>NW_024609846.1:121168213-121696320 GCF_016920785.2 Ixodes scapularis
CCCACGCAGGCAACATATACAATCACCTATATACATCGCACGTGGAAAAAAAGAAAAAGAAAAGATTTCAATTAGAGGAAAAACACGGAAGAAAACAGAAGCGAGGCATCCGGTTTCCGCGTTGCCGCTCTACTGCTATTTAGCGTCTTATCGGCCCGCGTTGAGATTGCACCGAGCGGGCGTCGATGCGGGCCCACGTATACGCAGGTGCGAAAGCGTCGGGCGTAGTGGACGAGGGCCGGCCTGCCGATAGAGCTTTCTCAGAACGGGGTCGATATCGGGGCTAGCTATCGCGAGATAAGAGAGTTCGTGTCGGGGAAGATTCGCGCCCCCACGTGCCGCTTTTTTTTTTTTTTTTTTTTTTAGACTTTTGCAAGTACGGTTTTTGGGCGCCTCCATCTTGCTGCTGGTGTGGGTAGATCGTCCGATATTCGAGCATTGCTGAAGCGTACCCACGGTTTCCAGACTGGCGCCAGAACAAAGCGTTTTTCATGCACGGTGGCCAGACTATAACTCTCGAAGCGCGGTTGCTTGCACACGCGGTGATGTAATCCATTGTGCGCTAAAGCGCTTGCCCTCCTACATCCTGCTACATTTTGCAAAAAGAAAAAAAAGAAAAAAAGAGGAATTTGCGTTAATGTTGTATCAAAACTTATTTCCACTTTATGATTACTGAAAATATAACAAATCGAGGCCCGCTAAACGGCGGGGATCGTTACGATAGGCTTTTGCGAAGATTATCGCTTCAAATAACATGAGTATATTCGATTGCATTTCTTTATCAAACACCGACAGTACTCGGAAGTTTCGTAATCTTTCTCGTGCTCGTCTGTTCTGGTTGGAGAGCTTTAGCGTCGTTGAGTGCACTTGGCACTGCGCGGTGGCGTACAACAGTGAAGCAACAACCTCGTAGCAGGCGTCGCAATTGTTCCATGTTTTGCTTCGCCGCAGCGCACCCGCGTGCTAAAGGGAGAACTCTTGTCCAGAGCTGGACGATACACACGGTTTGGGATTAAAACTATGGGTAGTATATACGACAGACTACGATATTTTGCTACGATATATTTTGCGCATCCGAGATTTATCGAGGATACTGCAGTATGGCGAGAAAACTTCTACAGATTGTTTTATCTTGTTTTTTTTTTATGTCAACCCTCATTTAGTTGTTACGTTTGTATAGGTTCCATCCGTTCGATGGCACAGTGCACGCAATAAATTAAGACATAATTAGCTGTAGCAGTAAATACACGCATTGCTTGGGAGTAACCTGAACGAGTAGCGTGGGATATTTTCCTTTATTTTTAAGAGTACTTATTTATCGTTCATATTCTAATTTTTGTAATTGATGTTTATTGGCGTTCATAATCATTGTCATTGACGTTCATAATCACACGACCACAGCTTCATTTTATATCTATAGTCGGTGACAGGTCAAGAACGAAGTGGAAGCTCCTCCCACCTCTTTCCACTTTAGCAGAGCGAACTGTGGAGTGGAGGTCGCCTCCTCTTCGGCGGTTGCTCTGCTAAAGTGGAAAGAAATGGGAGGAGCTTCCACTTCGTTCTTGACCGGTCACCGACTATAGTTTAGGAACTACAGTTTTATAACAACCTTTATAACTTAAAACTAAACAAAACATCGATTTGGGTGCTTTAAATTATTATATTTTAACATACTTTCAGTTAAATATACTGTTTGGTTTAAGTTTGATTTCGTACCTAAAAATAATTATGCATGGTTCGTACTGCCCTTCATCAATCGGAATCTTGTTACCGTGCCTTATGCTCCTACACGGGATTAAACTGCCCAGCAGGGAATTAAACGTGCAGTGCTGTTCCAGAGAAGCAGGAAGGCAAAGTAGACATAAACACATAAATGTTAACGTGATACGCGAACTAATCTGACTAAAATGACATGTGTGCTTATGCTCCAAAAGTACTTTTTGCTGCTCTAAATGGCCCAGACGAATCACATCAGTGCAAACGTCTATGGACCAACTCATCTGTGACGTCACCCCACTCTGGTAACGCTGCCGTCGGCACTGCGCATGCGCAGATGTTTCGCCTCGGGCGAATATGGTTTCCGCGCACGCGCAGTGCCCCCTCTCGGGGTGACGTCACGCTGATGACGTCACGGTGTTTACGTGGAGAAGCCGCGTGAATACCGCGATGACGTCAGGGTGCTCATGTTACGTCATCAGCGTGACGGTCGTCACGTGACACTGTGGCGTCATCGTGTCACGCCTCGCGTCATGTGACGTGGTCATGGAATGGAGATGTATGCCGCGACAGTGATCGCGGCGTGCAGTCTCCGTCTCCAGCCCGAGTTTTCTACCTTGGATAGCACTTTGGTACTCGCGGTGCCAAAGCATGACGGAAGGCGGCGAGCTTGGCCGAGGCGCTCCCTCCGTGGAAAGCAGCGGTTGGCTCTCTCTCTCTCTCGAGTGCTTTGCGGGAGAGCAGTCGCTCCAGGAGTGTCTCCGGCCCGTCCTTGCTTCCAGCGACGAGGTGTTTGAGATAGTTGCGAGATAGTTCCGAGCACGCTTTTGCCGCACTCACCGTCATCGGAGCACAACACGATAACTCCCTAATGTCGGACGATTCTTGTTGATGGTTGCCTCAAGCATGCGTGCGCGAAGGTGCAACGGGGGGATAGCCGCAAAAACCGGGCTCGTTTGGGAGACAATCCGTTATCCAATCACGCGGCAAAGCGGCCGAAACGCACGCCGCGCACCGCTACCTCCCGCTTTCCTTCCCGTTGTCTTTCTTTTTGTTCTATTTTGTTTGTTGACTGCACGGCACGGCTCTACGCGGTCTGTCCCAAATAGTGTAAGCGTTTCGAGGCTGCTAGGCACGCTCGGTCGGTTACTGTCGAAATAATCGTCTTAAAACGGAGCTCAAGTTTCGCTTACCGACGTTGCTTCTGAAGTTTGGTAAGTTGTTTTGGTCGTATTCGACTTGGGACCGTGGCGGGAAAATTTACTTCTGCCTCGTGTAATGCGGGCATTATGCAAAGAAAATTAAAAACAAAATGTGCACGGGAAAACAATGTTGTACGAAGCAAAAAAAAAAAAAAAAAAAACAATTCGAAACAACTCAAATAAAATTTTTATACGAGGAAGAAATGAACCGCATCGTTTATTATGCTATAAAGTGCAACTGCAATTAGTCGGTGGTCGTGCTGTAAATGGGGTATTATCTCCTTGTTGCACAATGCTTCTAGGCAAGTTTTCTTCTTTTTTTTTCTTCTTCCATTTCATTATTGTTAATAGTGAAATGAATTTAAGGCGCGTTTATACTTGCGACTAGCGAGTTGACATGCGACAAGCGACCACCGACGTCCACACTGCGGGCGATCGGCGAGTCACTTCGAGGAAGCTCTCGGGAGCCGCCTTCTAATCTGTGAGCCCCACCACTACTCGGGTTTCGCTGCTTATCCATTTTCGCTGTCTCACATCTACACATGCGTCGTCGTTACCAAAAAAAAAAAAAAAAAAAAAAAAAAAAAAAAAATTGTTACGTTGGTTTGGGTTCTTCTGAACCGTACAAACCACAATCGCTACATCTCCATATATAGACTCGCTCGAGCTACCGCCTACCGCGTCGCACTACGTACATGTCAGAAAAAAGTGGCACAGATTTGCTGCCAGGCCCGCTTCTTTTTCGGGTCGTTCAAATCGGGCTGCTGCTTTTAATACAGAATTGGGCATTCTTTAATGGCGCTGACCAGAGCCGCAGCAGAGACCTCCGTGGCTCCGTCCACGGCCGCTACCGCGAACCGAGGCGCTGAGCGGACATGTTGGTAGCTTATCCCACAGAAGTTCGGCGTGCCGGATGTTGTAAGCAAACGCGATGCACACCCGTATACGTCACTTCCGAGGCGCCGCTGATTGGTTCAGCCGCCGGGCGACTCGGAGACCAGTCGTACAATTCGGTCTGGAGGAGACTGCTGGAATCCGGTCGCTTTCACGGCTTGCGACTGTTGCCTTCACGACAAAAGTTGTCGCGCGACAGCGGCGACTTGCCACTGTAAACGCGCCTTTACAATTATTGTCAGTACGGAGAAGAATGCGATCAGGTGGATATGACAAACTACGGCGTAATTGTTACTATAGTAAAGTTTGCGAAAGAGTAACGGACGAAATATTAAAAATACAAAAAGCTGACTCAAATCTGTAGAGAGGGGAAACAAAAAAGGGGGGGGGGGGGGGGGGGGGGGGGAACGGGGCACGGCACCGGACAGAACAAACGTGAAGTGTCAAATACAGCAGAAATTTTATACGTTCACCGTTTGTCCAGTTTTCAGCAGGGCGGACTCGACGATCGATCTACTGGCGGAA
Organism: Ixodes scapularis; assembly: GCF_016920785.2. Classification (NCBI taxonomy): domain Eukaryota; kingdom Metazoa; phylum Arthropoda; class Arachnida; order Ixodida; family Ixodidae; genus Ixodes; species Ixodes scapularis. The sequence continues at coordinate 121,172,551 of NW_024609846.1, forward strand.
ACGGAGTCATCATCATCGTCCTGTGCTCCGATGCGGGATGAGCTGTATTCTCTCTCACTTGGGCCGAAGGGCGAAGGTTCAGTGTGCCAGAAACACGTTATGTTCTAGCCTGTTTGCACAATTAAGTTTTGTTCAGGGACGAGATAATTTTCTACTGAACGAAAATAAATTGACAGTAAATGCATTCGGTGTGAACGGGGGGCGCTTTATTTGTGCTAGTTCTCAAAGGAACGTACGTACACAGACGAGAGTAGTTCTCGAATAAGCATCGTAAACACACACATACATACACACAGAAAAAGAGAGATGGAGAAAAAGACGTTAGTTACGGTATTTATTTTATGGCGGGGGTTACTTTGCTCGGAAAACAAGAAAAAGATGGCGCTAGGAGATCCAATAGTCGTGTCTTGACGCAAGACCCGTGGAGCGCGTCTTGCGGTTGCCGAGAAGGCACCGAAGCCTTCAACACCATCTCGAGGATGAGAGGGGGAGCGCGGGGCACTGAGGCGCAGCCAACGCTTTTGTGATCGTCCTTGGCATTACCTAAAGTTATGAATAGAGTTTGGTTCCTTGTCCCCTCACGTGCCAAGAGTCTCCGTTGTAATTGTCAGACGTTTGTCGCACGGTTCAGCCGGTACGTGCCGTCGGCGGTCTGTCCAATTTCCGGCGTATTCGACGATCGATCTGCTGCCGGAAACGGAGTCGTCGTCCGCTGCTCCGACGCGGGATGAGTGGTCTTTTCTCTCCCTTGGGCCGAAGGCTCAGTGCGCCCGAAAGGTTCCATCTGTCTGGCTGAAAGCGTCGCCATTGATGAGTAGATCCAACCGTCGCGCCTCTAGCGGCTGAGTTGGGAACTAAACTCAAGGGGCATTGCCGGGCTAGGAGCGGCTTTCCTTGCGCCCTTTGCTCTCGCCTATACACCTTTCCAAAAAACACTCGACCCCAGGGGACACAAACCGCTTTCGAGCCCAGTCACTGAGTTTGAGGCTTGACTCTCACCGGCGTCCCTCCTAACCCTAACCGAGTGGACTGTGATTTCGAAACCAGCAGCCTGCTTAGGCGCAGTTTCAAACGCTGCTGGCGGCTAAATTCTTGTCTTTTCCAGCTATATTTTGTGTTTCATGGTACATGTATTTTCCCGAGGACATTGAGAAAGCATAGTACCACATTTAAAAAAAAACAAAGGAACAAAAAACCTGTAAATCACTTGTGTTGGGTACGCGCGCGACAGAACGAATGCAACTGGAATGTATAGTTATAATTATTTGTTTTTTTCTTACGATAAGTTTTGACGGCGCCGCGGGATTCTCCGTATGGGAAACGACAAAGCGGTTTGCTGTCAAAAATAAATTGCAACAGAAGATCGAGGGCCGAAAGGCATGCATTTTGCACGCTCACAAATAACGTGTTTACCGATGGACAGGACAGGGTCATACGATTTAGCAAGTGTTAACATTCGAACACTATATCGTACGTACCACACGATGCAGCGTTATCCGAAAAGAATTTATTTGAGAAATATCTCAAATAACACAGTCAAAGTCGAGGACAGTCACATCTTGTCGATCGGACGGAATCCGAGATGACTTCGTTTTGGGGCACGTTTTGGAGAGAGCTTCCTTTTTTTCACAACCGCACCGAGGCAAAGAGACGAACGCGATTGACCCGTTTCCCACCCCAACCCGGACAACTATTTTCGGAGACGACTGAGGATTCTACGCGGATTATCTGTAAAAGAGGGGAGAACAATGTTCGCAAAATCGCGTCGAGGGCCGTTCGACGTCCTTCACCTCCTTCTTTTCCCGTGAATGTAAAGCAGAAAAACTGAAAAGGCAGGCACTTACCAGCCTTATTTCTTACAATGGAAGATAACACAAAAAGGGAACGCAGCACGCATAAAAAAAAAAAAAATAATAAGTGGAAACTTTTAAGAGGGGCGAGAAAACGTCGAATGAAAAACCGCAAAAATGTACGTAGAGAACCGCGCTAAGCGGGTTTTCACAGTCCCAGAGAGTGGCAGAAAATTTCTAGCTGATAGAGGGCGCGAGAGTCGCACCAGCCTCATCAGCATCAGCAACATGGCGGCGGCCTAGGAGCGTTTTTTGGAAAGGTGTATAAGCAAAGCCTAGGAGCAAATGCTAACGCACATGCGGGAGCCAGCCGCTTCGACAGCGTGGCGGTACAATAAGTATGGGGAATTTCAGGGGAGCCTTCGATACCTCAAAAAAAAAAAAAAAAAAAAAAAAAAAAAAAAGGATTTGATACTTTGACGGCGCGTTTGTGCATGCCTCGTCTCGTTATTGGGAGTCGCCGGCCTCAGAAACGATTTTTTAAAGCTTTTCAATGTTTACAAATCCACAGCCCTAGTGTGCGATCTCCATAGCCCAACGCGTCATACGCACGCACTCTGAGGATGACACCGGTTAAAAGCCCTTTTCTAGGTAATCTAAAAACGTTTTTTTTTTCTTTTAATTGGCGTATTGACAATTTAGCTCAGTGTTCATACACAATGACAAGGTTATATCGCGAGTCCGCGACAAGCCGTCGCGCACGAAAAGAACCCCCCAAGAACACGTCTTTCACGGCATGTTGCACTGGACACGAATTCGGCCGTTGTTCAAGGTCAGGAAGCTCGCCACCTGCCTTTGGGGAAACTTCCTGCTCTCCCACGACTGCGAACTGGTCCTCAAAGTGCTGGCGAACCAAAACAGTTACGCGCGCGACCAACGGCGTCGCCGCTCTGGTCGGCTTACGGTTGGCTAAACCACGGGTGTAAGAGCGATGCCCGAATGTCCACTTGGACGGTGTCGGTTTGAGAACGCGACGGATCCTCGCTTCCATAACTGTGCCGTGGAACTTGTCGCCGCAACCGATAAGACGCCAGGATCACAACTCGTGACGTGACGGAGGATAGAAACCATGAGAGGATGCGAAGGAAACAAGCGCCCAGGTAGAGTTTCACGAGTAGGAAGAGCCGGCGCGTGCCTGCCCCTCACGCCGCTCCGTCACCGCCGTGCGCTCTCGCGGCACCCCTCTTCCCCGGGGGCCCAAAATCGCTCGGCAGGTCCCGTCAGCTCCGAGCCGCCAACTCCGTCCTCAAACCCCGGTTCACGCGTCCGCCCCGACGCGAAGCAAACCGAGGCGGCACGCGGGCGCGGCAGGGCAACAAGCGTGTCAACCGAGCAGCCGTCTACGAGGAGCGGCAGGCCGGAATGCGGGCACCGCTTCTCGAGGGCTCTGGACCCGGGCCAGGAACATGAGCTTCCCGTTGACGGCCTCTCGGGGTTCGAGCCTTCCGTCCCGACGATGACGACGAGGAGCGCGGGCGCGCGTGGGGAGCCTAGACCTGGGAGAGGGAGCGACCGAAAACGTGGAAAGCGATGAAATGACGGAAGCCCCCTGGGCATCAGATTGGCCTCCCATGCGCTGCGTTACCGCGTTGTGAGGAAGAAAATGGGCGGACAGGAGGATACGTTCGCGGACGACTCTCCGACGCTTTTGTCACTCGTTGCAGCTCGTAACGCAAACGTGGCGGGCGGCCCATGAACCACGTGACCGAACAGTTGGAGACACTCTGAAAGCTGGGCGCACGAGGCGCGCGTCAGGGGATCGCCCGAGCGGTTCCCCGGTCGCGACAGCTGCTGCCTCGGCGTATTTCGGGCTGCTCCGGGGCCCGTGGGCGCCTGCGGAGGAGGAAGCGGCGGGCCCCCAGCCTCTTGTTTGTTTGCTATGGCTTCCTGGCCGCGCCGCTGTTGACACAAGCTCCACGGCGTTCTTCTCTCGGTCCGCCGAGGTGCGACCGGGGGCCCTCTTTGTGCGGGAAGACTCGATGTTTGGCTTTCGGGGCGAGCTTCTACGAGCGCGTCGGCGGCCGTCCGTGTGTGCTTTGTTTCGGGGATAAGCGAAGAGCGCCCCCCCCCCCCCCCCCCCCCCTTTTTTTTTTTTTTCTTGGCTTCGAGCATTTAACCTAAAATGCCGCCCGTGTTTGTTTTTTTATTTTTTTTTATTTTTCAGTCGCTGCGCGAGTTTGACGCGCTTCTGAAGCCGAAGGGGGTGGCGTGTAATTGTTATTTTTTCTCGTTTGAGGCTGTTTGGCTTTACTGTGCATACACTCTATTTCGTCACGCCTGAGGCTTATATGGCAAGTTGTTTAATGGCATGCGGGCGGGATACATAGTTGGGATTATCGAAGAAAACTTAATTACCGTCGTGTATTTATTTACGTACAACACACGAACCAAGGTTGTCTGGCGGGCCCCATTAGCTTGCAACCGCGATGCCTTCGCCGAAGAACAGTACTGCAAAGAGAAAGTTGTCTTATTTGACGACTTCATTCTCGCTATCTGCTGATGTAGGGTTACGACAACTTTTTTGTATTTTAAATGAAATAACGTAAAGGCGGGGAATTAATCGACAGGATAAAGAACTGCATACTTCACGCTCGTTCGAATTACGCAACACCAACGTGGGTATATTTACGTTTATTTACGCGCTAGACTCTGCTAGTCTAGTCGGATACAATATAAGAAATGCAGTGCTAAGGGGAAAAGGACCCACGCGAGAAAAGCCGTTGTGGAAAGGAAGTCGCTCCTCTCCACTTGAGCTTTCCTAGTTTAGATTGGATGACGGCCGGTTCCCAAGTGAGCCCGGGGGCGCGCTCGGGGACGCGCCATCTGGAAATCGTCTTTCCAGGATACCAGTGCTCTGCTCGTCACTACCTATTGCCTAATGAATTTCTATTACCTCTTATCTCTCTTTTCTTTCTCTGCATTTGATTTTTTTTCTTCTTCGATTTCCCTCTGAATATAATTGGCAATTATTTGAGTTATATCTGAAGTAGAAAACATTCATTAGCGTTTCTGAAATTGTACGCTCGTATCTCTTGTGTGTGCATACACGTAATCGCTTCTTTTGATTCGTCCGCGTGTATGCACAGCTTCGGCTCTCTTCAGTGTCACGTGGTATAGACGAGGGAGGTGCGTACAAAACGTTCCCACGATTCGTGGCGCGCTTCGTGCGGAGCTTTCTGGGATTTTTGCAAACGGTTTATCCGCGCGGCCCTGTCCGAGCCGCATGCGATGCCTGCCACGGACGTCAGCGACCGAATGCGCCTTTAGGCAACTTTTGCCCCGGGCCCGACGCCGAACTTCCTTTCGACGCATTGGGGAATTTTAGAAGAGAGTACGCCAAAGCTTTGAGTATACGCAAATAGCGTCGTCGCCCATGCAGATGCGCCGAACGCTGACCGCGTTTTTGCAATTGCTAATTTTGCGTACGTTTTTTTTTTTTTTTTTTTTTTTTGCGCGTTTGCAAAAATGCTTTTGCGCTGCTTTTGAGGAAGATTTGAGCTGCACGAAAAGTTGTGTCAAAACAAAACAAGAAAAACAAACAAACGGCGGTTGTTGTGAACGCGACGTCGGCGGCGTCCTCGCTACCGTGATTTTCAGTACAGGTAGACATTTCACTCGTACGGGAGGTGTACTGTCACTGACGGAAGACCTGTAGCGAGGTGGGCAACGATCGCTGGCAGGCAGCTTGCTGCTTGCGACGCGCGAACTCTTCTCGGCGCTTGCCGAGGCGAGCGCGGACACCACCGGTCGACTGTTATCGAGTCGTATTTTTATATTTAGGAAATTTTAAAATGTTACTCTAAACTAAGATTTTTTTTTTCTTGAAAAGTTACATCATTTTGTGCGTGAAATAAAAATTTTTACCGGTTCTTTGTGGCGTTGTACGCGTGCGATGCTTGGCTTTGGCGTCGCGGCGGAGAAACGCTATTCTAAAACTCTCTCGCGTTACGTGGGCTAACGCAAGCGCTAAATTTAGCGCTAACATGCGCTAAAACTGCCTACGTTATCCTAAAACTCCCCATTGGTTCTACGTTTGCACACTGGTGTATACGCAAACGCAAACTTGTTTGTCAACAACGCGCTGGTGTATATAGTCAGTGTATAGGTGCGGACGGCAACGAAGAGCTTCAGTTGTTTGAAGCGCGAACTTCCCACCTTCGCGTCTCAAGTTTGACAGCACCGTCCTGCCATTTTTGATCGATCTCGGCCTCTTCAGGTGAGCACGGACCGGCGCAGCGGTCGGTGAGAACCAGCGGCGCGTCGCTAACCGGCCGGGCCTCCTCCTCCGGGGATGAGCGGCGTGCACGCCGCCCTGCTCGCGAACGGAATAATCGCCGCAATCCGGGCCGGAGATTACGGCCTCTGCTCCCGCAGCAGCGAGCGGGACCTTGCCCGGCCGCGGTCCCGGCTGCGGATTAGCGCTCGGGGAGCGGCTAATTGCTCGCGCGCTCCCGTATCGACGTCGCCCGATCGATGCGGGGGGCACCGGGAGATCTCTCTGTACGACGCCGGGCTTAGCGCTCTCTCGCCCCGGGTTTCGCGGCGGGTTCAGCCGGCCAGAGGAGTGCATTAGCGCCGCGCTTTGATAGAGTGTCCGATTTCCCGTGAAGGGTCGCCGCGCGTGCGAGGTCCACGCCCCCCCCCCCCCCCCCCCCCCCTCTTTTGTGCGCCTGAAAGGTTTGTGTAGTGGCTGCATGGGGGGGGGGGGGGGGGGGGGTTGTGTTGCCTTTGCTGCTATCGGTGACGTACGCGGCCGGAAGCGTCACTCTAGTCTGCTTTTTCCGATCGGCCAAGCGTTCACTATGACGCGTTTTTAGTCGGGATAGCTTTGAGCGAGTGCGTGAGAAAGCGTATTTAATTGAAGGAATGGATACATCACGCCATCTCGAGTAACTCATCTAATCGTGACGGGGAAGAGGGTAGGTCTGGATGTGCGAGGGGGTTGGCGAGCGTCCCTCGTGAAAAATTTATACGTATAAAAATTTCTTGGTTCACTAAACGCATATGATCAAATAAGATCAAATACGATCATATAAGAACATGCAAGAAACTTATAAGTACATATAAGCACAATATAGGGTTATATGAGAAACTTTTTATCAGTTTTTTTAACTTCCTATGTATATGTCTTATATGTTCTTATAAGGCTCTTGTATGTGTTTATATGATCTCATTTGATCATATGCTTCTAAGATATTTCTTATACATGAACGATTTTTCACTAGGGACCGAAAGGCCATAAACTCTTTTCCTGAAGGATCAAGACCAGCCGCTTGTAGAACTGAACTCGCGGCAGGTTCTAGCACCGCAAGCACATTCTTGATCCCCTAATTAGTTTCGTCCGCTCATCGGGCGTCACCCGTTACAGTTAGCTTCTTCACTCTGGGATGAACTCTGCTCTCGTCCATGAAAATGAGACAAACGTCTGACTGCCAATTTTGGCGGTGTTGATTTCAGAATACCTAAGTTTCTCCTGTTCTTTCTACAAACACCGTCGAACGTGTCGTTCGCAACTGCTGATAGGTAGTCAGGGACCACAACTCGTGACGTCACGGACAAGAACCACGAGAGGGCGCCGCCTGAACATCTCGGCGCTAATGGTTGACGGTGTGAACGAGGACAATAGGACGTGTCGCGGCTTTACCGATCGATTTTCGGCAGTGTGCCGAGGGACTGCCTTTCTGTCTCTATAAATCTCGTGAGAAGCGCCTGGCTCTCTCTGTCTGACACATGGTCCACTTTTGATCGTTTCACATTCAGCATCTATTCGTCCATCTATTGTTTTGTTTTCTCCGCGAAATTATATAGGATGAGAAATACTTTGAGACAGGCGGCCTCCAGCCAGCCCTCCTCCGTGCCTTGAAGCTCACGAAATGCCAAAGTTTTGCCGAAGTCCGGAAGCTCGCAATCTCCCCGGTACACCGGAAGGACCACCCGGCCGTTCTCATCCTTTCGGTAACCAGAAAAAAAACTGAGGGAAAAGAGGATATTAGATGCGAGTCTCGAGTCTCTACTCACCGTTCGAACGTGAGACACTTCTGGGGGAGCGGACGACCCTCTTTTTCGCTCTGATTGGAGGAAGACAGCGGGCTGCTATAGCCTTTGAGTCTACCCACTATTCTTCCCATCGGCGCTCTCCTCCTCTCCTTCACTTTCTCTCCGTGTATAATGGTTCCCCAAAGAGCCACGAGGCGTCAGAGTTGCACGCCTCGCGCGTGCCGCCCGTCGTGACATCCCGTCCATTCTTCACGCCACGTCGGCGCCGCGCATGCGCGCCGAGTGCCGCGATAATAAAGCGCCCCCGTTATTGTTCTTGGCGCCGCGCACAACAACCCACGGCGGGGGGCTGCAGTGGAGCGCGGGGCAGAAAAGCCAGCGCGACGGAGCCTCGTCGTTGGCACGCGCGCGCTTCTTTCCGTCGCCGCCGGGGAGTCATCAAGTGCGCGGTCTTTAGATCGATCGGGATCCAGATGACGGCAACTTGCCAGTAGTGGCAGCCCCGCCGTGCTCCGGGCTGCAAGCTGCTGTCGCTTTTCCTCCCTTTTTCGGCTCGCGGATGAACCGCAGCGCACGGAGAGAGCGGTCTCTGCCAATCCAGACCTTCGAACTCGTCGCGTGACCACGCGTCCTTTCCAAGGTCACGTGAGACTCGCGCGGCTTTGGATTGGTTCGGTTGGCTCGTATAGCGTCCGATGCGGTTCATCGCAGGCCCCTGCTTCGTAGGTGAATGTCGATTTTGCCGGTTTTATTATTTTTTTCCCTTCCTCTTTTAATAGCGGTTCTCGGGGACGATTGCCCGCTTCGTGTCTCTCCGGACCGAGTTTATTACCTTCCCTGCTTTTCCGAGTCGGGCGTTGATTCTCGTTGACGCTGGAATGGTGTACGCTCGTGCGACGACGGAGATTTTCGCTTCTTGGCTTCGCTGTGCTCGGGGTTGGCCTTCGCTCGCGTGCGGTTGCGTCTTTATGGGATATAAACGTAAACTTTTGCGCGATAAAGTAGGCAAGTTGACGCAGTGGCATTCCTGGACCCTTATGAAAGTGAACCTGGCCCGCGGCAATGAATGTGTCGCTTTCCTTTGTGAATTTTTGTTTTTCGCGACTTGTGGTGGTTTTGAGGTTGTGTCACCGCGCTAAAAAGTTTCTCCGCTTTAAGAGCTTGTTTTCTTTCTTTTCTTCTTGTTGGACTTAGCGTCAGGCGCAGTTGTAAATATTGGGTGAGTTCTTGCGTAACTCGTCGCAAAACGCCAAACAGAATATTCGAATGATTGCCGCCAGGTCATAACCGCTGCCTACTCAGCATTACCCCTGGATACATTTAGCCCTTACCACTGTAACGCTCGCACGACTTTAGCTGGAGTATTGCAGTCACGATCCATGTGTGGCAACGGGTGGGAAATGCTCGTGGCGCTTACTTGGGACACCGTTTACCTTGGCATGACCACCGGCAACGCCACTGCAACGGACATACGAGCATGCCTTGTCTGTCCTATTCTGGCCCGATTCCCGCGTCCACTGGTGGGAAACTTTTGTGACGCTTACCTGGGACGCGTTTGAGCGTCACCACAACTCGTCACTCGTTTCTTACCCGCTGCCAGATAGGCCGTGCCGGTTAGTTCTATACCTTTTGGCGCAGCGGGCCACGAGTATCCGCTACGCGTCAAGCAACGAGCAGTCGGAAACCCGCCCAGATCAGGGCACACTAGTTTCTATGCGTAACCTGGCCTTACGGTCCCCTCTGTGTGAGCACGCAAGCTCGCTCACTCGCTCGGCTCTCCATTCTCCCTGGGGATCCGAGGGAAAGTCACCCGGGAAAACGGCATCCCCCGCTTTCTCCATTTCTCTCTCTCTCTCTCGCCGGAAGCAGTGGTTCAGTTTACTATTTTGTTTTTCGTTTTTGTTCTCTCTTGCGTGGCCGGCTGCTCGGTTGCGCGGCGGGCGTCGTTCTGCTACGCTTGCTGTTGCCGTTCTCCGCGGTCAACGAGGATCGCGTTTCAGCGGCGGCTTTCTTCGTTAAGTACGGCTTTCACCGCACAGCGGGCGTGCTTCCTCTGTCGTTGCCTAATCGGAGTCCCGCCTCTCTCTCTGGTGTCGAGTTTTCCCCAACTCCGCCGCCGCCGCAGTTATTTATTTCGCTGCTGTCGAGTTTCGCCCGACGCTTTCTTTCTTTCTTCTCGATGTTATAATTAGTGCTGTTTTCATTTTTCCCCGCTGTCTGGCGCCTTTTTGGTGTGCGAGAGAAGTGCTTTACCCGATTTTAAACGTGACGCGTTTTATACGCTGCCAAACCCTTTCGTTTTGATTGTTTTTCCTTGCGTGGAATTGTATTTCGTTCCGGTTCCTCGGCATCTCTTTGAAGACAGTGGTAGTAGCTCTACGGTTGCTTCAGGTTAGGGTAATTAAAAATATCTATTTTCCGCCCTCTCTCTCAAAAAAAAAAAAAAAAAAAAAAGCAAAAACATGTAAAAACATTTTTTTTATAGAAAATTAATGGACGCGGAGAGTTTTGGCGCGGGTAAAGATTGAAGAAAGAATAAACATGCAGTACAAAGACGACACGACCGCATCTTTGAAGACGTGGTTGTTTTTGTCTTTGTCCTAGACGTCTATTATTTCTTCAATCTTGACTCGTAGAAAAGGGTGGATTCTTTGGGTGTTTGATCATAAGCAAGCGGACAAAAGAGGTCTTCCAAATTTCCAGGCGCATTTTTTTCCCTCTATAATATCACTTTTAAGTTTCCGCGTCGATTAACTCTTGAGAAGACAATGTCGTTAATATACGAAGCAGCTAAAGAGGGACCAACAGTTATCGCCGTCGTTTACGAACTACGTCCATATATTTTGACGATTTGGGCACACTGTTGTCGCTCGTCAGAGGGACCTTTTGCAAAACGTTTCGTGCAATCGGGAACTTGTTTATCTTGTAAATCTACCGCAAGCAAGAAGAACACAGTTCACAAGTACCGTAAAGTATCGCACGACTTTTCCGATTCCGCGCTCTTCAGATAGTGTCCCGTAGAACGCGTGCTCCACCAAGTTTTGCGCATTGTTCATACGCTGCGCAAAGTAGTCCTTACGAAATTTGGTTGTCGGGAAAAAAAAAAAACACGACGCTTTCGGCGTTTTGAAACGTGGACGTTTTGGTAAAATAACATATAGCTAATCTGAAATGCACCTGCATACGTATTAATTCACCATATAAAGCGGGACATCAGTATTGTCCCACAAAAAGCCGGACTATTTTTTTGTTTTTTAACTGCGGTTTTTGGGTTGAATAGGAGTATAAATTATGCTGAAAAAGATAGTGTTCTATGACACCGACCTTCCAGTTTTTCCTGGTAAAGCGAGAAAAGCGTCACTTGTTCCCCCGGCTAGTCAAACTTAAAAGTTTACATGCCTAGCCGATGGCTAGTTCACACATTTGCCTTTGCGCGCGCGTGTGACCGCAAACTACGAGAGAAGACACTAGCGCCGTCTATTGGGCAGCCCCGGAACGAGCTTGCGATCCTCGTCATACTATATAGGCCGAAGCTTTTGCGGTATTTGCGAGGTCAAATCCACGCAGTATCTTTATATGAGAAATGGACGTTTGTATATATCATTGTCAGAATTATTTCGAGCACACGATGAAAGAATGACGCGTAAAACGTGCGCAGTTGACGAGGGTTCCAGGGCGTAACCGATGGGTGGCACCGGTGTAAGCGTTTACCGGAGCTGCCGTCGATCCCACGCGAATGTGTGAGCCAGGCTTGACGGTGTATGGGGGGGACCCTGGCTCCTACCAAACCGTCTGCTCTGTCCGCCATTTCGAGTCATTGTGTGTGTGTGTTGGTGAAGGGCTGTCCATTCACACTGGACACGGTTTCTGCTGTGTGACAGAATTTTCTGGCTGGAAGTGTAGGTTTCCCCATCAATAGTCTTTAAGACGTCTTTTTTTTTTTTTACTGTACGAGTTTATTTTTTCTGCACCGCAGTAAACGAAGGAGTGAGACCATTCTATAACATCGAAATGTCTGTCAGAAATTGCGGGGAACGAGCAGTGACCTCGCGTTGGTCGGCTCTGTGCTCGCTCCGTCCCGTTTGCATTGTCCGCGACCGTATGCGCGGAGTGTGTCTGCTTGCTCGCGGTGCCGCGTGTTGTGCGTGGGCGAGCTTGGCCTCATGGTTGCCTGCGGGCCGTCTCTTTTTCCGGCCAGGGTCCTCCAGCGCAGCCGGGGCAGCCGTTCAAGTTCACCGTGTCCGAGACCTGCGACCGCATCAAGGAGGAGTTCAACTTCCTCCAGGCGCAGTACCACAGGTGAGCGTTCCTCACGTATACCGGCAAACCCATTGCACTTTTAAAGACGTCCTTTAATTGCCTTGGCTGTGGACCCGAAGGCCGCGGGCCCGCACTTGTGCTCCTGAGCCACTGAGGGGGAGTCGGTGAAGGTGTGCCCGGAATGGAAAAAAAAAATAAAATCGGAAAGTAAACACCTAAAGGCATTTTATATTCCCTTAAAACATTTTTTTTTTGTTGAATACCTACATTAAATACGTATGTCGGCGGCCCCCAACCGAACGAAAAAAAAAAAAAAAAAAGTTCTATTTACGTTGCGGGATACATTTTGAGTTGGGAGCGATTCTAATTTTGTGGAATCGCTCCTAACTTTTAAAACGCTGAAGAAAAAAAAAGCGATGCTTAAATTGGAGATTATTGTCACAAAACAACCTCCTTTTTTTTTGGGGGGGGGGGGGAGGGCAAAAAAAAAAAACAGTTTTTGAGACTTATTTTAAGTGACGAGCGATTGCGAAACGTTCTTCTTTTTCGATTCCCGAACTACAAGTACAAAATTAGAAGCACGTCGCAGTATGAGAGGCTCATTTTCAGTCGAGAAGAAGGTGAGTCAAAATACCCCAAATGAGACTCGATTTGAGTATTGTGACTCACCTTGTTCTCATCCATAAATCACATATGGCGTAATATTTCGGTCCGAGCAATGCATATCTCCACGCGATAAATGTCGGCACGGGCAATATTTATTCCATGTCGTCACTAAAACGTCCTCTACTAAAGCTGCTTGAAACGGGCATGCTATCGCCTCCGCGCATTGTACCGCAAGACATTGTTTTCTACACCCGTCAGAAAAAAAGAAAGAAAAAGTGAATGATGTTTTACTTTACAGCCCCCTATTCATAATTATAGGGTGCTAGAAATAGTGTTCAAAAGGTGTAACTATGGGTGTCTCTCACCATCTTCACACCCTTGGGGGTGTAACTATTTGAATGTAAGAGTATGCTTCTCTCCCATGTATCTTAGCCTGACGACTGTAGACTTTTTTTTTTTTTTTTTTATAAAGCGAGGGTTTCTATTGCCTGTGGTGCGCCGGCGCGTCAAGTTCCTCCCGCCTGTCAAGAAAACGGAGAACTCGCGCTTGACGGTCTGCGATTTTTGCACGCTGGGCGAAAATCGGGACGCTATCGCAGAGAGAGACCTGTTCGGAAATCGGGAAGAAATTCGGAACCTACGGAAATCGTTTTGAGTTATTCTCGAGAAGCGGGCGTGTTTTTTGTGCGCAGACTGCAAATATCGTCTCAGTATTTGCGATTTTTGTACCGTAGGTGTATTACCCTCGCGTGTTCCGTTTATTTAAAAATATTGTTTTGAGGTTTTTTTTTTTTTTTTTTTTTTTTTTTTACACATTTATTGGAATTAAGAAATTAAAAATCGTTATTCGTTCTCAAAAAAATAAAAAAAAATAAAAAAAAAACCCACCAGAGTTGTTTTTAAATTTTACCAAGACTGTCTTTTTGAGCTGAGTCCGTTCTTTATCACCCTAGTCACTGAAAACGTAAGAAAGTCGTAGCGAGCCCCCGGAGATATTATCATTTGTACGCAGTCCCTGAGATTGTGCAATTAGCCGAGATAACAACACCGAAGAAGGAAGCAAGAAGCTCGTCAACCATATTGTTTGCCGCGTGTTTCTTGTTTAGCTACCGGAGGTTGTTTCGGTTTGAGCAGCGTACCGAGCCGTGTGTCGTGTCCCGTTTCAGCCTGAAGCTGGAGTGCGAGAAGTTGGCCAGCGAGAAGACGGAGATGCAGAGGCACTACGTCATGGTGAGCAGTCACACCCTTCCCCCTCTCTCTCTTTTATGACCGAGTTCGCCGTGTGCAAACATTCAACTACATCTGCTCGCGGTTCGTGACACGAAAACCATATGTGGTGTCGGCAGTCTTATTTACGATATACCTCCCGTCACTTTCCTACAGACGACGAGACCGTATACGCCGAATTTTCGGCGTCACTTTATGAAGGCAAATGCGGGACTGTGGTTGGACGCGAGCTCTGCGTCAGCCTTCGGATAGAGCTCGGGTCCAATCAGCGGTCGTCTCCAATCCGCGCCTCGCGTTGACGCCGAAAATGGAGCACTGCGGTATTGTCGTTTATACTTTAACACGTCACATACTTCGGTTATAAAAAGGGGGGAAAAAAAAAGAAAAAAAAAACATAAATATAATCTAAAATTTACCTACGCACATCTCAATTGAACGCCTGAAGGGGGAACATAGTAACTTACCTCAAAAAACCTGATTTTTTTCTTTTTTTCTACGTGGAGTCGTTGTTAATTGCCAAATCTGCAGGGTTACGGCGGGTGCGCAGCAGTCCGGCGTCCGGTAAATCTGTTGGAGGGCGGACGACCGGCGCCGTCGGAGGTTGACCCGAAAAATCTTCAGCCAGGCTGAAAATCCTCGCCATCCCTATCCTTACGCGGGTCAACTGCGAAGAAGCCCCTTTAAATCGCCCCCTTTGTTCTTTGCGAAATCCACGGCGGGTTCAAAAGCGTTCTTCTTGGATCGGGTTACTTACTTGCCCGTATGGCTTCTCCCGTTCTCACCCGGTCACCACGTTGTTCCTATACATCCTTGAGCAGAGGTCACTGAACGTTTGCCCAGGTGGGATACGGCGGCTCTTGTGGATCCTCTCCATTTCCCTGACGGATATAGCGTGGCAAGTTTTAGTAGATCGCGCAGGTAACTCCGATAACGGTACCCGACACTTCGCTGACGCCTTTGTACATGCATCGTATCGTTATTGGAGCGACAAAAAACGATTGACCCAGCAAGACGCTAGGGGAGCATACGCAGACAGTAATTTCTCGGTTGTCAAGTGGGGGTCCCCCGCCGCCGTAAAACCAGTGGAAAGGATTGTGACTACCGACTAAATCGCGTCTCGCGCCGTCAATATCGTTCAAAAAAAACAAAAAGAAAACACGTTTTTTTGCGTAAATTTAATTTTTTTTTACACGTGTGACTGTTTAAAAGAAAACTTTTCTTCTTTTTCTTTTTAGTGGCCCTTTAAAGCAACACTAACACACCACAACAATTTGTTTTTATTATTTTTTTTTTGTCAGGCGATTTATTGTGGTGTCAGAAGACTACCCAATCAATATTTTGCTACAGCGTCCCGTACGTATTTAATAAAATGGAAAAACGCAAATGCTCGAAACCGACACCGAAAGTGAACTGGGGAGGAAGAAAAAATATAGAGGAGAAAGTTACCAAAAATCACTTCACTGTGCAGTCCCCCCCCCCCCCCCCCCCCCTTTTTTTTTTTCTTCAATTAACGTATTTGCGAATTTTTAGAAGCCATACAAAATGGGTGTCTTATTTTCAGTCTATTTTTAGTGTTGAGTGTGGCTTCGATGACGCACGACTCCGATTGGTGGTTGTCTCTAAACCACAGAAAACGGCACGTGACCGCGGAGAAGAGAGTGAGCGCGACTCAGACGGTCCAGCTCTCGGTCGGCGATTTTCGGGCGGAAAGAAACCGAATTTCGAGCCGTAAATTGTGCCCTGCGTAGTTGGGCTGTCGTATGTCATCAACAGATGAAAACCTTGGCGAGCAGAAATACAGTGCCCTTTTAATTAAGGGTGAACGGTTTAGTCGTGTCACGAACTTCCCAAAATTCAAATTTGACAAGCTTAGATTTTTTTTTTTTAACCTTAATAGGAGAGTTTGAAGAAAAAAAAGTTTGAATAAAGTTTGACTTATGCGCGGAAATTGGAAACGAGCTGATGCCACCTAGCGGATGAGGTGGCGCGATGTCTATTGGGTGTATCGTTTCACACGTGTTTCATGATAACAAACAAGCTAAACCATTACAATGCTTGTTTTTCTTTTTCACATTAAGAAGGGGGGGGGGTAAAATACAAAAAAAAAAAAATGAGGGAAACGTTATACAGTAGTTTTTGTATTTTACAGAATATAAAACAAAGTACAGTGTGTAGCATATTATATTTTTTGGAAATATTTGTGTAGAAGTCCGGCATCGATCCTCAAAATTCGAACTTGGGCGAAATTCGCCAGTAGTTTGAAGATGCAGCGAACTAGTCGAACCTTGGTTTCGATTAAGAGTTGTCGACATGCTTCCATGGCACTGTCTGTCTGTCTGAACATCTTGGAGAAAGGACGATACCTGGGATGTGGTGCTGCACCGACAATCGTGACTTTCTCTCGCAGACGCTGTGTGCGCGATTTGGTTTTACGCCCTTTGGGTCGGAAAGGGATCCCCGCAGAGATTTCTCGTCTCAGATCCTCACGTGCGTTGTTCTTTCTCCCCTGTTGCAGTACTACGAGATGTCCTACGGGCTAAACGTCGAGATGCACAAGCAGGTGAGTCATCTCTTTTTGGCCGCTATATGACGAGGGCCACTCAATGGGTTATGATAGACTTAGAGCTGCCCACATCAAAACAACATAATTTGTCTTTTTATCCTCCGTAATAAACCCTAAAAAAAAAAAAAAAAAAACCGCGCGCTATTTGGTAGTTGCTGCGCCAATTGTCTGAAATCGCCATTATTTTGGGTGTGTATTTTGAGCGTCTGTTGGACGTTGCGCCAGCGTCTGTCAGCGCCAGCGTCTGTCACCGCCAGCGTCTGACCCAGTCGCACGCTTTTCGTGTCCGAGAAACTACATCCGCCGATGTTGCCCGATCGGCTTTAGAAAAGTGTCTGTTTACCTCTCAGCTCCCCCCACCTGGACGACAGAGGATTAAAATATCTCGCGCGAAGCAACTTTTAACCAGCATATCCTGGTCGGTGAGAAACAGTTATTTGCAGTGCATCAGCAACAGCATGAGCAAAGTCTCTCTCTCTCTTCAGTATAGAAGTGGGAGCCCAGCTATGACTCTCTCCGAGTCTTTTCTGCGCAGAAATCAAACGCTTAAAAGAAAGAAAAAAAAAAGTGTGGGATTTGATTGAAGCGTAGGAAATTTTAATTGTGTTCCTGTCCCAAACTTAGGTCTTTATATTTCAATTGAGATGATGACTGTTGAAAGTTCCACGGTAAATTACGTTAAAAAAGAAAAAAATGTTGCTTTTTTAAATTGTGTTTTCTTTTTCTAGTTGGGCAGATAACTTGTTGAGGACTACTCGTTTGTTGGAAGGAGCTTGTTGGGACGCCCGTTAGCAGCGAACTTAAACCCTTTTTTTTGCAGCTTTCCCGTGACCGTTTTGCCCGCGACGCGCGTTCCCGCAGTGATCGCCTCATTTGCATCAAACGGCGCTGCGGTTCTGAGGACGCGACACACTGCCGCCACATTTTGTCGAAATCGGGGAACCGTAATTTGCGCCAGCCCTGCACGGAGCTATAGACCACTCATCTTCTTAATCCACCAATTTTGGTTAACCATTCGAAGATCCCTTTGTTGAAAACTTCTACGAAGGGCGTGATTAGAAGGGGAGCGGAGATACAGTAACGGCTAACAGCGATTTTAGGACTTTTAAAGTAATCCGATTAAACTTGCGATTACTTCCTAATAAACGATTTCAAATTATTACAAAACTACTAAAAAAGTGATTGATTACTAGTAATTTGATTACTTGTAATGACTACTGTAAATTTCTGGCTCGCTACGTTGCGGGGTTTATGATGAACGTACGCAAATATATCTTTTAAAAAAGAGTGGATTTGAAAAACACGGCATTCAATTTTCATCGTCGTATTGAACGCTGGTACTTTAAGAAACGTCCGAAATATTTCCCCTTTCCAGTGTAATTTGGCGAGTTAATCAGCTCCCTTGAGTGCGCTTCCCAGTTCGCACAGTTGTCATGCGGGGAAGTGACATCCGCAGAGCGGACGTGCCTCGGGTATAGATTCACGCCGTTCGCGCCACCTGGTACGAGGCGTACTGCGCACCGTATGTCGCATCATGCGAGCACGCTTCTCTCGTCGTCACGTTACCTCCGTTATTATTATTACTCTAGCGATAGGTCGGACTACACTTTCATTGATAGAAAGCTCGCGTCATGTCCCGTAGTACCTTTCGCGGCTGCTGGCTTTTCCTGCTCTGGCGCTTCACGGCGGCGCAGCTAAATACACAAGGAAAAAAAAAAAGCTTTTGTACGAGGCAGTGCGGGCGTCTGTTTGTACAGCTTTCGGTGTTTTATATGTTACACGTTTCTACCTAAAGTAAAGCAATAGTACCGGAACATTGGGAGAGACATATAGGTGAAATACTGGAAATCAGTTTTTTTTTCTTGCTGAAGGGGTTTTTGATTGCTATCGACTTGTTATCGCTTTGGTTTGCTACAGTTCATTTCGCCGTCAGATCCTTAATATACTACGTCTACATAGGCCTATGAATAGTTTAGGGTGCAACGAAGAAATAAATATCAGGTTTTATAAATTTGCAATAACCGGAAGAGCGGTCGCGTGGGATTTATGAACTTTTGCTTGGGATAAAATAGCCTTAAAATTTTAATAAAAAAAAAAAATGAAAAGTCGAGGGGCTGACATGGCGCGCACGACACGATTACCCTGATGCTCAAGATTGGTCCATCTCGAATTGATTCCCATTGAACTCTTCGGTTCTGTTCCACAACACCCGAATGTACCAGTCGTGCATGCATGCCCGTGCGAGCCTTTTCGTCGGTCATCAGCATGTGCCTCCGAACACAAACAGGTCTTATAGTGGCTGCTGTGATGAGAATTTTAAACGAAGGGAAGTGCCACACTCCTATCGGCAACATTCTTATGGTCATTTATGATGCATTAAGCGCACCACTGGAAGCGCAATAAAGGGTACGCAGACGGACTGCCGCTGTGGTTCACCGTTTGTATTGGAGCTCTCGTGCTATAAACTCGATCCGAACAAGGTGAAGGATACGCTTTGCTACGCCATGCCATAAAAAAGCCCCCCCCCCCCCTTTTTTTTTTTTTTTGCGCGTTTTAGTTACAATTGCAAAGTAAAACAACGAGTAGCTTTTTTTTTTTTTTTTTTGTTATCTGTCGTGGCAATATCTTTTCAAGAGCTATTTGACCAGGCCGTTTAAATTGAGTGCGCTGTGTTCACACAGCCTTCGGGGCCCCAGAGAATAAAAACGACAATCAAAGAGACAGAAAAAAAAAATGCACAAAATTGCAAACGAACACAAACACGGCGTGAGAGAGTACATAATACCGCCGGGGTTCCTTCCTGCTACCGCCTCTTTAAACGTTAATCGTCCGGGGCGCCCTAATAGAAAAGCCGGCGTTCGCTCGCTCCATCAACGCCGGACGCGTCGTCGAAGAGGCACCCACCACCACTCGACGTCTCTTCTTCGTCCCCCTCCGATCCGACGCCTCGCTGGATCGCGAACGAGGCGAAGGGGGGAATGTGTGAGCACAAACCGCCATCTTTGCGCCTTCCCGAGAAAGCGGCCCTGCCCTATAAATCTCTGCTCGGCGAGCGAGGAGTGTTTGGCGTGAGCAGCAGCGACGGAGCGTTGCGCCGCAGAGCATCGACGAAGAGACGTTTTGCTGTTGCGTTTCCGGCGGGGAGAGAGAGAGAGAAGGGAAAAGACGCGTGCGGAACGAGAAGCAGCTCGCTTTTCTCGCCACCCTCGCCTTTTGTCTCTTTATTTTGCGCTTTTTTCTCCGGGGCCTCCCTCCCTCCCCCGGTATATCTTTTCGCAGCTCGAGTCCATAAATTCTGCCAGAGGAGAGGTTGGCGCGAGGGAGAAGAAAACAGAAAGAAAAGCGCGGGCGTTCTCGGGGTCTCCAAAATCCCGCAAAGTCTGGCGTGCGGAGAAAGCGGCCCCCCTCCCTCTCCTTCATTCTCCTTCCCATTCTCCTGGAGCGGCGGCGGCGGCTCCGAATGCAATTTCAGCGCTCCGTCGGCGTCGTTTCTCTTCATTCTGCAGCTGTGTGCCGCCGCCGAGCGCGTGTTTTCGCTTTCGTTTGTTTGCCGCTGCTACTCGCTGCGGTTCTTCGCGTCGCCGCTCCGTTTCTTTCGGCCGACAGGCGACGCTCGTTTGCTCGCGACGAGGCGGACGCCCATACCGCTAGGGGTAGCTGGTCTATTCGCAGTCGTCGCCGAGCGGTGGCGCTGTCCGCCTGTCTGCGGCTGGGATGCGGCTCTAGTTGTTGTTTTTAGGCGGTTAGTCGCTGTTTTTGTTTGGGGCGTCTGCGGAACGAGATAGGGAGGAGGTGAGGCGTACTCGGATAGATTGACGGTGACGTTCGGAAGGGCGGAACTCTGGATTCTGCGGATGAGAAAGAAGTAGATAGGCTCTCTAAGAGGAAGTTCTGGAAAATCTGAGAAAAAGGCGGAGAGCAGACTGCGTCAAAGAGTGGCTCGTTGTATGTTGTGTAGCACCCGAGTGTTGGGGCGGACAAGCAACCTTGTCGTTTGCACTTTGTTTCGTCGGTTTTGCGTGGGTATGAACTGTTACCGCCTGTGTCAACCACACAAAATCATTGTTGCGAGAATTTCGTGTACGTTTGGTTTCGAATGAACGCAGCGATGAGAGGGGACCTCCCGGCGCTAGCGACATGTTTAGACATCCGCAACCCAGCGTGCGACCTCCACAGCCCTGCACGCGCTAGTTGGTCTCCGCAAACAAGAAAAGCACGTGTCCCGTATTTTGACGGAGTGTTCTAAATTTTGTGACAACTTCTGCCAGTAAAAAGGTATCTGACGCGTAGCATAACAGCTCGTTTGCGTTTAGTACCGTTAGTCATCACTCATTAAGGATTGGTAGATTGAATATCTGCGGCAAATAAATGATTAAATTGTAAAGGTTGAAATAAAGCCACCCGCTAGGGCGTGGAACACTTCTAATAGTCAAATTGTTCGTATTGAGGCCTAGACAGCGAGAAGTTAGTACACCTTAAAAACGAGGTAGGGTCCTCCGTTGCGGACGGGAAAATTATTCAGTGCAGTATGACTACAGCAAAGAAAGCTCGCGCTTGTACTTGAGTTAGAAATCGCGAGGCAATATATAGTCAGTCGAGCTTTTAGTTTACGACATCATTTTTCCTATCTACTTCGTCGTTCTGACAGCGCTAAATCAGACGGCGCGAAGTAACAGTAACTATATTAATTTAACCGTCCGTTATGTTTATAACGCTCTTAATGAGAGGGGTGGGGGGGGGGGGGGGACAATTTTTTACCCCCATCCGGAAACGAAATCCGGCATAGGCCGCTGCGCACTCCATACGTGCGAACATTCAAACGGCCCCCGGCCAAAAAAGCTCTTTTCCTAAATTGTCTCTAAAAGAAAAAAGTTAAGAGCAATTGTTAGACTTGATAAAAAAATCGTTGGCGGCGGCTATACTTTGAAGCGGAGGAGTCAGGAAGAAGAATGCCAGTGCACGAGATGCAGCTTGACATCGTGACTCGCACTGAAAGTAGAATAAATTGGCGGGACATACTACCGTTTTCTGGACTACTCGCATACTTGGACGACGTCCACCGAACCGCCTGTAACAGTACCGCGAATAAATACTGAGCTGCGATCAAAGCTCTACACTCTCTTCGGATCAACAGCAGTCGGATACCCGAGCTCTTTCAAGCTGCCTTCTCTTCTCCTCCTCGTCTTTCTGTCTCATATTCCCTTAGGTTCCTCCAACCTCTTCCCTACCCAGTTCTTTAGATCTTTGCATACACATTGCCCTTTCCAACGATTACTACTCGTAGTACTATACTACTCATGGGACATGCACGTGTACATCAGGGCGTTTCATCCAATGTCTAAATACCATACTTTTACGTAGAACACGGATCGTGCGTGATAAAAATTTGGGGTTTACGTTCGAAGCATCGCCTGCGTGGCAGTGGGATTCAAAATGGCGCCGGCTTGTCTTTTGTGACAGAGACGACGTATTTACGTAGCAGTCCATTCAGCTGCAGCGACTGGGAAATCAAGCAGGCTGAGATTTATCTCCCCCTCTTTTCCCCGCCCCCCTCTTTTTTAATTTTATTTACGCAAAGACGATTGGCTTCTAGTTCAGAGCCTCCGTCCGTGTTTCCCGCTCATCGACGGAAGGCCGTTCGTGGAGCGAGAAATTCCGCGCCGCCAGGGGAGACCACCCTTGCGGCACAAAGGGCAGATGACCTGACACCCTTATCCACGTTTTGCGTGCGCGCCAACAGCAAGGACCCCGCGAAAGGACCGTGAGAAAAAGCGCGTCCCCTTCGTCAGCGGGGTGTAAATTCGGCGTACCGGGGCTCGAACGCGTCTACGAAAAACGGATGGGCCCCCTCCGCCTCGGCGATGCTTCGAACGAGGGGGAGCGAGCGGTGCGGTTTTTCGGAAGCCCTAATTGCTCGGGGCGGTTGCTGGCGTGCGCCTCTTTTGGGGGATGAGGGGGGGGCCCTAAAAGCCGCCTTTGCCCTCCCCCGAATTCCGGCGGGTCCTTCCCTTTGCAGAGGGCGAAGGCAACCGCCGAGCAACGCGTCGCATTCATGCTTTTGCTTTTTTTTGGGGCGGTCTCCCAGACGCGCCCGGTGAAAGATCGGGTCGGAGGCCGCGCGGTGCTTTTGTTGGCGCCGCTACACGGCGCTTAGCGCTCGACGTACACAGCTCATCGGAGAAGGAAGTCCCTCGCCCCTGCCACCACCTGCCCGTGCGCCGTATTTACCCTCCAATTTTCTGGAGCCGCGTTTCGTACTAAGGGGCGGCGCGGCTCTTTGCGTACTTTCGGCTTGGGGCAGACTACGGTCGGGGTTTACATTAATGCGATCGTTGGGCGTCGAGTCGCATGCCTCCCTACTTCTTCCTGTTCGTTCTACTATACTATACCGATAAAAATAGTCAAATATCGACTCGACGCTCTACGGTTGTATCCATGTACACGCAGTCAAGGTTAGGCTCGCCAATACTTTCTAAATCTGTCTGTATATACGCGTATATATATATATATATATATTTTTTTTTTTTTTATTTATTTATTTATTTTTTTTTTTTGGGGGGGGGGGGGGGGGGTATGGGGCGAGAAAAGTGTTCTAAGTGAATTGCCAAGGAGACGCGCGCCGGCGAGGGTCACTTTTCGGGCGGACGCCGCTCCAACGGCGTGCGTATGATTTATCTAATTTCCTCCGAAATCTAGGCACACTTGAATTAGGCTGTTGCGACTAGATTCGAGCGTTTCCAACCGTTCGATCGGGGTTGAACCGGGTTTGCAGCACAAGCAGCGGGGAGATGACGAACGCGTTGGTCCAACACTCCTGATAGATAAGAAAGCGCGAGAGCTTTCCCACGTCACCAAAGGTCACTGTAGGCCAGAGATTGGACACTCAGTGTAGGGCAGAGGTTGGACACAACTATGGCGTCGGCGTTCGGCAGGAACTCGCGTCCAATCAGCGAGAACACGACTCCCAGCCGAACGCTGACGCCGCAGTCGTGTCCAATCTCCGGCCTATGGTGGCCTTCTTTAGTGGCGCACGAAAGCACTTTGACTTTCTTATATACTGGGATACCCGTTTTAACGAAGTCAAAGGGAATCGGAAATCACTTCGCTATATCAACTATTTTGTTTTAACCGACTTCGCTAACGAAGTGCAAAAAGGAATGGTGTTGATTGGTCGTCTGCAAGCTTCTCTGTCCTTCTCGACAGCAAAGGCACGCCAACTTGCGCTCAATCTCCGCAGGAAGACGTTCGCCATTAAATTGCGAGGCCTCTCCGCGATTTCAGTTGCCTTCTCTCTTAAGTCTAGGCTCCTCGCAGAATGAGAACTGAAGGGAGGAGCTTCAGCTATCCCTCCTCTGGGATGAGCTTCCTACCTTCGATAACGCTTCGGCGGCTTTGACAGAAAGCACCGATCGAGCGCGTGCTGGAAGCCGCGTGTTTAGTAACGAAGGATTTTGTTAGAAATAAGTAATATTTGTTTTAGAAAAGTCTATCTTTATACAGTTGCGTCGGCATCGTTTTATTTTTTTTAGCTTTCTTTGTGAGTGTCGGCGTTTTGGAGGGAGCATTTGCGGGGGCAGAGCGGCCGGGAGTGGGGAGCGGCTTCCCCGCGGTCGTTAAGAAACGTCTCGGGTTTCGGTAGTCTGCTCGGACAGATCCCTTCTTGCAGCTGGTTGTGGCTTTTAGCCGAATGTGCCTGTATATAGAGGGTTTCACCGCTTAGTGTAAAATTGTCGCTTTTTGCCCGATGCAATAACTTAGCGGTTGGCGCCAGTCAGACTGGAAAAATTGCAGAGAACAACCCTACAAGGAATTTAGGTTTGGCCGTTACAGCGACAGGATGACAGCTCGCCGACCATTGGACGACAGTGTACCACGTGGGAGTGGTGAAATTTGAAGTGATTGGTCCATCTCTGGAGGGAAAGGAGGCATCTACGAGGCTAGAAAAGGGCTGCCGAGAGGGTTCTCGGAGATTCGGCTTTTGAGACTGGGGACTAAAGTACGGGGTTTTAATTTTGGAAGTTTTGTATATTACCGTTGACTTGTCGTTTTGTTTTCAAAATAAACGTGGCCACACTGGCCACCGTAAACCTACCAACGTCGTAATGTGTCCAGCGGGATCGAACAACTTTTAGTTTTTTTTTCTTTTCTTATTCGACTTCCCGGGGGGCTACCATCGGGCGAACACCATCATCGGTCGTCACCATCCTGACCGGGCCCCTTCCCCCTCGGAAAGTTGACTGGCGCAGTCGACAGGATCCTGCTGACTTCCTGTGACGGGCGGTGAGCGAAAACGACGGTATCAACGGAGGCAGGCGGAGCGTACCTGGCTCTATGCGACAAGTGTTTCGTCTGCTGGATTGCGGACAAGGGTCGCGTCTGCTGGACTGCGGACAAGGGTCCCGTCTGCTGGACTGCTGACAAGGGTCGCTCCTGCCGGAGTGAGGACCGCGGCAATATCTACGTGAGAAGCCCGGGGGGTACAGTTACCCAAAGAAGTCGTCTGCTGGACTGCGGACAAGGCTCGCTCCTGCCGGAGTGAGGACCGTGGCAATATCTACGCGAGAAGCCCGGGGGGGTACAGTTACCCAAAAGGAGCGGTGGCAACTGACAGGTGGTCCTGGGCGTCATCTACGTCGGAGAACAGGACGACCTGTGGCTTCATCTGCGGACCGGCGAAGCATCTTCAGCGAGCGGCGACAGAAGATCGGGGCAAGCCTCATGAGAAGAGACGAGATCGTCGCTGCAGTGCTGAACTTCGTTGTGGTACCGAAAAATTGTGCGTTTTTTTTTTTTTTTTTTTTTTTCGGTGAACGAAGAATGAGCTGAGACTTCCAGACGAAGGGCATGATCGCCAGGCCGAGTGGGGACACTGCGGCAAGTGGGTGGCGGCGACTGGAGGAGCAGCTAATTGGATTTGGCCAGGCAACAGTGGGTGAGTCCCATTCCCGTTTCCTCCGAGGCTCACCATGACCAGAGAGACTAGATCGAAGACCCCAGGGTCTTCCCTCAGTGGCGCCAACTCGGAACCAGACGCTGGCACCAGTGAGGGAGGGCAGCCAACAGATTCGAATGACCTTAGTGCTGAGATAACACTCATGAGACTAAAGATAGAACTCGAGAAAATAAAACTAGAGCAGCTCAAAATAACGGGGCAGCCTCATGAAGAGAACACTCGGGGTACGGGGGGAGTCGAACGGTATGCAAAGGAGCTACGTGCGGTGCTGGCGCCAATGCCCGAGACGGAGGCATTGGTACCTGCATGGTTTAAAGGCGCTGAAACAATGTTGGCGAGTTCTGAGGTTCCACAGGACCTACACGGGGCACTCATCCTGCCCTTTCTAAACGAGAAAGCGAGCGCCGTTGTGGCAAACAGAGCAGAGGGACGGGTATTGCAGTACAAGGAGCTACGAGACGTTATCCTCGACGAGCTCAGGATGACTCCGGATGAGTATAAGCGGAGGTTTCATGTCGCACGCAAGCAAGAAGAGGAGTCGTGGGCACAGTTCTCTACCGATCTGACTACCATGTTCGGCTACTACATGGAGAGCCGCGAAGTAGAGACACTAGATGATCTAAGGCAGCTGATCATTTCAGATCGGCTAAAACATGTCATGCCGGATGATGTCCGGGCCTACGTACTTCAGAATGAAACCAAAGAATGGCTAAGGCCACAGGAAGTAGCGGAACTTGCCGAGAAATTCGAACAGAGTCAGCGCGATCGAAACTGGGAGCCCCAGAGGGCGGCCGAGGGGCCACAGGTGAACATGCGGGGTAGGCCTGCGGAAGTTGGGGGCGACCAGCGAAGGGTTGAGAAACCTCGACCGCAAGGGTGCTTTTTGTGTGCGAGGCTGGGGCACCTTAAGCAGAACTGCCCTGGATTAGTGGATACAGCCGTGGACTCCGGGAACAAACCGGCCTCCGCGTGTCTGAGTGCGGGGGTAAGACCGCCTCGGTCACGCGAGACATTTGAGACGACGGGGACGCGCAGGCATGGAGAAACAGTTTCGGGTATAGGCTAAGTATAGCAAACCTTTTTTTTCTTTTTTTTCTGTTCGCGTTTGCATTTCCTTGCCTGTAGCCAGCGTTAATTTTTTTTCTGCTTTTGTATAAATACTGGTCATGGTGCAATCTGGAACGTACGGGTTTGGGTCTCACCGGACTGTGTTTGCTTGTGTGTTTTTTTTTTTTTTGTGTTGTTGGTTTTCCCTGTCGCCCAACAGATTATTTTTTTTTGTCAGGGGGTATAGCTCCTCTGTTGCTGTTTTGTTTTCGTATGCTACGCGTCTGTCTCGAAAAGGGGGACAGATGTTGCGCGAACAGCAAGTGTACTTGCAACATTCTTGGTGGGGAGGTGTTAAGTAACGAAGGATTTTGTTAGAAATAAGTAATATTTGTTTTAGAAAAGTCTATCTTTATACAGTTGCGTCGGCATCGTTTTATTTTTTTTAGCTTTCTTTGTGAGTGTCGGCGTTTTGGAGGGAGCATTTGCGGGGGCAGAGCGGCCGGGAGTGGGGAGCGGCTTCCCCGCGGTCGTTAAGAAACGTCTCGGGTTTCGGTAGTCTGCTCGGACAGATCCCTTCTTGCAGCTGGTTGTGGCTTTTAGCCGAATGTGCCTGTATATAGAGGGTTTCACCGCTTAGTGTAAAATTGTCGCTTTTTGCCCGATGCAATAACTTAGCGGTTGGCGCCAGTCAGACTGGAAAAATTGCAGAGAACAACCCTACAAGGAATTTAGGTTTGGCCGTTACAGCGACAGGATGACAGCTCGCCGACCATTGGACGACAGTGTACCACGTGGGAGTGGTGAAATTTGAAGTGATTGGTCCATCTCTGGAGGGAAAGGAGGCATCTACGAGGCTAGAAAAGGGCTGCCGAGAGGGTTCTCGGAGATTCGGCTTTTGAGACTGGGGACTAAAGTACGGGGTTTTAATTTTGGAAGTTTTGTATATTACCGTTGACTTGTCGTTTTGTTTTCAAAATAAACGTGGCCACACTGGCCACCGTAAACCTACCAACGTCGTAATGTGTCCAGCGGGATCGAACAACTTTTAGTTTTTTTTTCTTTTCTTATTCGACTTCCCGGGGGGCTACCATCGGGCAAACACCATCATCGGTCGTCACCATCCTGACCGGGCCCCTTCCCCCACGGAAAGTTGACTCCGCGCATCCAAAAAACGACGCCCTGCCGTTCTTATCCTGTCAGTAACTATATAGTTACGAAGAGGGTGCCATAAATAGCGGGTCTGCCTGTATACAGAGCAGGCGAGAAAAATCGAAAGCAGACGAGGCAGTAGTCGCACTACCGTCTGCTTTCGACCGACTTCTTGCTGCGCTTATCGGGAGATGGCGCCACAAGACGACCGTCGGGCCACTTTCTCGTCTGCGTCGGCGCCCGAAGATGTCAAAGATGTTCCATTTAATTTTTTTTTTTTAATTTTTTTTTTAACCAGAAACACAGCGCCTTGAAATTTCGCGAGGTAAAACCCATTACTAATATGCACATTTGACGAGGATTCGTGCTGTACGTGCAGGCCCAGGCGTCGATTTTCCCAGCATGTTTTAAGGGCAGCTTCTCTATCTTTATGCCACTACATAGATGTGCACGCGTTAAATCCAGATGTTACAGTCACTCCTGTAACCGCATATCGCGTGAAAAAAAGGATTTCCCGATTATTCCGTTT
Source organism: Ixodes scapularis (assembly GCF_016920785.2). NCBI lineage: Eukaryota > Metazoa > Arthropoda > Arachnida > Ixodida > Ixodidae > Ixodes > Ixodes scapularis. The sequence continues at coordinate 121,200,735 of NW_024609846.1, forward strand.
CAGCCTTGCAGTTAACGATGTTTCGAATGACTCCTATAAGGCGTTACGTTCCTTTTGGCATTATAGCGCCGCAAGACGGACAGAATATAGGAGACACAACAGGAAGCGCTTCGTGTTGTGACTCTTTCTTTCTGTTCCTGTCTTGCGGCGTTATTGTCAAAAGTAACTATATACCAACTAGCCAATCTGTCACTACCGACGCGTTCTTTCCGAGTAAGGCAACACTGTCGTGCTCCCGTTAAGGGCCGACGACCAGACACCAGTTTCTGCAAGGCAGAAGATCCTCCTCAGCATGGGGGAGTAGGAAACAGGCAACGGTGGACAGGGTAAGAAAAAGGGGGGGGGGGGGGGGGGGAGGGGGGAATGAGAAGGAAGCGAGGGAAGAGTGGAAAGCGTGCAATCAAGAATGACTGCAGTTGCGCGAAGTTAGATAAATACTTAAAATGCTTTTTTTTTAAATAAGTATTGCCACATTATACGCTATCCTAAATATCGCGAAATACCTGCTACAAAAACGCAACCCGGGAAAAAAAAAGAAAAAAGAAAATGAACGAAAACGTTTGTTGCCGTAAAGCTGGCTTTTATGTACGCGTGCGAGTCTGCGGAGAAAACAGCTTTACGGAAGTGTTTAGCAGCAACGAATAACCCCACTCGCGTGTAATTCGTGTCGATCCCTCGCGCACATACGCTCCCGAATCGCTGTCTTTAACTACCTGGGTACACGAGGGATTGTCATTTCGCGGCCTTGCTTTTGATTGGCACGTCCGGGAGTTTCGCGCACCGCGGTACCGCCCACTAAAGGAAACTATCCCCGGCTTTACTTCACGACGAACCGGAGAAGACGAGCTTCGCGTAGCATTGGAAGCTAATCCAGTCCTGCGTGTATCTCACGCGTGACCTTCGAGAAGAACGCTACGACCCGCGTAGCTACGCGGCGTGTTCATTCACACAATGCCGGATCGATCGGAGTTGTATGTCGTAGCGTCCGGTGCGGTTCGTGGTGAGGTGAAACCGAATATGTGGATTGACCAACGGCGCCGTTAACAAACAGCCTTTATATATATATATATCTTAGGTGTAGGCAGTGCGCGGGCGTCGTGTCAGTAGCGAGCGGCCCGCGGCCCCGCGGTGTTGTGACGTGGCAGCCGCTCCTTGGTCTCCGACCCGTCGCCTTGCTCCACGGACTGATTTCGGTCTGGCTCCGTCGCCTCGAGACACTCCCTGTATTCTTCCGCGTTGACTCGGGGGTCGCAAGAAGGAAGAAAACGCAGGCCCGGCCGATCTTCCTCGCGCGCCTAGCCTTTGCTCTGCGCGGTGGTACAGTGAAGCGATCAAACAAGCAGCGAGCGGCTGCCCCTTTCCTACCTCCCGCCGAGCAAAGAAGGGGCGCGTCAATACGACCAACCGGTCCCAGGGAGCGAGCCGAGCTTTCCATAGGGTGCGCGTGTTCAGATGCGCCGGTGGCGCCATCCCTTGGGCGCGCCGTGCGACTCGGAACCCTTCCCCTCGTCTAAATCGTAGCGGGCGAGACTGGTCGTTGTAGCGGTCGTTACGCGGGTCGACTCTGCTTTTGTCTTCGCCGGTGTGTTTTTTTTTGTTTGTTTGGGAGCCTCTTTTGTGAGACTCGGCCTTGTTTTTCTTTTTTCTTGGGCCGCCGCCGCCGTAAGAACGCAGGAAGGGAACGTTAATGACGGTAGGGCCGGGGGAGGGGTAAGGACGAAGCGTGACGTCACTGGGGTGATGCAATTCTCCGAGCACCATTAGCACCATTTTGCCTTTCGGTAGTTATGCACGTTGACGCCGTGGGGCAGATATACTTTGGTCCGGCTGAATGCGTACGCCTCATAGGGACTTTTACTGTACCGTTCCGAGAACTCCGATAACGATACCCGATAACCATAAGATGCACGCGGACGTTAATAGGAGGTGTCGGAACGATGTACTAAGACTCACTGTTGAGGATATGGCACATTCTGTAGCATATTTATTTACTATTTTTTTTTTGTCTCAGTACGTTGAGTTTCGTCCCACTTACTACCGATGGAACGTATCGAAAGTTGAACGGTGGACTTTTATTCGGTGATGCTTTCGCTTACGGCGGTCCGGGGGCGGAGGACTATCGTCGCCGCACTCTGTCAAAGAACCGGCGACATTGAGTCTTAGAAATAACACGGAGAGCATCGAGAGCTTACAAGTAGGCAATAAGTTCACACTCTGTTTAGGTAAAGCCAAGCTCTTGTGATCTCTTATCGACGAGACAGCGCCGGTGTTTTCTCTCGTCGCATAGTCCCAAGCGGTCGCACGTGTGAACCAGCATTTAGAGCCTCAGAACTGAACGGACACAACGTACTGTTTATGTAAACTTCGTGTGCCCAGGAGGAAAATCCCCGAGATAAATCTATGTAACTAAACGAGTTCTGACAAGAAAATGGCATCTGGCTATTTTCATTCTTGATTGGCATTATTTGTCACGGCCTCCCGAATCAAATCGAACATAGTCTTTATCGGTGATTTTCTAATTATGGTGGTGTCGGACGCGATAGGTCGTGCTGCAGTCTCGCCAGCGTTCACAACAACGGCAAGACTGTCGCCCTAAAAAACAAAGGCGCGGCGATGTTGTTGCGACCCCCCCGTCTAAACCGTTGCCCGCTGTTTCTGCATTTCCTCGCAGACGGAAGTTGCCAAACGGCTGAACGCCATCATCGCCCAGATCCTGCCCTTTCTCTCGCAAGAGGTGAGCTCTCCGATTTCTCTCCCTTTCCGCGACCAACTTTTGGGGCGGCTACGAGAAGGACTTGAAGCGGTCGGCCTCTTTAGCCAACGTCCACTCCGCTAAGGGACGTTCTGGGTGGCGCCATCTACATACATCCGGACGTTTCGACGGAATCGTCGGGATAAAAGAGGGGCTCGTTTCTTCCTTATCGTTTGGGCAGTTCCGATGGGCTCTACCACCGGAACTGCCCAGACCTGGAGGCTCCTTTCCATCAGTAGAATGGTCTGTCTGCGTTGGACGAGCCATCCAAGTCAATCCAATGTCACGTAAAAATCGCGTGACCTTAAAAACAAGTTTGTTTTGTTTATTTGTTTTAAGCCAGGCAGTTGACAAATCCAGTATGCGGGATGAACTTAGAACAAGTAAAAGAAAATGGAAAAAGGCGAAGCCAGAATGATAGACAGTCGCGTTTAAAGGGAAGATGGGGCACTTCTACATTTGAGAAAAAACGCTTGAATTGCGTTCATTTTGCCTTTAGATTAACTGATATCAAAATTGTATTTCAATGCGACGCGCCGGAGAGCCATACGAGCAATTTCAAAATAGGGCTGAAGCCCCGCCTCCCTAGCCTTGGGCAGCCAAAAGAGCCGTCGATGGCGTCACGGACAGCGACTGTCTTTCGCGTTTTCTCGCGTTCTACAATACTTGCGCTGAAAATAATTTGGGTATTTGGGTTAACGGGGTAAAGCTACACTCGAATTCACTTCTAACTCATTTTTTCCAAGAAGCTCCGTAGCTTCCCTTTAAAACGCGAGTTTCTTCCAGTATACTGTGGCGAGGGCAAAGCGACGTTTTCCCGCATACCGGAAGTTCCGCGATTCAAAATGGCGGCGCCCGCGTGAGGTCTGAAGCGTCCGATGCTGTTCGTCGTAGGAGTATATACGGCAGTGCAGTCTTGACACTCGATTCTCTGACATTTTTATTTCGCTTCTTCGCTCGAACCTTTGCCAGTACGGTGAAAAACTGAGGAAGAGGAGGAGACGAGAGCTCCCGTTCGAACGCGAAACACTGCGTGCGAGGAGCAGACGACGCTCCTAAGCGTTCTGATCGGAAGGAGCTAACCCCTTCGCGTTTAATCCACTAATCATTCCAGCCAGAGCTCGGCACTCTACCTCTCCCGCAGCCTCTAACCGTATAGGTTGTGCCGCCATATACCCCGAGCGAATATTTTGGAAAGGATAATTAGATAAGAGTGCGCGGATACAATGGTATCTGGTATTATTATACAGTCCGAAGCTTTTCCCTATAGTTGCGTCGTGGCCTTTGCCAGCCGCGCTAGTTTGGGGTAGGGGAATTCGGCGTTTGACCTGGCCGTTTCAAGGCGCCGTGCCTCCCTCCTTTTTTGTCTCCCAGCACCAGCAGCAGGTTGCGGCGGCCGTCGAGCGAGCCAAGCAGGTCACGATGACTGAACTGAACGCCATCATCGGGGTACGTACACACCTTCTGCCACCTCCGCGCATGCGCTCGTCTGTCCGGGTCACGTGCACGGTCCGCTTTTAAAAGTGGGAGGGATGACGCACGAACGAGCCGTGCCCGGTCGGTGGGCGTCCGATCATGGAACTCGCCCTCCATTGTCTTCTTCTTCGACGGCCGAAGAAGCGACGACCGAGTCGTGAAGGAATCCAGTCGCCATTTTGGGTCCCACGCGAACCTCCCCAAGTTGACAGCCGAGTGCGGGCTTCGCGTACAGACTGGACCGATCAACCGTCGGGCTTCGCCACGTAACGTGACAGTCACGTGGTGCGTGATGCTCGCTGCTGATTGGTCCGGAGAGCGCGTAGAGGTATCACTCCGCTGTCAGGTTTGGGGTGAACGGGGGGCTCTGTCTCGAGCGCGTAGTGGCTGCCTGCCGATCAAAGGGGAACGTAAGCGATGTAGAAATCCCAGTCTGTTTGGGAGGGAGGGCTTCCTGCCATTGTGTTGCGGTCTGTGCCGCGGCAGCGGCGGAGTGTTGCGTTCCGTGCGGGCGTCATTGCGGTAGGAAGGGGGGACGCTCCAGCTGCGAGCGCTTTCTCGTGAACGGGTCTCGCTCTCTTTTTCTTTAGTTCGAGCCTTTGTGTTTGGCGGCGTATCTTTCCTCTCTTTTTTTTACGAGCGGCGGTTGTTTGGGGGGTACCTACCTGCCTATTCAGGCGGAAAATGAAGCGCCAAGCGATGCAATCGTCCGTGGCGAGAAAAAAAAAAAAAAAAGAAAAAAAAAAAAAAAAGAGCCACGGTTCACACGCGTGCGTTTGATCGGTCGGTCGGACGAGAATTGTCGAAGCGTTGTGACAAAAGCCTTCTTCGTTGGAGGTAGGCGCGTGATGCCTTTCCTCGTGCCTTCCCACCGGGCCTGAGACCAGTTCTCGAACTCGCCCGCACTTACGAACAATTTTTTTTTTGTGTCTGTGTGTGCGTGTGGGGGGGGGGGGGGGGTGGATAAAGGGTGTCGCGTTTCCAGCGCGCGAGTGCTACGACGTAAAGATTGATTCTCAATCCTTCGTGATCTATATACAAGCAGGACGTAACTGGTGTTTCCTGTCATGCCCGAAGGAATCGTCGATACCAAACCAAACACCCACTCGTTCACCGCAACTAATTTATACACAGGGTATAGTTCAGCTTGACTGCTGCGCGACTGACATTTCGCTGCATGTTTATGTATATACAGCGGCGTAAAACGCCGAGCCCAAACGAACTGTTTTCCTTTCAATAAAATCGTAAAAAAAAATTTTTTTTTGAGGACTGACTACGTTCCGAGCACGAGTTTTCCGAAAGCAGCTTAGGTTGCCAACGGTCTCAAAAGTAGCGTTTGACGAAGAACAATTCCTAGGTGGGAGACAGAGAGAGATAGAACGATGGAATGATTAGACACGCCCTTCTCGTAACCAGTGCCCCATCAATGTCAGAGTCAGATCCGGTGCATGGAAGTTTAGACAGCCGGAAGCTGGTCTGCCTCGTCTCGGCTGTTAGATGGAGCACCTCGGTGTGCGCAGTACACACAGTACACAATAACCTCTGCCGATGCCGCTACTCTAGCGGTCGGCAGTGGTGCGCCGGTGAGTGTTCATCCGTAGTTGGTTGGTTTCGCAGCAGACGACTCTTGGCCAGCAGACGACAGCTGGTTCCTCCGGGACTCGCGTGGGGCGCAGGGACACGTATGCTCACGCGACGTAGTGTCACGCGCCTTCTCGCTCCGAGCCTTCACAATTCGCCGAGTTTTCTTGAACCACGGCACTTGCGGGTCGTGAGCGCGCGGCGTGCGTCGCTTCTCCCCGCTTCGATAGAGTTATTTCCTCGCGCATGGCCCCGAGATCCCGAAGCGCGCTGCCTCGCGTTTCGTGCCTCGCTTCGCGTAAACGCGTCGATCTCGAGCACTCGTCGTCGGTAGCATCGATTTACCTGTAAGAAAAAAAAAAAAAAAAAAAAAAAAAAAAAAAACAACGGTGACTGTTTTTTTCTTTTTTTAACGATTCGGAGTTTGGTAGGGAAACAACACTGGGACGCGATGGCAAATAGGAGAACTGTATTCAGTTTCAATAGACGATGCGTCGGCGAGCCATCCCACCCAATCCGACGCTGTAGTCCGTCATGTGAAAAAAAAAAAAAAAGAAGAAGAAAAAAAGCAGGTTTTGCGCATTGCTCAATACGCCGAACGAGGTAGTTCTTACAAGATTTGGTTGTCGGAAAAAGAAGTGATGCTCTTTGCGTTTGAAACTCGCACGTCTTGGTAACATACATCGAATCTGAAAAACATGTACACATAGCTTAATTCCCCAGAGGAAGTATAGAGGTTTTCTTGCGCGACACAGGGGACAATTACAAGCGAGTAGACACGGACAAGCGCAAACTTTCAACTACTTTATTCGTGCGCATTCGACCACGAACATCCAGAAAGAGCATGCGCAGCACGCTACACAGACGAAAAAAAACCGAAAATAGATAATAGAGTCATCCACCAAGACACCTTCCATGATAGTCATTATCGAACCAGCAACCCGGATAAAAACTGCACTTCACTTTCAAACAAAGAAACCGAGGTATCGCTGACACAGTCATGGTTCTTCTTTATATAAAAAGCTTCCATCAATTCTCTGGCTGTGCTGTCTTTGCTTCTACCCAAGATCCTAATCTCCCGAAATCGCGCATCACACCCACAGTCGGCACAGTGAGTAGGCAAGTGTGCATTGCCTTTATTCCTGATCGACAATTCATGTTCCCGTGCGCGGTCATTAATGCAGCGACCAGTTTGACCAATATATACTTTCCCACACGAGAGCGGAATCTCGTATACCACCGCTGTGGCACAATCCACAAACGGTCGGGCGTGCTTTTTGTTGCAGCCACCTGTCTTTTCTCTTCCCGAGGAAATCCTCGGGCAAAGGCCCGCAAGCTTGCGTGGCGCAGAGAATACGAAAGGTATACCTTTCGTATTCTCCCTTTCGTATTCTCTGCGCCACGCAAGCTTGCGGGCCTTTGCCCGAGGATTTCCTCGGGAAGAGAAAAGACAGGTGGCTGCAACAAAAAGCACGCCCGACCGTTTGTGGATTGTGCCACAGCGGTGGTATACGAGATTCCGCTCTCGTGTGGGAAAGTATATATTGGTCAAACTGGTCGCTGCATTAATGACCGCGCACGGGAACATGAATTGTCGATCAGGAATAAAGGCAATGCACACTTGCCTACTCACTGTGCCGACTGTGGGTGTGATGCGCGATTTCGGGAGATTAGGATCTTGGGTAGAAGCAAAGACAGCACAGCCAGAGAATTGATGGAAGCTTTTTATATAAAGAAGAACCATGACTGTGTCAGCGATACCTCGGTTTCTTTGTTTGAAAGTGAAGTGCAGTTTTTATCCGGGTTGCTGGTTCGATAATGACTATCATGGAAGGTGTCTTGGTGGATGACTCTATTATCTATTTTCGGTTTTTTTTCGTCTGTGTAGCGTGCTGCGCATGCTCTTTCTGGATGTTCGTGGTCGAATGCGCACGAATAAAGTAGTTGAAAGTTTGCGCTTGTCCGTGTCTACTCGCTTGTAATTGTCCCCTGTGTCGCGCAAGAAAACCTCTATACTGCATCATGAACCAACTAGGCCAACAACAAGTTTTAATTCCCCAGAGGAAGGCGGGATTTAGTAATGCTTAACAGAAAAACGCTCTTTTTTTCTGTTTACAGCGGAGCTATTAAGGGCTAGATTCCCCAGGATCGCGTCCGTCAGCAAACAAACGATGACACAGAGCTCTGGACAGCTATCGCCTTCCATGAGCGACGGCGGCAACCAGACAACCGGTTTGACGGTTGTCTCCGTCGCTTATACATGGCGGCAACCTTTCGAGCCTTTCCACTCTGGCTTGCCAACTTGCGGCCGGCCATTACTCCATTCCCATCATAATACAGCTTCGCTGGTCTTCCTTCTTCAGCAAAGTAAAAAGACAAAACCTTTTTTTTTTTTTTTTTTTTTTGTGCAGCACTTTTGGAAGCTACAAGCGGGAGAGAGAGAGAGAGAGAGGAAAGCCGCTTCTGTGCGAATTTTGAGGCTCCGAGGGGTACATAAGGAGAGTTCCTCCTTCTCTTCCTCAGATACTGCTAGTGTTCCTCTCTCGCCTCTGTACCCTTTCCGCCGGGGTGCATCGTGAGACGGACCGCATCTCGCTACAAGGGGGAGCGCCGACTGCGTTTTATGAGTCATGGGCTCTCGAACCGACGCTCGACAAATGCGGCAGCATCGAGCGTCGTCAACCGTCGAGACGCACGTTTGTCAACACGAGATATGCCCCTAAATGATGGTTGTTCGGGTCCCCGTGAAGGCTTTTCTGTTGGCGGGCAGAGTTGGTGGCGAGAGGGGAACGATAGATAGGCAGTCAGTGAGGAGACACGAGCTATTTGTCAACGGAAATTAAAAACAGCGCGGAAAGACGAGGACCAGACAAAGAAGTGACACGGACGTAGCGCTTTCCGAAGTATGTGCCAACTCGCCCAAGCCTCAACTTTAGCTATTTGTCAAACTAAATATACGCTAAAAAAAAAAAAAAAAAAAAAGAACTTGGTAAGTTTAGCAGGGTTTAATGGCATGAAATGAGGCGCGTGCATATGGATGTGTGCACTTTAAATCCTATAATTTCCGTGTTATGTTTTTCTTTTCAAAATCAAAAGTTGAAAAAAAAAAGTGTGATGTTGCATTATTGTTATTTTAGGCATCGGCATACCCTGATATTTTTTAGCTTCTTTCTATCCGTCTCTCTTTAGGGCGTGGTGCTACTTGCGGCTCTGCTGATTGACGTGTTGCGTCGAATCTTTTTACATCTGTCTCGTACTTTGCCGGGATTGTTCGAGTGCATTCAGTTTATTTTTATCACCGGGGTCACTCGATGCCGTTGAAAAAGAAAACTTTCGCAATGATGAAAAACAAGTACAACTAACAATACCCGTTGGAACTTGGGTGAACCTCATTGGTTCACCCAAGCTTCCCCCAAGACGATCCGATCCAGTGAGAGCAGCATCTTTGTTCGATACACGCTCGATTTCGACTAGCGACTTTCAGCAGCTTTCTCCGTCGCCTCCTACGACCCGACGACAAACGAGCCGAGGAGCGCTTTCGAGCGGGGGATCGCGCGGCGGTACTGCAGCACTGCTCCTCCGGCAAAGCGTCGTAGTACGTGGTCGTGGTCGTACCCGCATCGGAGCGCGGGCGGAAGGAAAGGAAGGGCTGCGGATTCGAGCCGCGGCCGTGGCTTCCCCCCCTTTCTGAACGCAGCCTCGTTCCCGCCTAATCCGCTAACGATCGGGCGGCGACGGGTCGGTCTAGCCACGCCGCGCAATCAATACGGTCGCCTCGCGCGCCGCCGCTCAGCCGGAGGAAAGTGCGACCACGACGCTGTTTCTTGGCCTCACGATGGACCGCGACGGACGCTACGACGAGCCACCGTAGCCAATCCGTTGCGCGGAGAGCGTCACGTGACTCGGCGCTCGCCTCGTCCCTCGGTCCAACCGTTCACCTCGAAGCTGACAGCGCGGTGGCAGCTACGCGCTCTCCGGAACAATCAGACGTCTCCCTTCCTTCACTTCAGCCAATCCTGAGCCAGCTTTGACTGACGTCATCACAGAACAGGGTCACGTGGTCAGAGATAGACGTATATGATTGGTCCGACAAACACGTAGGTTCCATCGCACTGTCAGCTTGGAGTTGGATTGACCCCGGTGGCTTCATAGTGTCCGTCGCGGTTCATGGTGCTGGCACGACCGACCGGTTCTCTCCCCTCCCCCCAGCACTCATTAGGACCGGGGGTGGGTGGGGGTGGGGGGGGGGGGGGGGTGCGCTGGGCTGGCTGGGCTGGGCAAGCGGGCGTGCCGCCGCCTACCCCGCGGCGGCGGCAGCATGCACGCGCTCGGCGGGCATGATCCCGCGAGCGGCGATTTAATTATCCGCTTGTCGGCGGCGGCTCGAGAGCGTTTAATGTTGGCCGCCGCAGTCCGCCTCGCCCTTCCCGCTTGTCTGGCTGTGCGCGTCGGGACTCTCTCTCCAGAGGACAAGGCAGCTCCGTTGGTCGTCGGCATTTTGTTGGCTTTCACTTGTTCATTTCGCGTTCGTCTTTTTTTTCCTTCTGGGCTTTTTTTTTTTTTTTTTTTTTTTTTTTTTTTTAAGTTGTTTTCGCTCGGTTGTCGTGTTTGTGTTTGCTTCTCTGCTTACGACTGTGACGACATTTTGACGCGTTTTTTTCTTAACTCGTTTTTGTTGGGCGGTGACACAACTCCCGACGCGGACGACAAGAGTAACAAGAACAAAAAAAAAAAAAAAAGTTGTCTGTTATTTATTTTGTCCCCACCCGCGTCACCCACCCTTAAACTCTCAATAAATTTTATTATTTAATTTTTTTTTCTCGTTAATTTGCGAGGTGTGGTGCGTTTAATGAAGACACCGCAAGGAGGCGGAAATAAAAAGCGCCCGCTCTCCGAGGACATCCATTTCGTTCGTGCAACGGGCCGTAACCATGTCGGATCATTTTCCCTATACTCTGGGATCTCGAAATCTGCGGGCTGTTTTTATGTAAGCTCTACATTAATGAAGGCGCGCCGATGCGACACTACGAGCAGTGAGTGTGGCAACGAAAATAGCTCCGATCCTTTCGAAAAGCCGTTTGCGCGTCGTTGTAATACTTCCTCCGTCGTTGTGACGCTCCGAGTCGTTTGTATTTTACGGTTGTCTATGGGTTTTGTTGTTTTGTTTTTGCGCACGGTGACGACGGAGTGTTTTTTGTTGCGGGAATCGCGCTTTGCCCCGACAGGATGTACTCTACTACCCCGCAGGTGGTGGATACACACGAGGCGGGGCCGTTTTATAACGTCGACGTTCACTTCGAAACGAGCCGAGACCACACGATGCATCCGCGCACTGCACTCTCTCAAGTCTTGTATACTCCGCGGAAAATAAAAAAAAAAAAAAAAAAACACGGAACTTTGGACTCCGCGTAAAAACAACTCAATTTAAAGTATGCGGCAAAAAAAGAAAAGAAAAAAAGCGCAGGTTTAAATTACGGCGCAGGCTCGCGTTCCCGAGCCTCTGTCTGCATTGTCACGGGCTAAAGGAAGGTTGTTCGTTTTTGTTTTGTCGCTTTTAAAGGAAATGCCATTTTTACTTTTTGGGTGTGCGGCGGTTCGCAGGTGTGCGTGTTTATTTATCTCTGTGACACGAGGTTATGTAACGAGATACATTTGTTGTCGGTGTCCGTGTAATCTGTTGCCGCGTTTCCAAAGAGCGCGGTGTGGCAGCGCGATCGTATACGGAGCCGCACTTTGGCCACGACCCCCTGATCTGGATGGTATAACATTTAGAGTTTGTTTTAGGCTTGCGCGTTTCTCTAGGTTTATAGTTCTCGGTGTTCTTAAACTTAGTTTGATCCAGTGCGTATTTTTTTTTAAGTATTTTTTTTTTCCGGTTTGCTGTCGCTTATTGTAGAACCCGCGGACTTGTCAAGCTATACATTACAGCTTTTCTTTTTCCTTGGGTCCAGCATTAAAATCGATGAAAAATAAAGTTATTAATATGGCTTAATATTATCATTTTCCTTTACCTGCAGCCGAGTAAAACAAAACCTTTCTTTATATCCCTTAAAACAGCAACAACAACAAAAAACAAACAATTGTAATATACTGTTTTTTTTTAAAATTTTCATAATATAATATTTTTGGACGTGTTTTTTTTTTTTTTTTCGCCTTTTGATTTGAATTTGGGCGTAATGAATGTAATATTTTCTCGTCTTTCCGGAGACGCCGGTGGTTACAGCACGTAAAAAGGATCAACTGAAAAAAATAAAATACAACCGTAAAAAAAAAATATGCCGACGTTAAGCTTGTTTAAAAATTTTCGTAGAAAAAGCAGATAAAAACGAAAGAACCAAAAGGACTCCCCCGAAGGCATCGCATACTTCCGGAAATAAGCCCCGTGATAGTTTGACGAGGTAGAGCTTGGTGCTTTTCGAACCAGCTGCGGTGTGCTGACGTCAAGGTCTCGGCGCATGCACTCAAACGGGAATTTCGACTGAACAACAACAAACGTCGCGCTGTTGCCCGGGAATATTTTAGATGACGGTCATAAAATATCAATAAATAGTAATTAAACTTTTGGACGCCTATAGTTTCTATTCTACGGCTCCACAATTTTTTTTTTTTCGCATTGAATCTTACGGGCTACGTTCATAAAATAATTGCTACTTTTCTCGATAAAAGATCGGAACGTTCACGAGGTCTGTAATTGCCCGGGTATCATAAAACGCAAATCAATTAAAAATTTAATATTTCATTGCACTTTTTTTTTTTTTTTTTTTTTTGTGACAGGAAGTTGGCCATGTACGAAGGATTGTTGCGATATGTTAAGTTGCTGCAATATGTTTTGCTACTTTTCCGCGTACGCTGTTTTTTTTTTTACTGGCGCACCTGTTAATGATCGGCGTTGGCGCTTTATTTCGCTCGGTCTCTTTGTTTAGCGTGTACAATCCGCGCTCATTAATATTCGTTAGCTCCGTTTGTTTGGTCGATTTGAGCGTGGGTTTCGCCCGATCGTTATCTGGCTCCAGCTTTACTGAGTGTGCAAGTCTGCCGCCGCTCAACCAATATAAAAAAAGCGTTTGTACTTGTATGTATAATTAAAAAGAAAGAAAAGAATAACGTGTTCGTGCTTAAATGTATAATTAAAATTTTTTGTTTTGCTACGAAGCGCGGATATTTAATGGAAGCTTGTCGAGCCCAACGTTTTAGGTTGAGAATGAGCAGACAGGGCATTATCTTATCGATAACACAATGTCTAAAATATATGTTTTTCTTCTTTTTTTCTTTCGAGACTGAGAATATGAAAATAACGTTTTAGATGGGTTTTTTTCTTTTCCCCTGTTGAACAGTGGTGTCAGCTGCGGCGGTATTGCGTGTAACCTTATAATTGGCGAATTAATTGACTATTTACGAACTAACTTGAACTATGTTTTCGCTGTCATATACCTCGGGTAAAGATTTTTGTAACCTGTCGTTAATATCAATTTTCAAAAAAAAAAAAAAAAAAAAAAAACTGTTATTAGTGACGGCAAGCAGCCTAAGAAGCAGATTTAATTTTTTTTTCTGCCCAAATAATGATAATAATAAAACAAATAAACACGGAGCTGTGCCAACACCTGTTCCGCGTTTGAAACTGAACCGTTGGTCAGCAATCGCAGTACACGTCGACGACATGGGATATTCTGAAAGTAGCGTAACATTTTTACTCTTAACTATAATAGTAACTACACACCTTCGTAACCATTGCATTTCGTCTAACTTGGTAACTTTTTAGGATTTGCTTTCTCAGCTCTGCTTTCACGTTGTTTTAGCGTACGGCCTGTTCTCAGTGTTAATCGACGTAGTGATCTCTGACATAGTATTCTCCCCGATGTAAGGTTCCTCGTCGTAGTGTAATCCAGCGTAGTGTTTTTCGACGTAGGTTTCTTACGTAGTGTACTCCCTACATAGTGTTCTTCGATGAGTCTTCTTCGACGCAGTGTTTAGAAATTTGCTTGCGCTCCATTGTTGCGCAACCCGGTGGTGTTTAACACCGTGTTCGCTTTGTTTCAGCAGCAGCACACGGGATTGGCGCACCTGATGGTGAGTATACTGCGGCTGTGCTCGAGGGTGCACTTTGTCACACTGTAGTGCAGTGTTTCGTAACGGACGCAAAGCATCGGTATACCAATATGGCGGCAACCCGATTAGGTTCCTTTTGCCCCTTTGCGAAATAGAGATCTGGCTGCGACAGGGACAGAGAAGTTAACCATGCGAGATTCTCTCAGGGCTGTAGTTTGTCGCAGGTTTAGAGTAGCAGGGCAAGTCTCTTTCCGCAGAGGCTCGCCACGATTGAGAATTTCCTCCTCCGCACTCGCCTCCTTTCCGGTGTTCGTTCCATAAAAGTGGAACGAGTGGAGGGATTTTTAGGATGTCAAGGGCATGGTAGCGCTTTTAGACGAGGACAAAGGTGCCCAGTACCAACTAGTCCAGCATTCTGCATTGATAAGGCTTTTTGGGAATATACCTTGTTCTACAGTTGGCGCACGATGCTCAGGAAACTTGTAAGCGCAAACTTGTAAGTCGTCCGTGTCTCCTTCGCGTCCGTCTCTGTCTGCGCTTCCGAGTCTTCTGAGCACCTTTATGTGTGTATACACCGAATTCAACGAATCGCGATCAACACGTTCGAAGGGCGCTAATTTGTTGCTGCACGTGAGTGGCGCCCCCTTTGACGTGCTGCGTGCTTCGATATCCCAGCAGCAGATGCAGGCGCAGCAGCTGGCCCACGGGGGCCCCGGCGGCGGCGCCATGGGCCCCGGCGGCGGCATGGGGCCCCTGATGCCCCACGCGCTGGCCCTGGGCCCGCCCAACAGCGCGGCCAGCCTGCTCGCCCTCTCGTCGGGGCTGGGGCCCGTGTCCGCGGCCGCTGCGGCCGCCGCCGCCACGCTCAAGGACCACGACAAGCGGGCCGCCGCCGCAGCCGCAGCCGCCGCTGCCGCTGCCGCCCAGGGTGAGAAACAGAAACCCCCCCCCTTTTTTTTTGTGTGCACGCTCTTGGTAGCTTTGGAGCGCGTTCTCAGTGGGCGCTGTGGCTCTCTTTTGAGGAATGTAAGACCCGGCGGCTGGGTATTCTTCGCCTGGGAGACGGGCCTTGCGAAGGTTTGTAGAGCAACACGTTCTGACGAACAAGTACGGTTCCTGCGCGCGCCCAGAAACCAGGAAGGTACGAAGGGAAGCGTCTGTACGTTCGCCGTAGTTCGCCGCGCCGACGGTAGCGCCACCGCCGCCGCGGAGTGACGTCAGAGCGTCCTTTGTTTCCTCGCTTAAAAAAAGGAATGTAAATGTTCCCTACTCGGTCTCATTTGTTTTTTTTTTTCGTCTTTCTGCAATTTTTTTTTTTTATGGGGGGGGGGGGGGGGTAACTGGTATTTACTTGGGCCAGTTGTTAACGTTTATAAAGCGTGAACAGTTAAAACTAGCCCAAACCCACGTTTTATTGTACCAGACATTTGTCCGTCTGTTCGTGGACGTTCTCCCCTCTATTTAGCGAGAAAATTGTCGCCAGGTGACGTCATGGTATCACGTGACATCACGATTTCCCACGGTGACGTCACGTGACGTCAAATTTCCCTCTAACTTATTAAACCATATGTTCTCGTTCGCTACCCGAATCGACTGTACAGCTTCTTCTAAAAAAGTTTTATAATGCATACTACGAATTTATATAAAAATTGCTGCCATATTTTCCCCCTCAGCTGTACCGTGCGAGTGACCTTGGTAAGAGTTGACTGAAGCAGTCAGCTGTGATGATAGCAGCACACACGCGAGCATGGATGAACCCCGGATGAACTTGCAACCCCCAGCAACTTCATCTCGCGCCTTGGCCAGCACGCTCGCGACTACAGGCGGGCGGATTGATAGAGCGGAATGGCTCGGCCACTCCAAAGTGAAACCGAGCCTCGCGGCAGCGTCGTCAGCGACGCGCCAACGAGCCGCGGCGCTGCCCACCGGAGCACGTACCACGGCGCGAGCGACGCCGCCGGCGGTGTCGTCGCCGACAGGGCCCTTGGGTGCGAGAGGCCCGGGAGCGCCCGAGGGCGCTTAATTAGCCGATTAGCGGCGCACCCAGCTCCCGACGCGCGATGAGGTTAATGAGGCGAGCGTCGCCGGCATCGACCCCGACGCCCCACGACCGCGTAACGGGCCGCGACGCCCTTCGCTTGTCGGGACGCCCGTTGACGCGCGCGGCGCTGCGCTGGGGAGGGGGAGGCGCCAACCGACGCCGCTACTCGGTTCACGGCGAAAAAGACAAACAAAAAGAGGCCGGCAGAGCGAGTTTCTTTTGCTGGGGCCGGGGCGGTCGAGCGTGGCGTCATTTGTCGTCGCCGGCATGCCTATGGCGGATTAATGCGAGGGGGTATGGCGGGGGTGGTGGAAGCGAAGGGGCTACTGCCTACTGCTGTCGAAGAGCAAAATTTCTCTCTCTCTCTCTCCTTTTTTTTTTTCTTTTTTTTGCAGGGAGGAGGGTGAAGGCAGCGAAAGCTACGCGGCATTTTCTCTCTGTTTTTCTGGGATAGTTGTGGATAGTATTTTTTTATTCGTTACATTTCTCGAATAGGCTTTTGGGCTTTTTATTTTTTTTATGAGTCACTTTGCCTTACACCTTTTCACACTGTGAGTTTTGAACAAACAGATGCATACATGTAACTAGCATCTCGAGCTTGAAACCTCCTTTATTAAAACCGAGGACTGAGCCGTTGGTATTACTGTTCCTGGCTTTGGTGCTTGACCTCCACTAGCTGCATAGTCACTCTTTCGAAAGAATGTAGCGTAATTCGGTGAGGCGGGGTCTGGTGGGCTTGTTCTCCTTTGAACCATCTCAGCTCGAAGGTCTGGCCGGTGGTTTCCTGTTGTTGAGTAATCCACAAATCCTGAGAGTTTCACGGGTTTCTCTTTGCTGTGTTTGTGAGGTGCAGTGACTCAAACTTTGAAACCTGATACTGTGAATCACCGAGGAGAAGTAGCATCAGCGGTTTCTTCCATTAAAGGCATGGTGAACCGAAATTTGGATTAAAAAAAAACAATGCAGGAGATGTAGGCAGGACGCTACAATCCCTACAACACTACTCGTAAGGCGATATCTCGAATGGACGGCCGTATTTTTGGAAAAAAGAAGTTGAGATTGAACCAGGCCGACGAGGCGCGTGACGCGTGACGTAGAGATACCTCGTTTCCTCCTCTCTT
The DNA here is from genome assembly GCF_016920785.2 of Ixodes scapularis. Classification (NCBI taxonomy): domain Eukaryota; kingdom Metazoa; phylum Arthropoda; class Arachnida; order Ixodida; family Ixodidae; genus Ixodes; species Ixodes scapularis. Next base: position 121,217,752 of record NW_024609846.1, read on the forward strand.
CGCTTCACTTTCTCAAGGCGGCGAGGGGGAGAAGACGTGAGGCCGTTCCCTCACCTTCTGGGAGAAACATGACAGGAACATTTCAGTCAAATGCGCCTCCTTTTTTTGAAAAATACGGACATCCGTTCGAGATATCGCGGTATGAATGATGTTTTGGTGTTTGTAACATCCCGTTGCACGCTTTTGCCGCATGTTTTATGGTATGCAGATTTTGGTTCAGCATCCCTTTAATCCGCTTTGATTTTACAGAGCCCTCTGTAAAGGTCCACCACATCTGGTTTGACATGTTCACTTGGCCTTTTAATGCAATTTTCATAGTGTCCATAACATTCAACATGTAACTCATAATGAGAGAGAGGCTACTTCAACACTGGGACATTGCCTTTTTTTTTTTTTTTTTTTTGTGGCTGTAGCCAAGTGCATTGTAGATCCTAACTGGTGTGTTTTCTTTTTCTGTTTTTGCCGGCCTTCCTTCCTGCGACCGGAAAAGCAGCGGCAGATGACCGGGTGAGTCTTTGCGTCGTTCCTTCCTCCCAGGAAGATGTCGAGGCACTCCTGCAGGATGAGATACCGATTGCAGCCGTGTTTGTTCTTTATTAATATCTCTGCCATGCCGGCTATCTCAAAAATTCCCGTATCCTTTCCGGAGCATTGAAAACAGGGCTCGGAATTTGTATTTTAAATTGTAACATCCTGCCTCGCGTGAAATTCTCTGTATCTCGGTGTGTGCTTTCGAATTCAATTCCTCCCCCTCAGTCTTCCTGTAACATTTAATATCTGTATTTCACTAAAACAAATTCTTGTGAAAGCTCTTTGTGCACACTTCTTGTTGAAAGCACTGAGTCAAGCTGTCCTTTCCCTGTATGAAGTGATCAGATTTCATGGCAACTTTGCAGTGGCGTTCATATATACATGCCAGAGAGATGAAATGCTAGCAGTGGGTATTGGGAAAGGGTTGTCGGCTGGGAAGCCTCAAACTGTCAGCCAAACATTTGGCTATGAGATGTGGCTGTTTATAAAGGAAGAAACTGGGTCTGTTCTTAAAGGGATACTACAGCGAAATTTCGGTGCTCATTTTTCGGTCTATATGTGTTCAAAAAAGCAGCATCACATCGAACGTACCAATTTCTTGTTAAAAAAGTCACGAAAAGGAATTTTAAAATGAATTAAACAATTAGCAAAGAGCACCTGGTGGATGTCGCTAACGCCTTGCTTGTAATGCCCGTCTAGCAACCTTGACAGCTAGTGACGGAGGTTGTCTCGCCTCCGGCCACGACGAGAGAAGAGGGGCAGGAGGAACTCCCCTCTTTTCTAGAATGCCTTTTGTGTGTCGCAGAAGTCGCTATTGTCCTCCTACAAGATTAGAGAAGATTAACCCGTCACTCAAAATTCGTACAAAAGCAGCCGCTTCGGTGGCTGGAACGACTAGGCCATCCTCTCGACGTCAGCCTCGCCGTAGCTTTGCTCGTCCTGAGACGACCTACGTCACGATTGCGTTGGATGTCACGTGGTCTCCGCTGGGCCTTCTCCGAGCGCTTGCCAGAGTGGGCCGTTTATAACGAAAAATACAGCCACCAGGCTGAAAATACAAACGTGCGATTGTCATATACGGATATTGTGGATCATATTCAACCTATTTTTGAACACAACGGGAATATTTCAAATTTCGTTGAAGTATGCCTTTAAATTGTCTCCAGCTGTTTCAATTCTTTTGGATGTCTTTTGAGTTTTGGTAAATAAGAGACAAGTAAGAAAACATGCAATGTTTTTACTTGTGTGGCATGAAAATTTCTCTAAAAATTGGCTCTTCAGCATAGTGAGCTGAAGTCTTCCCTCCCACCTTTGAGGAGCATCAGCCTGTTTAAATAGTGAAACGCAGCTCTTCCTGTGTTTAGCAATCTTACTGAGGTTCTAAACTTACCGACATAGCGCTGGGTGTTTGTTCCAGTTTTCTACATCTCCATAAAATTGCTTTTGAAAATTTAAGCAGGTGAACCCAACTGCTTGAATTTAAGCCGGTGAACCGAACTGCTTTTCTGTGGAGAATCTTCAGTTTGCTACATAGAGGCACCAAATGTTTGCATTCCTTCTACAATGTAAGGACGTTTGTCTTAGATCTAGTGCTCCTGTATACCGATTTGACAGCCAAGAAGTGAAGTTGCGTCAGTTTTGTCATGTGGAGCACACCATGAATTTTGGGGCTACTAAAGCAATGTCAAAACCAAGTGTTAACTTGTTGGTCCAAGAAGTCACCAGTTTTAATGTAAGGACTTTTTATGGTTAGATAAGCTAAAACCATGACAAAGAGTACACTGAAAGGCTTCCAATGCCGTCCTTTGGTTTCAGAAATATCTGGTGTTCTCTTTTTTCTGCGCTGCACTCGGATGGAAGCAGGACGGTTGAATAACGTGCTACCTGTTTTTCTGCAGCGGAACTCTCCCTCCCCCCGTGACGCCAAGGTGCGGACGCGGACACCGGACACAGAATCCGAGAAGAAGCGGCGAAAGGAGGAGAAGCACGATGTCATCGTCCATGTGAGAGCACCAAAGAGCTACCCAAGTTGCGCATGCAACATCTTACGTAAAATCCAGTTCGAGGTTCCTCTAGCAGCCCGCTGGAGGAACGTCGCTTCAAAAGTTAGGTTCGTGTTTCAGACACTCAGCTCAAAAAATGAGTGTCGGGATTCCAATACTCCGTTCCAAGAATGAATGTCGTGATTCCAACACATCAAATATTATTGTATGATTTTCGATAATGCCAGTCATATCACCGATATTCCAAATGAAAACGTTAGGAATCTAGTCACCAAATTTCAGCTAGAGGCTGCCGATTCCACCAACCGTGTTTTCATGTCACCGCCAGCCAGCTACCGGGAGGAAACTCTTTTTAGGCTGTGTAAAGTGCTAGAGGAGGCAAAGAAACGGGCACTTCAGCCTATAAAAAATCTTCGTTGAGCTCCCAGTGGCTTCCAAGCCTGGAGCTTCTTCCATCTGTGATGCTGAATTGAAAGTGTGAGGGCACACAGACATCTAAAGCACTCTCCTGAGGTTATTACCTTTCCCAGTGCTGTGTGCTCTCGAAAACACACAGTGACAGTAAAGGGGTAACCAAGCTGTCTCATACATTGCACCTATAAATTATAATTGGAAGCTCTCTAGACCCTCTTTCTAGATCAAACGTTCTGCACCTTGGGCATATCATTCCATCTTTTGGAGGAGTTGGAACTACCAAGAATCAAGTGGGGTATATAACAAATTGCCTTGGTGGAAATATGTTGGGCCTAAAACTTGCAGCAGTGATTGCAAGAGTGAATGTTTGTTCCTAGCTCCTCTCAGAAATTGCTAAGTTGAAATGAGCACTCGACGGCCAAAAAATGGTGGACGGGCATCGAATGTTAGTTGTAGAGAGCAGTTGCTTGTACAATGCAGGTTGCAGAGTTGCGCTGACATTGAAAATAGGATCTTTCGAAACATCTCGCAGCATGAAAAAGTGTGTCCAAATTTGTAGCTCCTTTTGGGGTTGATGAGCATCAACACACGAATGTACTGAGTGCGCGATAAACTCTTATCATGGCGTCACTTACATCACTCAAAACTCTCGCAGGATAACGACGATGAGAATCAGGACGTGGACGTTGCGAATGAGGTAAGTCTGTTTCACATCTTTTGTAGGGAGGGGCACACACTCTCTTTTATTGTCACATACAAGTTTTTATTTTTAAGGCCCTTGCTGGGGGATTGGATTTCAATGGATCGGGAAAGTTGTTTTTTGTGGCATACGCATTATATCTAGACACTTAAAAATATATTTTTCTGGGAGTGTGCCCCTTTAAGAGGGACAGAAGAAAGTGCCATATTTTCCAGTGTATAAGTTAAATCGTGGCTTTCTTCTCCAACACTTCGATCGGTGCGTCTCGCGCAACGATATGGCTTATGCACATTTTTTTTCTATATTAAAGTAGGGGTCTTAATTGTGAAATTTGCCACGAGGAGATATATTTCCCTTTTTGATTCGTTCACAAGTATATCGAAACTTGCTCCCTTTTGCAAATACATTGTGATCGTAACACACACACACCAGTTTTTCGACACAGTTTCGCCGCGCCGTCCGTACAAATATACGGGTGCGACTTACGGAAAGGTGCAACCTGTAGGCCGAAAAATGCGGTACATTTACTTGGTCTGTAAATGTTCTAAATCTTGTTTTAATGCGAAAGCATCCACTATCCCATGGAGCGGAGCCAGCGGCGTCTGTAATCGCAAAAGAAATGCCCATTCTACCCATGGGCTGAGCAAAACGGCTCCTAGATAGCCATTGGCGGCCGCTTCACAAGAGCGCACGTTTGGCCGTGGCTCTCAGGTCGGGCGTTGCCAGGGGCGGGTGGCTGCGGCCGCTTCTGCTCCTCTAGTCGCCGAGGAACATGGCTGCGCCTGAGGCATCTATATCGTCAGCGGCCGCAACTTTGGCAGTAGCAAAACATTGCCGTTCACGCCAGTACACCGCAGACAAACTAAAGGAGCGGAAGAACGACATTCATGATTCGCTTTCACAAATCATAAGAAGTGTTTAGGTGTGCTCAAAATTTTTTCCTTCCCTTTTCACGCGCAGGACCCGGTGTCCCCAGCCAACAACGGCAGCCTGTCCCCCCGGGAGAATGGGAGCGAGCGCCCCATCAAACGGGAGCGACCCCCGAGCCGCTCGGGCTCCTCGTCCAGTCGGAGTACGCCGGTGTCCTCCAAGTCGGCCAAGGACGGACTCGTCAGCCCCCGCATAAACTCCGTAAGGACGCCCACCCCTCACACCTCCGTCCAACGCTTGGCTTTTCCCGAGGCGGCTTGAACGTTCTGCGCACTTTTGCGGGACGTTCTAAGGATGTATGCTGCTCTGGGATGAAGAAGAGACGACCGACCCTGACGATTCCCGGGGCAGACGACTGGGCGGTCATTGAGTGCTGCCCCTTTTATTCTTCGACGACGTCGCGTTCACGCCCAGACGGTGTTGCCACCTCTGAACGGTGCACTAAAGCAGATTGCTGCGTGCGATCGACTTGTCTTGGTTTGCTCCCTGTATATATATATATCTATTCACACAACAAACAAACAAAAAAAAAATAATAATAATTTAAAAAAAAAAAAAAAATATTGCTTGGGGGGAAAAAAAAAAGCTTGGAGGGACAGACGGTGCGGAAGTTTCGGTTTTTAGACTTCTGTGTTGCCTGTCCTCTTTTTTTATCATCTCTATCTTATGTTTACTTTTATCGGTGCTAACCGTCGTGACTTATTTTGTTTAGTTTATGTTGTTTTTGTGGTGTCATATTATTTGCTGTAGGCATGTCAAAGGTAATAAGAGCACCGTTCTCCGGTCAGCTTTATTTGAGTACGAGTGTGCCTCCCCTTGGGTAAGGAGGGTTTCTTTTATTTTAGCACATGGGTATGCCCTTGCAACTTTGGAAACTATAGTGCCAACTCATGGCCCAATAACATAGCTTTCGATTACAGTCGCATAGTAAAAAATGCTTTCACAGAAAGCCAAGACATTGCCCGAAGGAAGTAGTGACAGTGGCAGCAAGACGCAAAAGTTCGACACTGCTGCATTACTCCAATTAAGAGATTGTATCTGAAAATATGAAATTTTCAATTACCGTAAAATACTGGGCAAGTGCCCACTCGAAATTTAGGAATAATCACGAAAAAATGAGGGATGGGTGCTTGTCTGGTCATCGGTTTTACATGTAAATGTACTGTGCATATTTTCTCAGATCTTAAAAATTTGGGAATGGGCACTTAATGTAGAATGGGATGATGCACGGTATTCTACGGTAAGTTCATTGCATCATCCAAGGGGAGGGTACAATATCTATTAATGTAATATTTTCGTGCCTTTGCCGGTAATCTTTGACACCGTTAATGTTTTAGTCTTGAATTTGTGCATTGTTCTTTTATTACTGCCGTAGTCTCAGATTTCTCTAACACCTACTAGAGAGCACAAAGCGTGATGAGAACTGCCAGATAGGTGCAGGGTTTGAAAGGTAAATAATTCTTCTCAAGCTTGACAGAGAAAGTGGCACTAAAAAGGAGGCAAAGGGAAAATCTAAAATATGTGTGTACGTGAAAATTTGTACACATCTTGGTTCTTGAAAATTTTATTTTAATGATGGCTAAGCTAACCTTCAGGCAGAGTTCTTACTTTTTGTCATGCATAGTTAATTTATGCAATGCAATGTGAAAAGCGCCGTGGATGCTGTTTGGGCTCACCCAGTAGTTCCAAAGCCACACTGTGTTGGAAGTGTGAGCAACATGGCTTGCCGAAGTGCTTCTTCATCAGTTTAAATTTTTTTCTCTCATGGCTGAAGGGCTAGGATTAAAACTGTTATCATGTTGGAATGTACAGTCGGCACAGAATGAAACGCGAACAGTGGGTGCCTGGTTTTCGCTAGATGCTGCACCACCTGAACAAGATGGGAGCTGCAAGAAGATGGCTCCTCCTTCGATGTGTTAGACTCTTGCTCAGTGCATCCAAACCTTCGGTGTTGCGTCTCTAGGTGACTCAGCGTGGGTCGAAAACCATGCGCTCCATGTTTGCGTTTCATTCCGTGCCGACTGTACACTTGGGGGGTTTACCTTCTTGTAGTGTTAAGATAATTTTCCATTGCTAATTTACAGATTGATTATTGTTAACTGCTACGCTGATCTTGCATTTGAGCTAACCATGCCAAGCACTGTACAGGCCCTTCAGATGTGTAGATTAAATTTACAGTTTTGCTACTATCCAGAAGCTAGTCTTTCCTGTTTCGTGTACAACTCTGCATGTGCGGTCACATGGTACTACTTACTATTGTGCACCCAAACAAACAGGGGTGCAAGCTAGCTGGTGCAGGTTAAGCATGGTCAATTTACTTGAATCGGGTTTTCTAAAGCACGACACAAACAGTGTGTTTTCTGAAGAACGACGCAAACACTGTATTTTCTAAGAATCAACACCATGTTTTCTAGAAACAAACAGTTTTTTTTTCTTTTAGGAAGGAATAGGGTGTAGTGTGGAATGCATCCTCTATGACTTCTCTTGAGTGATTGATTAGTGGGCCTGCTTATCTGTGTCACTGCTTTCCTTTGGCCTCCCAGGGAGACAAGTCGCCGACGCCAGTGTCCAAGTCGCTGACGCCTACGAGCTCCGGTTCCACAACGCCAGGCTCGAGCGGCGCAGCAAAGCCCTCCCTTTCGGGCACTTCCTCCAAGTCTGCTTCAATGGGTACGTTCCGCACGTGGCGCCCGTCTGCTCCTTCAGCACGTCAGTCTCTTGACCTTGGCATTCATAGTCAAACTATCCCTCGGTTCTGTAACAGTTTAGAGACGTGGGTACGCCCAAAATGCAGCACAATTTTCTACGTCTGTAGTCCGATTTTACGCTGCAGTGGCTGTCATGTTGGATGCGAGAAAGCCGTTGCTTAGAGAGCTAATTGGGGCTAATAAACTTTCAGTTGGTACTTGAACAACTCAAAATATTTTTGACATGAAACCACTGACAGCAAGCTCGTTGCCTCATTGACCAGTATTGGATGCTGGGCAACGGTGTCACGTAAGCGTAGGGTTTAATTGAAAACATGAAGACTCTTTGCTTAGTTTGATCCAACTTATTTATTAAGAATAACAATATTTATTATTTAACCGAGACTTTTGCATATGAAATATGAGGAACCTCGTGAAGGAATTTGAAAATCGGGCAATTTCTGAGGTGCACACTGAAATAGGCTAAACCATTTTACGGATAAAAGCCGCACTTCACACGCTCAGAATTTCAAAAGAAAACTGAAAAAGGCGCCGTCATTGATTTAATTTTATCATGACGTCTGCATCGTCTCGGGCACCTCCGTGACAAGTTACCGATTGCCCCGTCCATTCGCCGGTTTCTAGCACTTATTTTACGACTAGGTGTACTTGGGGACTTTCTTTGAGAAACAGTGAGCTGTAAAAAATTAAATTCTTTTTAAATGTTTTGTTTTCAAAGAGAGTTCACAAAATGAACTTTCCCTGAAAGAAAAAGAAATGTACATAGAGCGCAAATTTAAGTTGCGCGACACGTTTTGAGTTGGGAGCAAATCCGAAACATGCTTCTATTTTGATGTGCCGACCTAGAAACAAGAGCACATTTTGATCACTCCAACCCAGAACGAGTCCCGCAACGCAGTTATTACGGTAAAACATTAATTTTTTCTGGGAAAAAGTTTTTTTTGTGACAGGCACTTAAATAAAAAGAGAGGGGTTTTTGCCAGTTGTTCCGTAGCACGTCCTGACTGCCCGTTTTGTGTGTGCATGCTCAGCAGGTGCGTACCCGTACCCGTTGGCGGGGGGGCCCCATGCGGCAGCCCTGGCTGCAGACCTGACTGCCAACCCTGCCTTCTCCCAGCTGCACAGCTCGGCCCTCAGTTCCTACTCCCGGTCCCTGGTGAGGGCTGTTCTTCCCCTTTCTGGGACGAACCGGGCCCACGGTGCGAGACAGGGCACGCGTGACATGAGTCGGTTGTCTTTCTAGAACAAAACGAGTGATGGCCGTGGCTTAAGGCCCCATTATGCATTTGTCCTGCAAGTAGGGTCGAACGTACCAGCTCACATGGCCCGTGCCTCGGGCGGCCCTTGGGAAGTGAATGGCGGCAGAGCACTCTCTCCCGGCACGTGTCTTCGCCTTGCCGCAACTATAGTTGGCGGCACTCGTAAAAAACGGCAGGCGCAAATTTCGTCGAGGTGCTTTACCGTGTAGCGAACTTGCACGGGATGAAAATCGGTGCTCAAAAGACGGGACAAAGAGAAAGGATGCGTACGATGAACAGGTACTGAATCGCAACTCGCAGATATTAATAAAATGGAAAAAAGAGGAAGCGAGCGGAGAAATAAAGCGAGGAAAAAAGGGAAAAAGAATTCGCTAGGCCAGTGGTTCTCAAATGGAGGTCCGAGGACCCTCTGGGGTCCGCGAAGGCATTCTAGGGGCCCGCGAAGTCAGTCACACCGGCAATGAGAATTGTCTCTTTTTGTGGTCGAGAAGAAATGTTTCAGTTTTCGGGCAAGTTTTCTCGTGTGTATGTCAATAACAGAGGTCTACGTCACACTAGCCCTTAGTTATATCTATTTATTAAATCATTATATTTAACCAAACATTTTTCCTTCTCCTCGCCACGAACGGGGTCCTCCATCATCCCCGTTGATCCACAAGGGGTCCGCGAAACGTCGATGGTTGAGAACCACTGCGCTAGGCAAAAGAGCCGGGGAAAAAGAAACTAAGAAAAGAAATAAAGGTGTAAGATATGGCATGTGAGCTCTATTTACTAGTAGCAAACCTAACCTATTTATTTTTTTAAATTTTTTGCTAGGAAAGTTAATGTTTTTTTGCCTCACTGTAGAATCTTCTATCACTATAGAATCGTGGAGCCCTAAAGAGAAAAGGGCTTCGGCGTTCCGTCTCCAACTCTTTCTTTTCCGTCTTCCGTCCCCAACCCCGGTAATCACTGTCACATGACCGTATATTGCCGCGTATTTTGAGGTCCCATTGCGATCATCGAGCAGTTCCTTTTTATTTGGACGCAATAAAATCCTCGCATGTCCATGCCTTGCCCTTTGCTCTCTGCCACGTGCATTGCAAAGCCATACAGACCAGATGCATGGAAACCCTCGACGTAACTTGTCTTCTCGGAGCTGAAAAGTCCCCGTAAGTCTAGCACACCTCGTTGAGCGCAGTCCGGGTTAACGGTGCCCTCCAGCAAGTCTCGCACTGTGGGCCCAGTGTGCCTAGTGGCCAAGTGACAGCATGCTCACCGCCCTGAGGACAGCTCTCCCTGTCGCAGGTGACCGGCTTCGACTCGCACCCTTCGCTGCGGCCCCCTCCCCACTTCGGAACCATCCCCGGCGGCAAACCGTGAGTCGTTGGCCCTCGTTCGTTTGCGTCTCCCGGCACGGCCGTGCTCCAAAGTTCTCTCGACGTCGCTCTAGAGCGAAGGCTCTCAAATATTTCGATTTCAAGCGATGCCGGTTTCCTTTCGACGGGAGCCAAGGAAACCCCTTCAGGTCTTGATGTTGTTACGTTAAAGCAGTACAGAAGCTTACTGACCTTGTCAACAATAATGGATGTACAAGGGAGTTTTCGGCATGTACTAGAGTCACTGAATGTTCCCAGAGTACCGAATTCCGTTCAGTCGGCTTAGCGGAAGTCAATCCCCACAGAATTCAGTTCTGTTGGCTGGTTTGGCCTGTCGCGAAAGTTATCGGTTGGCCATTTTGGAGATGGGCCCAAAGCAGCAAAAAACATACATAAGACGTTTTCGCGATACCACGGGTACGGCGGGTATGCAGGGGTGGGAGCTCTGGGCATCGTAGATCGACGAGTTAGGACTGAACAGAAGGTGCATACATTTACTCTAGTTTCTTTTTTTTTTATATATATATCAGTGATGGAAGTGCTGCGCCAATTGCGCCAAATTGCGCCAAGGACGCAATCCTGCTACATGTAGCGCCAAATCGTCATTTTACTTAAGAATTGCGCCATGCCTGCGCCGAGATGAGATGTAGCAATAAAAAATAAAAAAATTGAAGTCTTATCAAGAGCGCGTGGCGGTACCGCGGTATTTTCTGCGCCGCAACTGTTACGCAAACCGAAGCTACGTGGGCGCATTATCATCATCATCATTGAAAGGAACACCGTTAGCAACATTTGAGACCAAAGCCGCAGAGGCTAAGCGAAGAACCAACCCACTAAGCAGCCTATTTAAAAAAAAAAAAAAGGCCGAGCTTGTGGATGTTTTTAATGTTGGCCCGCCCTGTTCCCGTGCGCTAGCTACCAGCGAAGTCAAAGCTAGCGCGAGCCCAATGCTCTGTGCATTCATGACTCGCGCGTGGGCTCGTGCAGTGTGGGCACCGTTAGGGGCTCCATGCGCGCGCTTGTAGCTTCGGCTGCACTCTCACCGAAGCTGAAACGAAGTGTAGTTGAGTTGCACCAAACTCTGGATGTAGTGCTGGTAAAGCCTCACCGTCCTTTTCGGAGCACAACGCACTGCGCAACTGCGGTGTCTGCTCCGCGGGTGTCGCTTCTCTGCAGCGCGTCGGTGCATGCCAAGGAGCGCACTCAACGGGTTAACTCGCCGTGATCCGACCGTGACTTCGCCAGCACATCGAAAATGAATCGGAATTTTTGATGCGAATATCAGATACCGCAATATTTGAAGCTGCTGCCCGAAAGACGACTCTAATCTGAACTAAAACATTCCACAACAGTGAGGGTCGTTAGATGCTGCTGCAGATACCTTAAAAGATGTGCAGGCTGATAAAACTAAATATACTGTATCATCAGAACTCAGTGTGACATATTTAATTGTATTTTTTCATCTGACGAGCAGATAAGCTTTATTTAAAAAAATGTTTTTTTCTGTCTACTTTGTTCAATTTTATATATCCTGTCTTAAAAAGGCGACAGGCGCTGTGTTCCAATAATAGAGGTGGGCTTTATATAGCAATGCAGCATTATTTCATTTTCAAGTAATATGCCAACATATGCCGGACCCTGCTCCAAAAGGGCCACTACCTGCTCCAAAACAACATTTTGCCTGCTACAAGGCCTGCTCCAAAAGGTCAAATGCCACTTCCATCACTGATATATATGAAGTAGCCGCTAATCTGGTTTATCAAAGAAGATTGCCAGCTCGTTTGCTCGCTTCGGTTGTGCTGGTGCTGTGTTTCATACGCTACGCCTCGGGCGCTAGGCCTAACACTCGACTTTAATATGTTGCTTGGCGAAAGAGCAATGAGACAGCAAGGAGGGAAGTCGCGCACTGCTGGGAACAAAGGAAAGAACTTTAATAAAAACAAACCAGTGTCGCCACAGACGAGGAAAGTGCATTGAAGAGTTCGCAAAAGAATGAATGCAACACCGTACGCGCTTTGCTTCGACCGCACAGGGCAGCACCATATTGGGAATGGGTTGGAGCCAGGCACGTAGCTAGGGGGGCGGGGGCCCATAAGGCCCGGCCCCCCCCCCCCCCGAAATCTTCCATTTTGCTAGGACCTCCTCTCCCCCCCTCCGCCTCATACTGCATTTTGTCATGAGCCCCCCCCCCTCCCTCCCCGAAACAAAATCCTGGCTACCTGCCTGGACTTGGAGCGCAACTGCCGCGCCGCGACTCTGTTCTGAAAGGAAGCTTAGGAGTTTCAGTACTTTGGGAGCATTCAGTGACCCTAGCATGTACTAGTTATGCATTAATAAACAGCAAAAATAGCGCTTAAATTGCAAAAAAAAAAAAAAAAAAAAATCTTGGGGGTACAAGCGATTTAAAATTTTGGGGAGTCCAGGGAGGTCCCTGAGGGCACTCTGGGGAGCGTCTGCATTTTAAGAAACTATTTTGAGAACCCATGCTCTGGAGTAAAGGTTTCGAAGACCTGCCCGCATTTGGTATTTCTCTATCAGTGTGGTCATGCGAAAATACTTGCCGGGGTAGCTCGAACCCACTTGAGGAATTTCGGTGCACGGCCCGCGTTTTGTGCCAAGCAGAATTGGGTTCTGATCGCTTTTGAAGGAGTGCCAGGTATTGGACTGTCTCAAAGGAATAATGGAAGTACAGTTAGATTCCATCTTGCCGTAGCGCATACTTCACGAGTACTAGGTACCACATTTCCTCGAATACTTGCCACACTGTTTACGAGTAACACATGCATGCCTGTGTTTCCTCGGAGCCTCTAAATAGCCCATAATTGTGGTTTGTAGAACAAACAAAGCAAATGGTGGGGCTGACATTGTGCTTGTAGTCGAAAATGCAATCTGCGCTGCATTTTGTGCGTGTGAGGTGTCATGCTTAGCATTCCAGCGCGGTACTTTCGTCTGCAAGTGTTCTCTGCCTCGTTGTTTGTTGAGGTTAATTCGTAGATCATGATGATTGGCTGCTTGTGTGAACCGAGAAAAATTTATATATAAACAGTGTGGCGAGTATTCTTGTAAATGCTGTAGTCTGAATAAAGTTTTGCAGAAGTAATTGGTGACTCATCTTAGCTGCTTGAATTGCAGTCAGTGCCCATTCTTTTGTCAAGCTTTGGAAGCATAGTTGTATTAACTTGAATCGAAAGGGGTAGGAAAGCTGAGTCAGGGAAACAATGGCAGTTGTATTTCTTGCTGGGGCTCTTCCTCTATGAATAAAACCCGACTTTAGTTGCAGTTTTTCTCTGTATCTCTTCTAAACAATGAGCTATCCAATATGTCTTTCAAAAACTGGAAAGTAATGGCCTATGATCTTTGTATAGGAAAGGCACCCCCTATATACAGTCATATAGATAGTCACAGCAGCCGTCACATAAATCCATTGAAAAAAAACAAAAAAACAACTGGAAACGAATGTTTGGTTGCTACAGGTCTTGATGGCATCAGTAGGATAGAAAGTGTTAAGGCACTTAATTGATTGTGTTAAAAAACAAGCTAGAAGATAAATCAAAATGTCTTGTGGCTTGTGCAGTATGCCACAGTGGCCAGTTGGATAATACCATAAAATTGCTAGTTAGATTATTGTGCACAGCCACAACTTTCTTCCTTATACAAGTCGAAATTGCCTGGGTATGTGGATTAGAATTAATGGGGTCAAACAGAGTATTTGTATTGTGCTTCCTTTTCATTGTTGGACTTGGAAACGGAAAAGGGTAACGCAATATATAAACAAGATGTCCATCATACCTTCGAATCCCCGATAAATCGGATGTCGTCCTTTCCTATCATCTGTACCTGTCTCAGGCTTCCTACGATAAATATGGATGTTTGCGCGCACTGCTTCCATTCCCGCGAGTCGTGATGAGTGGCGCTTTTCTGACGTTGTGACAAAGTCTCGCCTGGCAAACGTTTAACCAACCTCGCTTGCCTCACAAACCTAACCTAAGAAACAAGTGTGGTAGTGGTACCACAGGAGCATTACCCGGTTATCAGTGAGGTCTCTTTCTCGTAATTGCGATCGGAGGTAGTAGAACGTTTGCCTAGCGAAACTCGCCAACGCAGACGGCTAAGGCGCTGCTTCTAAATCTTGCAGATGATCGCCTCGTGTTGATGAAGAGCTTCTCGGTGACAAACAATGAGATTAGATTTGTAAAGGCTGCGAAAGAGAGAGAGAGAGAGAAACGGCAGAGGAACAAGAGACACCTGTAGCGCGCTGCTCGTTTAACAAAAAATAAAGCCATAGTCATGTGATGTCCATGTGCATCCAGTCTGCAAGTGTCCCTTTTTTCGCGAACTGGGGGGCGCCCTTTTCTTGGGAACCCCCCAGTGCAGCAGCACAGGTGTCTGCTTGGTCCGCTTCCCCGGCATTGACCGTCACAAACCGGAGCCTCTGGTTTGTGACGAAAGTGCCGAGGCAAGCGCCATCACACAAACACTACCCGTGACACTAGATTCGGCCTGTTGGGAGAACACCAGACATTTCTTGCCGGTGCTGAGAGGAATTTGGCTCGGGGTTTCCTATTCTGGGATTTGACCTCTAAAGTTTGCACTTCTTCGTAACTGACGGTGCCCTCGAAATCTGGGGAAAAACATGCATACTAGTTTCTATTATAATTGGAGGGCCTATTTTGCATTTTATGTAGAGTTTGCTACCGTGAAAAGTAATTTTAACATTTCTTCCACTTTTGGTGGAGAGCTGTAGTTGGGTTGCCAGAATTTAGACATTGCGAGGCATCAACATGTCTTGCAATGCATCGATGGGCCTTGCACAATCTTAGTAGGGTTTATATGTAATACTCTCATTAATTTAAACTCCAGGAAGTCACAGATTTTAGTTTGAATTACCAGAAGTTTGAATTATCAGAAATCATCTAAATATGATACTAGACAACATTATGATTTTTTACATGGATAGCTACACATACAAAGCAGATTCCTCTACATAGGCCTAATTATAAGCAAGTACAGGCATAACACATTGGTGAAAGAACTGTGACGTTAAGTTTATTCATCCGGCAAAAAAGTTGTAGATTGTGGACTGTAGTACATGAGATCTCAAAACAAAATTTTCAATATTAGCCAACGCAAGTAGCTCTTTAGGGGGCTCTTCCTTTGTAGACAGAAATTTCCGAAGCTGAGCGATGTGCTCAGTGGCATCTGCGGCTGTGGCAGTTACTAGTGGGTCCTCCCTTTCTTCATCGTCATCTTCACTCTCACTGCTGCACTGTGCTGGCATTACTTCCTTATGTCCTCTAATGAGTCATCACGACAAACACAGACATCGTCGTCAAGACTAGCATATTCTGCCAGCTCGGCGTTCACATTATGTGCTTCAAGGCCAGAAAGCATGATGCCAGTGAGCTGTTCCTCATCCTCGATGTCGTCTTGGTCATCATTGCTAGTCTTGAAGCACTTAATGTGAACGCTGTTTTCCGCTAATCTGTGCCCGTTTGAGCCCCGTTGAGTGCGCTTCTTTCCGAGCACCGGTGCACTGCGGAGAAGCAACACTCGCAAAAACAAGCTCCGCGGGTATTGCTTCTCTGCGGTGCACTGGTGCTTGAAAAGAAGCGCACTCAACGGGGCCGCGAGAACAAAAAAGTATGAATTAAGCGAAAACGCCGTTCGAATTTAGCGGCTTATAAATACTTAAAAACATAGCGGGACAACCAAAATTTTCAGATCTGTTTGAATTAACCAGAAGTACGAAATATCCGAGTTTGAATTATTGCGAGCCTACGTACCACACAGCACACACTTTCGTTTTCACATATTATAAGGTCCTGATCTAAGTTTTCCGCTTTTCTTCAATCCTGAGACAACCGGGTGGGGCGTGACTTTTTGGTATCCATTGAACGAAGCCGAAAGCTTGGAACCCTGATTATGACGTAGGGCTTGTACACGCTGCACATAAGCCTACTTGGGGCTTAACTGGGCCCCTGTGACCCGTACGACTCGAGCTCCTGGTGTGGTCGGGCAAGCAGGGCTTAGGGGGACTATAGATGTTTGCAAGCAGTCATGCTTCTAAAGTTAGTCTGGCTACCATGGATAAAAGAAATGTTTGTTTGGGTACCAGTCTGGCAACCGGGGGCACACCTTAGCGAGGCTCGACTATTCGAGGATCTAGCCACGTTAGCAGCAAGAGGGCGGTGCCCAGAAGCCTTGCTCGCAAATGTCTAAATGGTCGGCTTTCACAGACTGTATGGGAAGAGATTAGCTCGCACACCACCATATGTCGGCTGTGCCTTGGGAGGTTGTTAGCTGGGCCTCGGGAGGTCGTCGATCGTGTCTTGGAGAGTTCGTCGGGTGGGGACGGGGTGACAAAGACGGCGATGAGAGAGGGAGGTCGGTTCCAGGGCGTACTCGTTCCACGTGAGTGCCGAGGGGCAGATGCAGCCCGTGCCCTTCCCCCCGGACGCCCTGATGGGGTCCGGCATCCCCCGGCATGCCCGGCAGATCAACACGTTGGCGCACGGCGAGGTGGTGTGCGCGGTGACCATCTCGAGCCCGACCAAGTACGTCTACACGGGGGGCAAGGGCTGCGTCAAGGTGTGGGACATCAGCCAGCCTGGCTCCAAGACGCCCGTCTCGCAGCTGGACTGCCTGGTGAGTGGACCACGCCGTCACCGGTGCCCGCCTCCGACCGGCGGGTTTAACGTCCCACTTCGCCCACGCATCCAAAGTGGTCCCAAAGTGGCAACGAACGACGTTGCAAAAGCCAGAATACTTTTGCGATGTCGCAATGTTGGTGGTTGGCACCAGAAGTTTCGGCAACAAACGTGATAAATTGTGAGTGTCGCTGTCGTCGCGGCGTCCCAACTCGCGGCTGTGGAAGCTTCCGCGGACTGTCAAGTCGGATAACGATCCACAGCAGAAGTGTCCTCTGTCACTTTCACCACCGCAGCCGCAACACTGCCGGGACCGCGACCGGTGACGAGCGACACTTTTGTTTCTGTTTGAACGACTGCCATAAAAACCACTGGCGTGGCGGAAAGTCCTAATTTGGAGAACTAACTTAAGCGGTGCAGTTTGTTGCTTATATCGATGATCTGTCTGGGTAAAATGCACAAAAATGACAATTTGAAATTCACATTAACGGTGTAGCACGGTGTAAAGGAAATAGTGGAATAAAAGTTCTGGGACTGCGTTAATAGACTCTTCGCTCTACCTGGCCAAAGTCGAGAAACAAAATAATTGACAGTGTTATTGTTATGGTGCCGCCCCTTAGCACTTCTTTTTTATGCTATGGACAAAGCCAGGCTGCTGATGGTGTTGATGGGATGTAGTACAGCACTTGGTTACATAATTTCGCAAAACTACCATTTGTTGTCAACCAGACGGACACTCTCAGTGTTATTGAGTTTCTTCTTAATGTTGCCATGATTGATAACCCGTGGACCCATATGGTAGAGATTCCTTGGTTGGTTTTATTTTGCCCACCTTTCTCATCTGTTGATATTTTTACTGCATGGGCAAAAAGTTGTCGCAGCTCCAATTGCACTGCAGTCCCATACTTCGCTGTGTAGCAGTGCTCCATTACCACCTTCTTATCTCATTTCCTTTATCTCGTACCTTTACCTAATTTCATAAAGAGTTGTTCCGAATTGTTGCGGACATTTCTGAAATACCTTTTACTACTTGATGATAATTTGCAAAAGTTGGTCACAGGTTGATGTCATGGCTTCTCTGGGGGCTTCTCTATCAAGTTGCCTGGTGTCATTTTATTAAATATATTGGAGATTACTAAAACAACAGCTGAAGACAGCTAGCTCTTCTTGAGAAGAATATTTTCAAGATTCAGCTCGGGACCCGCGAAACTAAATAGGTCGAGTTCCATTGGACTTGGGGCGATCACCGCGGCCTCTTTCTGCCACCCGAATGTCGTCTGATTGCTCGTGTCTTCCTTTGCAGCAACGGGACAACTACATTCGGTCGTGCAAGTTGCTTCCCGACGGACGGACACTCATAGTGGGCGGCGAGGCTAGCACTATCTGTATCTGGGATCTGGGCGCTGTGAGTATGCACTCTCCTTCCACTAACCATTTAAAGCTTGCAACCTGCTGCTTCTTACTCCGTTATACCAAAGGGCAACCGCAACCAGTCTACCTTCTATAATTGAACCTTCTTGGACAAGAGTGATCCGAAAAAAGTGTTCCACCGCCTGCTTTGTAATTTTCCGTTCCATACTTATTTTTTCAAGAGTTTTCAAAGTTTTTTTCCCCAAAACAGAAATGTAGAAAGTCAATTTTATTATGTCGTACCAAGACCAAATCTTTAAGTTTAGAGCACATGGAGTAAAAACTTGGACTGCAGAACCCACAAATCCTGGATTCGATCCTCGACCCTGCCCATTTCAGTCTGGACAAGCATTGTACCGGTGTTCGATTGTGTAAATCACTACTGCGTGGTGCACGTTCAGAACTCCAGGCCGGAGGTCGTACTGCACTGGCTATATTTCTTACTTAAGAAATGAACCAGTGGTGCCACACAAGGGCACACTGATTTCGCGCTATCTGAATAACTAACATAAAATTTGCGTGCTTTTGCTTTGTTTTATGAAGAGAAATGTGCAATTATTTCTGCAAAATAAAAGACTTGCAAGCAAGTTTCTGATATTTTTATGGCACTCGAGCTTCAGGTCAATGGAGGCTGAGAGTTAGTGTAGACCACTTCGTGATTGCAATTCGGAAGCTTTGTTACATGCTATGACGCTTACATGCAGTAAGCTTTTGTCAGACTGCTGGAAGATAAGTGCGATTAAACAGCTAGGATGGGCATGATGAAACTGTTGCATCAGTAGTTAAGTCATATTGAAATAATGTCACAGTGGTTTCACATGGTGCATATTTAAAATTATTTCCGGCTCATTAACTAGCCCTTTCTTGTGGACACTTGATGCTCAGTTGCCTTGTTTCCTTTTCATTCCTTAGTAATGTTCATTTAGCCAAAAAAATGCATTTGGTATTTGTTACTTCAATTTTAAACTCTTTTTCCAGAATTGAAACATTAGTCAGCGGTGCAAATATTGGTATTGTTGTGATAGCATTGCTAACATTCAACTTCCGTTGATCTGTGTTAAAAATATGTGGACATTTATTGTTCTGTTCTTTGCACTGTTTCATGCCTTATCTCGTCCTTTCTTCTGATTCCAGCAGTTTATATATGATAAGAAAAATGATGCGAGTCTACCTTTATCTTTTGTTGATGCCTGCTAGTGTTTTCTTGTAATTGCTACTGCCCTTCCGCACACATCACGGGTTATTGACCTGTGTGTCTCTTGCAGCCCACGCCGCGTATCAAGGCAGAGCTGACGTCTAGCGCGCCAGCGTGCTACGCGTTAGCCATCAGCCCTGACTCGAAGGTGTGCTTCAGCTGCTGCTCGGACGGAAACATTGCCGTCTGGGACCTGCACAACCAGACACTCGTCAGGTGGGTTGCGTGGCATCAGCTCTCAGCTCTAGAGTCACTGAATGTTCCCAGAGTACCAAAACTCCAAGGCTCAATGGCACCAAAATGGCAACTAAATTTTTTTTTTATACTGTGGTTATTATGATAGTCTAGAAAGCATGTTTTTGTATAAAAACAAACGAAAAAAGCTCTTTTTGTTGGAACTGTCTTTGGAGATTAGTACAGAATTACAGGAGCACAATCTTTTCATAAAATATCAGTTTACGAGGTTTTGCGACACAATTAATATTGTTTTTATACAGCCATGGTCTCACTGGCGATTTTGGATAGCGCGTCCTAACTTCGATGGTAATTCGCGGCGCGTCCTCTTGGGAGGCGAAGGTAGGCATCCTTGAATCCCCTTCCACCGTAGAGACCAGTGTCCGAAATCCTAGCCTCCAGCGATAAAAAGGGGAAATAATAATCTAAAATGCAGGCTCTTGTGAAGGAAGTGGCTGCACATAAAACAATATTTTTGCTTTTTACAGCTCTCTTGGCATCGGTGTTCTCTGAGGTTTGTGACTGTGCATTTCTGACGTTCTTGCACTTCGATATGTGCGAAATGGTTTTAAAAAATATGGAGTTTTGCAAAGAGCGTAGCCCCCCTACTGTGTCATGGCCTCAGCATAAACAAACATGGTGGTGCCCATGGAACAGAGCAGACACTGGTCTACATGTTTTGGTTCCAAAATGGCCGTTCAAAGCTAAGATACAGCAGTCACAGCAAACACTGCCAAATGCTCTGGAAACATTCAGTGACTTAGCCAGCTCAACCCATCTTTGAGCATCATTGTTTCTGTTGCCATAGCAACCACACTGCAGCAAGCTTTGTTGCTGCAACAGTGCTTGGAGTGGGGCTGTGCAGCACTGAGATTGCTTACCAGAGGGACAGTAGCTGCTCCAAATTAATAGCTGGACACAAAGCTAGGCACTGCCCTGGTGTGACCTCTTTGGGGAAAGCCAGTTTTCCTGGGAATTGTGTGTACTGCATTAGTAAATCTATATCTTTACTGTAGTAAACTTCCTATGTTGTTACGATTGAGTGAACATGTGCGTTCAGCTCCTTTTTAGTCCCCTCCCCACTACTGCTTCGGTACATACACGAAGCAGCAGTGACGGCTTTAAGCTGACCTAAATGAGTGAAGAAGCAGAGCTGCCTATGTAAGTAAATATGTGGGATCGGAACTTGGTTGCTACGGGACAACACTGTCACATCTTTCAGGCTAGAAAGGTCACAGTAGCAGCCTTAAAGAGTTGTGCTCGTAGCTTTTAATTACATATTTAGGATGGGCTCCTCTCTACAGTTGGTGATAGCCAGATTGAGCAAGCATGTGCACATTGGTTGTCTCTCTGTAGCTAGCTACACTAACTTGGCAAAATATTGGTGCTACAGTACTATGTTTCCTAAGTTGAACTTCCAATATTTTTAAATAAAAGTGTGGTTTTGACGAGCATATATGGTGCATGTTTTTGTCATGCCTCTTAGTCGACCTGGAATGGGAGAGCTTTCGTTCCAGCAAAACACTGCTCTCCTCCTTACCTTTGAGATCAGCAAGGCAATCATCGGCAGTTCTGCTAGTCCGCAAACCGGCCACTTGTTAAGAAAGAATGAACGAGGAGGGAAGACCTTCCGAAAGCGCATATTCTGAACCGTTCGTCGCTCTGGCTTGCCTCGCCGGCTTGCAGGCAGTTCCAGGGACACACGGACGGTGCGAGCTGCATCGACATCTCGAGTGATGGCACGAAGCTCTGGACGGGGGGTCTGGACAACACGGTGCGATCCTGGGACCTGCGAGAGGTGAGTATGGTGCGTTCCCCCCTTTCTCTGCTCTCTCCCCTCCCTGTAGAAGCAAGGGGCTGCCCCCTCCGCCAGAAAGGGCAGCACTCCCGTACAGTGGGCAGTGTCGCTGCATTCTATTTCACCTTGGGATCGATGGTAGCGAATGCCACTGGTAGGGTTGTTTTTTTTTCAAGGTTTATTTCTTTTTTTTAAATTGGGTTTATTTTCTTCTCTTTGGGTTCTGTGTTTTTTTGTATCAACTTTCGGTGTTAGACGGAAAATTGGGGTTTATCGGGGCTCACTTTGAATGAAATGGCTTCCACTGCACTCCCAGTTTAGGGGTGAGTGGAGGATAGGAACACACATGAATGGAATATTCGAGATTGTCGTGCATTCCTCCTTCCTCCAGTTCCCATGACAAGGCTGCACGAAACATAGATATACAGTAAAACCTCGTTATAAAGAAGTTGAAGGAGCGGTCGTAATTACTTTGTTATAACCATTACTTTGTTATAGCCAATGTCCATTTCTTCCAACTATTCAAGCAAGGGGAATTATGATTGCTTTGTTATATCCATTTGTTTGTTATATCCCATTTTGTTATAACGAGGTTTTACTGTATTGCTTAATGAGCCTTTCCGGAGAAAATGTTTCCGTTTTGTCCAGATGGACAGGTGTAAAAAGAATTCTAGTAACATTTTTGCGACTGAAAAGGAGGACTGCAAACGAGCTTAAAGGGACCATGAAATGATTTTAAAATCGAATTTCATCCACCGCACGTCGTAAAAGGTGTGAAAAGGAACACAAAAACACAAGACTAGGGAGCCAAACAAAATTATTTGCTATAGAACTTTTAAAAGAGAACTGGACTCTTTTGCGACTTCTTTCCTTCGAAAGCTCTGCCTTTTCACTACGATGCATACGCAGAAACGGTGCACGTCAGCCGAATCCACATCGCCTATTGGGTAAGAGCCTACCTCACCAGCACCGCGATCGTAAACAATAAATAGCCGGCGAATGTTTCCTAAACGTTTTGTTAAATAATATTCAGATCCACATTTTGTAGCATAATTAGAGATGTGTGGCGAAAATTGCCAAATTTGATAATGCTGAGAGCCAAGCGCCATCTATCGTGTGGTAAACGAAGCAACTACTGCGCGTGCGCAGTAGGGCAGGGCCAAGTTCAGAACGGTTATTTCCTTTGGTTTCCTTCCTCTCAAAACTCTGACTGACTGAACGTTTATTTTTCTACGTGTTCATCTCGCGCGTGCCGACTTCAAGCAGCAAGAAAGAAATGTACTTAAAACAAACCACGACGAACAAGAACGCTGGATCCACAAACACCCGAGAAGAGCGACAACAGCCGCGAATCCCGCTCCGACGAAGCTCTCAGAATATAGGCCTAGCAGGCACTCCGACTCGGCGCAGCGTTGCTTCGTCGCAAGACCGTCTGTCTGCCTGCGACCGGCTGGCGTGCTGAATGGAATATGCCCGCGCTACCCTTGTGGACCCTTCCGTATTATAGTTTGATCGCTGACCTCAATTTTAGGTTAAGAGGTGAGGTCAATCTCTTCCCCTTGTTTTCCGAGGCAGTGTTGACGAACACTCGTCGAAAAGGGACCCTCGTCGATCCTCCCCTTGTTTTGTGTGATATAGAGCTGAAATAAACGCTGTATGGATTACCTTCGTAGCACGGTATGTACACTTTGTTATTGGTATGCCATTTTTATTCTGACAGACTGCACGTCACTGTCGAGCTGTAACAGTTCGTGGGAGGTATACGTGCAATACCGGTCCAACCTTTCTTTGCCGAGTGTCGCGTCAGTATCGAGTTGCAATTGTAAAAGATCGGTCCCGAAGTGCTTACCAACAGCGCGAATACAGCACTTCATCAAACGCGCGCGTCCGCTCCGAGTGTGAACAGGTATTTACGTGGCTCTTGCTAACAGTTCAAACGTATCTTTTTTAACGTCGGCTCGCTCCTGCATCTCCGAGACCGCGAAAAACGCCGCGGCAAATTGTTCCCATCTGCACTTCCCAACAGGCATACCGGCGTATGGGACTAGTCCCATGCTGTCGCTATAGCGCAACTTATCTCATTGAATTTCGCTCAGCTGCGATGCGGCGATGAGAGGCGCCGATTCAGAAAATACGTCGGTGACATTGACGCAGTAAAACCCACCGGCGCACCCCAACTCGCTAACGCTCCCATCTCCTACTGCAGAGAGAACTTCCGGTTCCGGAAACATCGTACGTCACGGCTTGTTTTGCGGTCAAGAAAAAGTCGATATTTCATTAATTTTTTGTGTAGAAGTTAATAAACCGAGACGAAAACGGATGCCTGTTCGGCATTTAGTGAACATTGACGGTTTATTGTAAAAGTTATCTGGAAAAAGTAAAAAAGTCATTTCATGGTCCCTTTAAGAATATATAGTATGAACCTTGCAGAAAAAAAAGCGAGATTTGAGGGAACTAACAAGAATTAAATTGCCGGATATTTTACTTGAATGCCACTGTGCTTGTTAAAGGGATGGTAACCGAAATTTGGATTAAAAAAAAACAATGCTAAAGATGTAGGCGGGACGCTACAATCCCTACAACACTAATAGTAAGGCGATATCTCAAATGGACGGCCGTATTTTTGGAAACAAGTCGAGATTGAACCAGGCCGACGAGGCGCGTGACCGTCAAGATACCAAGTTTCCTCCTCTCTTCGCTTCGCTCTCTCAAGGCCGCGAGTCGGAGAAGACGCGAGGCCGTTCCCCCTCCTTCTCGGAGAAACATGACGTCAACATTCCTGCCAAATGCGCCTCTTTTCTTGAAAAATACGGTCATCCGTTCGAGATATCGCTGTATGAGTGATGTTTTGGTGTTTGAAGCATCCCGTTTCACGCTTTTGCCGCGTGTTTTGGGGAATCCAAATTTCGGTTCAGCATCCCTTTAAATGGAGTCGAATATACTACAGGAAGTTCACCACTTTGCACCAGTTGCAAGTGAAAGGAATGAATCTATTGGCAGAAAGTATGGGACCTGGGCCTAGCCCTCTTTCTTGAATCGTTAACATTGGGACAAAGCATGATTTAGCACACCTTTAAAATTCAGCATCTGTCAGTCTTTAAATTTGGCATCCAATAAAAAACAACATTTGATTACTTCACAACTTAGAAACACTTTTTTTACCTTTGTTTTGTATTAATGCTCATCCTTGACCACAGCTTTGGTCACTGCCTATCAGAAATTATGAAACAACGTCTACACTGTTGTAGAATTGGGTGTAGACGATAAAGTAAGTGTTTCTTTCATGCTTTTTCTGTTGGGAACAGTAACTGATATACAGTACAGTCGTATGTTATGATTTGAGACAGGTCATAGGAATACTCGTCAAAAGAGCATTTGATCAGTTTAGCTTCCATGTAGTAGTGCCACCTGGTGCAGTTGTGGTAGATTAAACAACGCCTGGTTACACTACGCAAATTCTTCCTTCTCTAAAAAAAATAAGTTTTTTTTTTATTGAGGACCTTGATAAAATAAATCTTTTAAACAATGGCAGTGCTTTGACTGATACGACAAGTTAATCAGCCTTCTTTCTTTGTTACGTGGGTACTCTCAACCATACTTTTTTGAGTATTAATTAGCAGAGTTGTTGATCGATCATTTGGATTCAATCATGATCGTGAGGACGTTCCAATAATCGAGCAGTCCCAAAGAGTGAATTCAGCCAAAAAACTGCAGTATTTACTCTTTATATACTGAATGGCTGGAGAAACAGGTCGGTGATTGGGTGGACGGTGCTTCGCCTTTTTGGGATCAGATTGCTTTGCATTTCAGTGGCTTGTGTTGGAGGGCCACACGACGGCCTGTATGGAGTGCACTGTCCACGTCCGTGACCTTTTCTTATGTCACGGCAGCGTCAGTCAAGTCGTCCATAAACAAAACCATAAGCAAAGCACATCGGCAGACAGCGAAGCGGTTCCGGACGTTTAGACGATCACAATCCCTCCGTGGATTTGACAGGCTTCCCAGAGGGACAGCACAAAACAAGTGTCAGACTCAAACTTAGCCGTTGACGCAGACGACGAAGTCAAAGATGCAATCGGCGCCATTTAGCACCGCTTGGAGAGGATGACAGAAGGCACGCGCAGAACGGCAGCGGACGGTGCCCGGACATTTAGACGACCACAATCCCTCCATGAACAGCACAAAACAAGAGCGTGAAACAAATCAACCTCAATTTCGAGAAAAAAAGGCGACGATTCCTGTTATAGCCTCAATCTAGCTTCTGTATCGCACGGACAACGCCTCCTGGCATAGGAGACGTGTAGAGCGCGGTATCGAGGGTTGTCATGCTTTGACTCAATAGGGCGAGCGACGGTTCCGAAAAATTGTCCGAATAGTCGGGCGCGTCCGAAATTTTGGCCTCCCAAAAGTCGGTTGGCGACTGTGGACTGTTAATTCGGTTTGGGCAGCTTGCATATGCAGGTCAGCTTTTCAGATAGAAAGATGTGCTGCGAAGGGGAAAAAAAGCTGTGCATTTATTTATCGGCGACCTCGGCTCGTCTCACCTCCCGTATGTGCCCATCCTTGCAGGGTCGTCAGCTGCAGCAGCACGACTTCACCTCTCAGATCTTCTCGCTGGGTTACTGCCCCACGGGCGAGTGGCTGGCTGTCGGGTGGGTGTCACTTCTCTCTCCCTTTCTCTCCTGGGGCTACAGGGGCACGCATCCTTACACTCTACCACCACATGTTGCTGCAGGATGGAGAGCAGCAATGTGGAGGTGCTGCACTGCTCCAAGCCGGACAAGTACCAGCTGCACCTGCACGAGAGCTGCGTGCTGTCGCTCAAGTTCGCCTCGTGCGGCAAGTGGTTCGTCAGCACGGGCAAGGATAACCTGCTCAACGCCTGGAGGACCCCCTACGGGGCAAGCATCTTCCAGGTGGGAGTCCCGCGTAACTTCCACGGGGCGTCGGCCGCTTTCTGTCGGTCCGACGAAAATATAGATTTTCCTTGCAACTTCTACATTGTGTCGGCCACCCACTAGGTGTTCGATGAGTGCAGCTTTCTTCTTCGTTGTCAACAAGCTCAATCGTTTCGTGCCAAACAATCCGGGCCCAAAGTGGACTGCCTCGATTCGGTATAAAAAGATTGTACGCACTATTGGTGTTGTAAAAGTACCTCTACAATATATTTTTGCATCGGTGACCAAAGGTTCGAAAGAGGCGACGTGTTCGAGCTCTTTGAGAGCCCCGCCGAGCGTGAGATTAAATTAGCCCATTGCAGTGGACGAATGGGCCGACTCCGAACCACCTGCAAAGGGTCGGATAGACTACCTATAGGCCACATTTACTCGAGTAATAGACACACTACTTGAACCGCAGTCACACTGCTAATACACCGTTCAAGAGACAGACTGGAGACACTGTCTGAGGCGAGTTCCTTTCTTGTACGACAGTCCCACCCTGTTGGTCATGCAAAAACTGTGTGCATACGTGTTCGAAGCAAACGGATGTAGGAAGCAAGCATGTGCTTTGAACGTGCTCGAGACGTGCCTGCAGATACGTCTGTCACATGTCGAGCGAGCACAGTGTCTTTTGTAGGATGCACAAGCAACGTGAGTGCGACTTTATGGACAAAGCTCTTGTTTCTACTTTCCTGTTGGACGCACATACAGCCGGTCATTGTGTTCAGCATGGAAGCGTAACGAACGACAAGGTCAAAAACACGGTTCTCCGTAAGAATGCGATCTGCACAGAGAGTGTTTTCACGTCAAGATGTCGTCTTTATCCCGCAAATAGCTGGCATTGTTCTGTCGATCGCGGCAATTGACCATCCGCGTTTTCTGCCCAAAATCGGATTCACCGGCTTTGCTCACAGACAGTGCCCCTATTACTTGAGTAAATACGGTACTGATTTGTCGAAAGTCTACATTTTTAAAATTTAGGATTTTAGGCAAAAATATTTTTTGTTTTTTGTTTTTACATGGATCTGGTACCTCACACTTATGAGACCACTGACAGGTGGGAGGTGTTGCCACTTCAAAGTTTTTCATAATGTGCAGTTTTGTGCCCAAGAAAAATTTAGGGTTGCCATCCAGTTGCCGGCCTTTATGTTGGTGTATCCAATATAAAGGAAATCTCTTTTACGCTGATGTATGTTTTCCCGTACCGCCACCACATGCGGCGTCAATGTTTGGATGCATTGAAAAATAATTTTCCTGTCTTGAAATACGCAAGAAGGGCAATATCATTCTAAGAGATCGGGGGACGTAAACGTGATTGATAGGTTGATTACATACACAGTGCTGAAGACTCTTCAATTGGCGAGGAACGCTTTCAGTACAGTGAAGCTTCATAGTGATCTTGGTGCAACTGGTTCAGAAACTTCCCTTCTGAAGCTTTGAAGATTTGAGCGGACGAAAATGGTGGTCGCCTTGGCAATTGAGACAGATCAGCCAATCAGCTTGCGAAGTTTGGTTGTCTGTATGTTGGTATTTATATGTGTCCGGATAGCAGGTATGGAAGGCAATGACGCTACTTTCCCGGGATATAGTGGCTTTAGCCCGAACAAGGAATGGAATGCGGGGTTGAAGTCCCATACTTCGGACTATAAAAACAATAGAGAGTTAATTGAGCTTTTTGGTAGTGCACACACAGACGGGGGTAGTACATGGCTTGAGCATTGCTTTTCTTTCTCTCTGTCACAGTCCAAAGAATCCTCTTCGGTCCTGAGCTGCGACATCTCCTCCGATGACAAGTACATCGTGACTGGCTCAGGAGACAAGAAGGCAACCGTCTACGAAGTGATCTACTGAGCCGCCAGCACCTCACCTTCTTATGCAGGATTTGTGTACAGAGCGCAGGGAAGGACTCTCTTTGGCCGGGAGGGGAGGGGAGGGTTTCACCTCATTGTCATAGGAGCAAATCTGGGCATTACGGTTCAGTCGTTCTCGCGTGCCACCTTTCTCAGTTCCACATTGACCGACGTTATTGGTTTTATGGACGTCTCCCGCTCAGTCGCCGTGGGAAACGTGCCGAGCGTGGTGGCAAGGCGCTTGTTTGCACGCTTGGATGTTTCATTGCCGCGCCAGAGCGCTCGGAAAGCGCCTGGGACAACTTCGAGAAGGTATTTTTCCGCCGCAGATCCTTGATTGAGTCAAAGCACCGGGAATGTACAAGCCGTCGTTTCGAGCAACGGTTGTGGTTCGTGCTCCCAACATTGTGACCAGAAGGAAGGTTGCATTGTTACGTTACCACCGAGCGAACAAGGCAAACCAAAACGGAGGGGGGGGGGGGGTGCTGGCCGCACGCTCGGCTTCGTCTGGAGCGCATGTGCGATCGCGGTTTTCATTTCGGGGTGACAAGTAGGAATTTATGAAGAGGAAAGTCATCTCGACAATTTCCCGTTTGCATGTCTTTGGATAAAAGTAATACGACGGCTCTCGAAGTTACAGAGCTCGAAAGCGGGCTGCGGTTGGATGCCCACTCGTGCAACAGTGCTTTCCTTGTACATATGAACATTACGGCCGGAGTGTGTGGGTTCGACTTCTTTGTTTCATGGCTGGCCAGACATTTGTTGACAAAATGCACAGCAGGATTTTTGTTTTCCTTTTTTTTTTTTTTAGGTGCTGGCAGAAAGTGCAGTCATGCCAGCTGTCTTTGTAAATGCTCTCCAAACTTCTGGTCTCTCAATGTGCAGACACATCATTGTACATAATTTTCGATGTTATATAAATACGAGGAAACCTGTACTTGTGTTTGTCAAATTTTTTCAGTGGATTTTCCCATTGGTAGTTAGGCTTTGAAGATTTTGAGAAAGGTGTTTTTTATGTCCAGTTTTGTAAGTGCAAGCTTGGCCTTTGCTGTATGCTATAACAATGGGTACGTAGGAAGTTTATGCAGCGAAGTGACATGTGGAAACATTGGAATAGCTGAATACAGCTCGTATCCTTAAATGATCCACCTCTTTCCGAAGAACTGGTGCCCGTTGTCGGAGACTTGGTTTGAGAATTTCTTGGGAGGAAATTCAAAGAAAGAACATGTGCCAGTAGGGAAGCCAGGGGAAAGACTTCCTTGTTCGAATTCGGGGGCAAAAGATAGCTACAAAATGGGCACAAAAACAATGTTTTCGATGCTCAATCTCTGTCACCGTGGCTCAGTGGAGCAAACAGGATCTATCTTATGGTGAATTCCGCTCGCAGAAATTGCGTGGGCAAGAAGACAGGGGCGAGCACTTTCGTGCTGGCCCGTGTCCCGCCCACGCAATTTCATACAAAAAAGCTCTCAAACCGAGAATTCGAAAAAGGGTGAACTACATCGAGCATTTTGAGCCCCAGTTTCAGTTTCAGCTAGGTTTCAACTAATGGCCAAATGTCAAATGTACTATAGCCGTTCAGCACCAACCCAGCCTTATTTAATCCAATTTCGTTTAGTGGCTGCCAGCTCCTGTTATTCCGATGACTGTTTAAATTGCCAGTGTGACTATAATATAAGCCCTCTGCATAAAAGCTGCCAGTACTTGCTAGGTATGAGAGACAGCCATGGAGGTGCTTTGCCCTGTACAACAAGCACATGCTCAGTTTTCTTTTTATTTATAGTTTGTACTAAATGTTACCAAAATACTTTTTGTAGGGTTTGTAACTTTTCGAGAAACCTCCTCATTCTCTACAAAATTAATAGGTTCTAGAGCAAGTGCCCTGGATATTAGCACCAAAAAACGTGCTGAGTAATCCCAGTGGTGATTTTGGATTTTTCGGCAAGCTTTCCTAGTGCAGGGGAAAATTTCAGAGATTGAAAACATACCCTAGCTTGTGTTTGTACAAAAAAACCCAGCAGAAAGCTTTCACCGATGAGCCACTCGCCCATAGTAACTCCCTCGAAAGCCTCTTATTACGGTTACAGTAATTACAGTTAGCACATAACTGCTGTTGAGAAGTTGCAAAACAATCCAATGTTCTCATAAAAAAAAAAAAAAAAAAAAAATGGTTTTAGATTAAACAAACGATCGGAGCATTTATCTTTTAATCAGAAAGACGCTTCCAATGCACCATGCTATGGTTAGTATGAATATCTGCGCAACATGGGGGCAAGGCAGGTTCAGTTTTGACGGTGCTAAAAATGAGATGACAGTAAAGGGTTGACAAAGAGGGGTCTTTATTTCACTTCTCTGACTGGTGTTGCCACTGCCGAAGGGGCAAGGTGAGGCTGCAGCATGGTGGAAACCAGCTTTGCTAACCTTGCAAAGCATATATAATTTTTTTTTTTTTTTAAAGTAATTTTACCGGGATGCAGCATTCTGAACATTTACCAGGTGAGTAAGCGTTAGCTTCAGTTTTTAGCATCCACTGCTACTTGGAAAAAAAAAAAAAAAAAACGATACCGAAGTTGTTGCTGTTGACACGCTGGTTCTCGATGAAATGCGTTAGCATTGAGCGCAGGGGTTTCGACTCTGCGACAAACGGAAATTCCAAACTCGCTACGGTCCGCATAATGTGTTCGGAGAGCCAGTCTGTTTTCCGTAAGTAATAATAATAATAATAATAATAATAACGACACGTAGATTGCACTATGCTTTTGCTGCTGTGAATGTAGCTCGCTCATTCATGACGGACTCTTCACTTTCCAATATAAGCTCGATTCAGATTTCTTGCAACTAAACGAACAAAAAATAAAGATCCGAATTTATATTTGAAAAGTGGAAAAGTTGCTCGAATTCGAAACCAGAAACAACCGCAGGAACCGGAAGCGCAACTTTGGTTTACCGCCCTCTGTCATCCGGTTATCGCCCTATCACGTTTCAGACGAAAACTTGCGGGATAAAGTCTGTGGAAGGACCATCAATGGAAAGAACGATGGCAGAGGCAGCAGTTGAAACGCCTGCTGTCCGCTTTTTCTGCCACAAATGCAATCAGGAGATTAACCCCGTCTTGCCAGTAAGCATGCTCAAGCCCCTGGGCTCCCGTTCCACCGTGTTTGCGAGCTGACTTGCGCGTTCTTTAAGCCGAATCGCCCATACACCTAGGCCTAATAACAGTGTAACCCCCATCGCTGACGCGCTCTTAGCAGCACCTCGGCTAAATGCGTATGTTTCGAGCTTTAAGCTCAGTTACTAAAACCTTGCATCGCAAACGTGTCCTCAGACCCATCCATGCCTGTGATATTGAACGCTGTGCTTGTTTTTGATTGTTGATTAACACAGGCAGCACGACCTCGCCACACAATGACGCGTGATGTTTGTTGGCTTTGAGCCGCCGCTGTGCAAACTGCCGGCCGAGCAGTGGTTTCAATAAATCTACGTCTACTGGAGGGTTTAGTTATCTCGAGGTTAGATCCCTGAGCGTGCCTTTGCAAAGTCCTAGCGCTCGTCGCCCAAACGGTAAAACTACGCGTGAGAGAGATACGCATTATCTGTAAAGCGTGACGTCTGTCCGTAGGATGTTCTTTCCTGTTCAAGCTCCGCTGTTCTTTTCTTTGCTCGAATCGCGCTTCGTGACGACGCCTTTGCGCCGGTCGTGGATTCTCTCATCCGTGTGAAAAATCTCGTTTCAGGAATACATCTGCCCCCGATGCCAGTCCGGTTTCATCGAAGAAGTGGCGCAGGGCCCGGCTGAGCCTTCTATGTAAGTGTCAGCCACGTTCCTCGGCGAACTCGGTCGCTTCCCGTGCCTGATTTTTAAAGCATCACCCGTTCGTGCCTACGACGCCGCGGCGATAACGAGCACTTCGTAGGCCTTATAGCGTTTAACTGGCATGACTGCGTTCAAAGTTTCAGACATTCCTTCGTACACAGACCCCACTGTTTCTAAGCTTGGCATTGGCGAACATAACCGACATTAATATAAACCAGGCGGCCCGTAGCCGCTACGTCAAATCGAGGAAAAATGAAACAAAGTCGACTGTGCTGCAGCAGCAAAAACTAATGTAATTTTAAGTCACACCGTTGGTTAAGTTGACACCCCCCTGTAAAAGACTGTTTCTCACAAATGTTGGTTTATAAGTCGCACAGATATATTTGTACGGTTGACACGGTGACACAGCATTGATAATCACCCATATGTATACTGTGATTGTGGTATACGTGCAAGCAAGTTTCAGTATTCTTGCCTTCGTATCTAATAAGAAACAATAACCTCCTGTGTCAAATTTCTGCAGCTAAAGTATATGCTTACAGAAAAATAAAAAATCTTTCTTATAAGGTGCATTCACGGAAATTTTGGAAAAAAGCAGCGACTTGTTTGGGAAATGCAGTATAACAAAATACTGTAAGGAATACAAGCTCATACTGGTGCATCACCTGCAACAAAAGTGTTTGGAGCTGCCAAAATAGGTGTCCAAAGTGGACAGAGGTTTATTTCGGGGAAGGTGCCGCATAACAGAAATTTTAATTGCATGTCGAAAGAACCCCAGGTGATTTAGATTAAACCCTAGTCCTTTGCTGGAACGTGCTAATGCCCCCTGTTTGGTTTGGCACTTAAAACCCCCAAATCTGTGAAATTTGACTTTGGATATCTAGAGGGGAGAGTTTAGGGAGTATCTAGGAAATGTTTCCTTTTTTCCAGAGTACAGTCTATTCCTGTGTATTTTGGCAGAACGCACGCTTCGTAACGTAAAGTGAGCCGATGCCCAAGTTTTTCTTGTAGCCTACTCCAGGTCGCTTACTTGCCTTTATTTTTGTATTCTGAAGCTGGGAAGCCTGTGCTATTCTCTATGCAAGCGCTGCATCATAGAGGAACGTTTTAAATGTGAAAATCATGTTTCCTTTCAACGTTCCTGCAACTATACTTCATCTTAAGGCTGGTTCAAATGTAATTACAATGAATCTTGAGACTGAGGTAAATGGACAGCACAAACACAAAGTCTCTGTGTTCTTCATAATTATATTCAATTTACACCAGCTGGTTAATGCCCTGACTTTTTTCATGGCTCCATCAGTCGCATTTAAGCATGACCGACTGTGTCAGGACTCCTTGTGTACCACTATGGCAGATTGAGTGGACCTTGAGTCAGGCACGTAGCCAGGATTTTGTTTCGGGGTGGGGGGCCCGCCCATGACAAAATGCTGTATGAGGGGGAGGGGGGAAAAGAGGTCCCAGCAAAATAGAGATTTTGGGGGGGGGGGGGGGGGGGGCACATTTTTGACGGCATTATGAAATCTCGCCAAAAAGTGCAACTGTCTGGAACCCGAAACTGACTCTCTAAGAAGCGCTCATACTGGCTCGACAACACGAGGACGTGAAAATGAGAAAAAACGTCGAGCAACGGCTTTGCAGTCAAGTCCCCTCAATGTTGATGCTGCGTCAAGGAAGCCAACCAAGGTGGCACCCTCCACCAGAGTTTGAGAACCTTCTTGAAGCCAGGACCGCGGCCGGGACAGCCAGCCTCGTGGGTTGAAGGTGTCGTGCGACTATTGCGGTAACGCACCACACTCAGGTTTTGAGTGTTCTGCCAGGAGAGCTTTGTGTAACCACTGCCGAAAAAGAGACATTTTGCGTTCATTTGTTGCTCGAAAATGAAGCATCTTGGCTAGTCCAGCTGCACTCCGTGGATTCATCGCAAACGCCCGGCCGATACGTCGTCGTGCACGTCAAAGGCTGCCCCTTCCAGTTCAAGGTGGACTACGACGTGGACCTTTCTGTCGTCCTCTGCTCTTTTCCGGAATGTCCTGCCTCATTGGACCAACCCATGGGTGAGCAACTCGTCGGTTCGGGACGCTGCCGTTTCAACCTTCTCAGGACGTTCCTGGGTACCCTGGCACGGCGAGATCGCACAGTGCATTAGAAGCTGTACATTGTCGGCGAAGTAGACACTCCTCTGCCGGGCTACGCTGTGATAGTCGCTCTCGGGGTTGTTCACTTAGTTGGCTCCGTAACCGATATCGACCTGTCGAAGACTAGACCGATGCCACCTGCCGTTGTGGGACTTGGTACGATGCCGGACCTGTACCACATCCGCATCAGGCCCGGGGCGGTGCTCTTCTCATTGAGCGTACCGAGAAGGATTCCCATTCCTCGCAGAGGGGTGGTGAAAGACAAACTCGACAAAATGGAGAGAGAAGGCGTCGTCCAGCATGTTGAGACAACCTGCGGCGCGGTGCGCCGGCCTCGTCGTGATACTCAAGGCTGCAGGCGGCCATCGGCTGTGCGTCGATCTAACCAAGTTGAACCAGGTCGTTCTCCGTGAGAGGCACCTGATGCCAACCATCGACCAAGTTCTGGGGCTGCTAGGAAGCGCTAGTCTTTTTGAAACTCGATGCAACGTCGGGGTTTCATCAAGTGCGTCTCTGTGAAAGCAGCCAAGACTATACAATGTTTATCATGCCCTTTGGGCGTTATTGCTACAGACACTTTCCCTTCAGCATCACCTCAGTCCCGGAGATGTTCCGATGTCAGATATTCTCAAGGGCCTCGATGGTTCGTCAACATGGTGGACGACATCCTCGTTTTTGGCAGAGACAGATCGCAGCACGACGCTAGACTTGACGCCATCCTAAAGAGACTCGAGCAAGCTGGCGTTATGCTTAACGCCTCCAAATGTCAGTTCGGTGTATCGTCCGTCAAGTTCCTGGGTGTGGTCGTCAGTGCCAAGGGCATTACACTGAACCCAGACAAGGTCTCCGCCATCACGAGCGTGCGGCCTCTGACGGATGTGCACGAGGTGCGACGCCTCCTGAGCCTTCTGAACCATGTTGGACGATTCTTGCCGAATATATCTGCTACGACTGCGCCGGTCAGGCTCCTTTTGAATAAGGACATGGTCTGGACCTGGTGATCTGCCCAAGCTACTGCCTTCAAGTTGCTGAAGCGTATGGTGGCATCTAGCCCTTGCGTCGCCCACTACAATTCAGAGTACCCCACGACCGTATCCGCAGACGCCAGCTCGTACGGCCTGTAGCAAGCATCAGGGGTACGCCTAGCAGTCGCTTTTGCGTCGCGTGCCTTGACTGCTGCTGAAGAGTGGTATAGTTGGATCAAAAAGGAAGCGATTGGAGTCTCGTGGGCAGTTCAGCGCTTTGAAGAGTTTCTGTGCGGCCTCAGCTTCGTTGTGGAGACTGACCACCAGCCGTTGGTCAGGTTGCTGGGTATCGCCAATCTCGACCTCGTGCCTCCTCGCATTCAACGTTTCTGCATCAGACTTCTGCACTATCAGTTCTCGGTAGAGTATGTTCCGGGAAAGTACCTCGCCCCTGCCGACATGCTGTCAAAAAATCCCGAGGGCCTCCCTCCATCTGCGTCTGCCACAGACAGCGTCATGCTCTTTGTGTCGCAAGTCGCGACAGCCCTTCCTTCGACTCTGGCAGTGTGCCTCGACGACTTCAGAGTGCAGTAAGCTTCAGATGCCGAGTGCTGTGCACTGAGGGTCTACTGTTCCAGAGGTTGGCCAAAATGGGATTAAGATGCTGAATATGACACGCTACTGGGATCATTGTGGCGACTTCTCCATTTGTGAAGACCTGCTGCTCATTGGTGGGCGTCTCGTCATGCCGTCACTGTTGTGCAAGGGCCTGCTCCACGACGGGTACCAAGGTGTGAACCGGTGTCTGGCTCTAGCCAAGGACTCAGTGTGGTGGCCAGACCTCAAGAGTCAGGCAAAGACGACCGTCGAGAACTCTACTGCTTGGGCAAGCACTAGCGTTCAGCGCTGCGAGCCTACGTTGCCACCGAAACCCCTTCCGCGCCATGGGAGCGGGTTGCCACTGATTTGTTCTACCTGGATGGCCAGGACTTCCTTCTCATCGTCGACTGCCGTTTAGGTACCCTGAGGTCATAGCGCTCAGGTCAACATCCGCTGATGCTGTCATCTGTGCCATCAAGAGCATCTTCGCCCGGCACGGCATTCCACAGATGTTCATCAGCGACAATGGCCCGCAGTCGGCCTGCGAAGCGTTCCAGGACTTTGTGAAATGCTATGGGTTGGATTGACGCACATCACGAGTAGTCCGTAGTCCGTGCTATCCCCAGCCGAATGGCAAAGCCGAGAGGATGGTCTGCACAATCAAAGACCTGTTCCAAAAAGCGGAAGACCTTTTCCTGGCACTGCTAGCATACTGGGACACTCCCGGCGTGTCGGGATAGAGCCCGGCCCAGCTCCTTATGGCGCATGCTCTACAAACGCGTCTACCTGTCACCGCCACAAGCCTTGTTCTTGATTGCCCTCAAGTTCAGGACTTCAACGAGGGCTACGCCACCCAGCGTTGTAGACAGCAAAGGAACTTCAATACTCGACAAGCTACGCGGGATCTTTGCGCTCTCCAAGACGGGGAGGAAGTGTCGGTGGAGGACACCCAGTCAACCGCAACGGTTCTGAGCCCTGCTCAGAGTCCACATTCCACGTCGTCCAGACAACCATTGGTGTCCTCGTGCGAAACCGCAGGCACCTCGTTCCCTGCAGCAGTTCACCATCGTCATCTTCGGAGACTCCTCGAACGACCGACGGTTCGGCAGCCTTGCAGCAGCAGTCCTCAGGGTACAGAGACAGCAGTAGAGCACCTCTTGCATCTCCGAGGGCACCTCCAGTATCTCCGAGTGCGCCTTCAGCATCTCCAAGGGCACCAGAGTTGCACCACTCCTGTTGCGGACGGCGTGTGGTTGCCCCAAAATGACTGAACTTGTAATGCATGCTTTTCTCCGCTGCCGTGCGTAACGTGTAAGGCACATTGTTTCTCTTTTTGGGCTTTGGGCATAGCGAGTTTGCCAAAAGTTTCATTTTAAGGCAATGCTACGGTGCATAGCTTATCAGAGTTTGACTTTCTCCTAAGCTTCTTGGTTTTGTGAGCAAAGTGCTCTTGAAGAGGGGATGTAAAGGGCATTAATGTAGTGACTGAATATAAATTGTGGCGCTCTCTTTCGGTGATGATTGTATTTATAAACGGCTTGCGTAATAAACGGGTCGGCTTTTTTCGACTGGCAAACTTGGCTGGCGGGGTCTCCTAACTCTCGGCCACCCCAGCCGCTCGCGCCTGAGCCTCGCGCTTCCTGGCCTTGCGCCTCACTTCTATGTGACTACTTCAATGGCAACCTCTTTCGGTTTCAGTTTTAAACCCGACCGTGACCCACATGCTCCAAACCACATACTTGTCAACAGCTAGTCAACTGTCAAGAGAAAAAAAAACCACACAGACACAATGTTTTCCCTGTCGAGGAGGCTTTTCCTTTCTTGTGGCTTATAAGTTTTGGGTTTACTTTGCCGAAGAATGTTTTCCGGTCTTTCCCTG
This sequence comes from Ixodes scapularis, assembly GCF_016920785.2. Taxonomy (NCBI): domain Eukaryota; kingdom Metazoa; phylum Arthropoda; class Arachnida; order Ixodida; family Ixodidae; genus Ixodes; species Ixodes scapularis. The sequence continues at coordinate 121,255,125 of NW_024609846.1, forward strand.
GTATACAAGAACATTTTTTCCCAGGATGATTGATGCACCTTGTAGGATTCTGCTTACCTGAATGCACGATGAAGTAGAGCTCACTCCATAGCTCGCTGTTGAGGACTGCTAGGGTAGGGTCACTCCGAAGTCTGCTGTAGGCTCCGATGGAGAGGAGTCAACTCCGCAAGTCAGGAATTCTGAAGAAGCTGGTTTTATTGACTTTTTGCCACCACAATTTTTCCGTAGGCTCGCAAGACAAAGAAAGACTAAAAGGTTGGTGCTGCCGTAGCAGTAAGATCCACCTGGAGGGGTCCACGCTACTGTACTAGGCAGATTCATGGGAAGGGAGAAGCTTCAAAAAGAAAGTAGAGGCTCCAAGGACCAGAGCCTTCCCCAGCAAGAATCTCTCTGGCTCCGCCTCCCCCCCCCCCCAACACACACTCAGGAGTTTGGGGGCCGGCTTATATAGGCTGTGGGAAGTGAATGCGCTCGGGCCGGGGTAGGTGGTGTGGCTCCCGCAGATGGGCCACCTCGGCGATCATTCTCAAAGGTGTGCCAGTGGCAAGTTCACCCAGAAGGGCGACAGAGACGCCGCCCTCCTCGAGGATAGTGGCCTCGCCTCGTATCTGGGAAGCTGCCACCATGGCGGTCCCCACGACCTGCATGTCCTAGGCCTAGATAGGGAGACAGGAAAAGCGTGGCTTCCACAATCTGCATTTTTACTTTTTCTAGGGACAGCTTTTTTGGCGAGATAGAATGCTCAAAAGTGATCTTTAGCGAGAATCGGGTCTTCTTGGTGTAAAGAAAAATCTTCTCTTTGATTGGCTTCTTTTCTCTAAGACAGTAATTTGCTCCTGCGAAACATTCAATGACGACTCACTTCATAGTATCACTTATTTATTCTTTCTACACTCTGAGGTCGCACATGTTTGTGGTCCACTTTGGCAAAAAATGTATATCTGAACCTACGGAAATCCAATACGCATCCTTAGCCCTTGGCATCCGGATCCGATCCGCCGAATCTAATTCATTTTTATCCGCATCCGCCAGTTGACATCAAATATTCGCGAACGTGCAGGGATCTACTGATTTGTATCGTCCCCTTCTCTTTGTCCGGGGTCCGTGCATTTGAAAATAGAAGATATGTTGTATCCCTTCCCCAAACGTCTGTTTCGAGAAATGAGTTTGTCCTCCTCGGCCACTCCAATTTTTTTGCACAAGAAGACTGGAACAATTGATCTCTCCCCTTATCTCTACCCCTGTGTTTGTAGACACTTCCCCAACACTTCCTAGATAAGAAAGGGCTCCTGGCCACTCCCATTTTTTTTTTTTTCACAAAGAGACTGGAACAATTGATCTCCCCTCTTATCTCTACCCCTGTGTTTGTAGACTCCTGCCCAACACTTCCTAGATAAGTAAGAGCCGTTTTCTCTGCTGGGATCCAATACCTCTTTCTGACTTGGAATGGCTTATCTTAACATAAACCTTATGTACAGGGCTTATGTTATCCAGGCAATAACATAAGTCGTATACTTTTTCAGATACTTGAGCAGTGCATGCTCAGTAGTTCCCCCGTGGTGCCTCTGGTGCCTCCTTATACTTGTGGCTTCTCTCTCTTGACAGTTCTGCTTAGACATCCTCTGCGTGGAGAAGGCTTTTTGAGTGCCATGACAGTGGCTTCTTTCCCTTGGCAGTTCTGCTTACACATCCTCTGCATGGGGAAGGCTTTTCAAGTCCCACGACACAAAAGGCTGTTTATAGAGGGAACCAAACAACATGTGGTCGCTGCTTTTTCTATGCAATATGTGGCCTGCACGTGACATCAGTCCACCTCTCTTTCTGGTGGCGAGAAGCGCCTCGTTAATGCAGCAGAAGCTACCCTCTCACACGCCCTTTCCCCGACTACGTCTGACCAAGTAACGTCAGTGCAAGCTATGTATATTCTGTACCTAATTTCTCCTGTATGGTTCCCACTCATTGTACGCCAGACAATCAGAAACCGCCGATTGTCTGGCGTAATAAATTTGTGACAGTTCGTTTGTAGGCTGTCGTCCAACATTGGTTGGAAGTCACATCCAGATGAAAAACTAGTCAGAAATTATTGTGCGTGCAAACTGTTGAGGCCTTGCTTGTTTCTTCTTTGTCGCCCATGTCAACCTCGAAATTGGCGATTTTTTCCCCAATTAATGAAATTTGTTGTCAGAATGAATATGTTATCCCATTGAGAAACGTGGGTGGTTAAAAATGTTCATCATGGGAGCTGAACTGCATTGTCCGACCCCATTCTCTTTTAACTGCTCTTTTGTAGGGGTTTCCTTCAAGACAAAACATGCGAGCCCCAGGTTTTTTTTTACCTCTGGGCCGCTCCCCGCAGGGGGCACCTGTGAAAGCAGGTGTTTGGAGAGTGGCGTCTCCACGGACCCCGAGCCATGCGGGTTCGCCCGCCCACGTATGGCTGTGCGTGGCTTTCCCGTGTCTGGGGAAAAGGGCATCCTGGTGGTTGAGCCAAGCCCGGGGTAGGTTTGGACCCTTCGGGGCCCCCCGGGCGAGGCAATACACCACTTCGGCCCCCGCTTCTCATAGACGGGAGTCCTGGTAAGGCCCGGCCAGGATGATTCAGTCTAGTTGCCACTTCTACTATCCCCTCCCTTCCATTCACCCTTGTCTTCTCCTTCTTTTCACTCTTCTCATTTCTCTTCTTTCCTTTTTCAACTCTTTTGGCGGCAAGGGCTAACCCTGGGTGGCGACAGACACCTTGTCTAGAACCACACTTGGTTATAGAAACTGGGCAGCACTAATAGAGTAACGTCTTCAGCCAAGCCATTCTTGTTATGGAGCGTTACCTATTCCCTTGTTGGGCTCGGTGGTGGGCGGTGCACCACAGTTTCCGAAAACCCTCCCCCTTCATATGGGTTCCAAACTTAAACCTTTTGATCGGCCCCCCAAAAGGGGCTGCACCGAAGCACTGAACATGATGAAAGAATCTTTCGTACTGCAGAAATTCCCGAAATTCCTTGTAATGCACTCGGAAGGTGACAAGCCACTTGGCAAAATTTCTCCCTTTCTGGTCTCCAAAGTTCTTGAAGGTGTTATTGGCTCCAATTACAGTGCAAAAAAGATGGCTTCTGATGATCTCCTTGTCGAGGTCAACACAAAGCAGCAGAGTGATGCCCTTCTCAAACTCAACCTTGTCTCCGACTACAAGGTAAGCGTCAGTCCTCACCGCAAACTGAACAGTGTTCAAGGAGTCATTTCTGAGGATGACTTGCTTGACTCACCTGAGCCAGAGATAATTGAGGGCCTCTCTAGTCAAGGAGTTACAGATGCACGACGAATCACTATCCGCCGTGATGGTGTGGAACGGAAGACAAAACACATCATTTTGACTTTCGATTCAACCACTCTGCCACAGACTGTAAAAGCAGGTTACCTTCAGTGCCGTGTCCGACCTTATGTGCCGAACCCTCAACGGTGCTTTAAGTGCCAGAGGTTCGGCCATGGGTCACGGAACTGTCGGGGAAGGGACACCTGTGCAAAGTGCTCCAGCAAGGAGCACGTCACAGATGCGTGCAATAATGAGCCCCATTGCGCAAACTGTGGTGGCAACCACCCGGCATACTCCCGCTCTTGCCCTGTGTGGAAAGACGAGAAAGAAGTTGTTACATTAAAAGTCACTGAAAACATCACGTATACTGAGGCAAAGAAGCGTTTTGCCTTTGTTTCAAAAGGCACTTATGCTGAGGCCGTGCGGAGGGGACCAGCTCGGCCAATGGTTTCGATGGGAACGCAGACGTCTCCGGACGACCTGCATCTCCCATCACGGTCCCCCTCGAAACCCCCGGGAGCGGCGCCGGTGGCACCGCCTCCGAACCGCAAGGTGAATGCTGCCTTGCCAGCATCCACCCCAGAACAGGAGATGACGTCTCCTGCTCAACCAGCTGCTTCGACCTCTCGGGGTCGGGGCCTACCTCCCCACACCTCTGCTCCCCAGAGGAAGCCTGGGGAAGTGCCAAAGCAGTCGACCTCCAAGGGCCAGCTGCCAGCAACTGCAGACGAGCCCATGGATGAGGGTGGGTCGAGATCTTATGAGGAGGCTCTCCTCTCAAGATCAGAGTCCACCCCCTCTGCCTCCGGTGACTCTAATCGGAGGCAGAATAACCCCCCCAAAAAACAAAGTGCACCGCGTGTAAAAATAGATTTTAAACCGTAAGGAATATAGCTTTTTAGTAGAATTTGTATGTTATACTTATTTTGTTTTAAATGGTTAAAAATATAGGTATAATGCAGTGGAACTGCCGCGGTCTTTTACGAAATATTGATGATGTCAACTTTTTTCTCGATGAGCTCCAGCCTGTTGCCATCTGTTTACAGGAGACTCATCTTAATGAAACACATACACAGGTATTACGGCGACATCAGGTTTTTAGAAAGGACCGTGTTTCTTGCAACAGCTCTTCTGGTGGAGTAGCTGTGGTTGTGCAGAGTGGTATTGCCTGTGCTCCTGTCCCTCTTGCGACCCACTTAGAGGCAGTAGCAGTTCGTGTTCTGCTTGACCGCCTAATTACAATTGTCTCGCTTTACCTTCCACCAAACCTTCCAGTGCATGTACATGACCTGCAAGGACTTGTGGGCCAACTCCCGCAACCTTTTTTAATCTTAGGAGATTTTAATGCACACCACCCCATGTGGGGCAGTGGTCGTCAAGACTCCCGTGGTGGTGTCATAGAACGTTTTTTACTGTCATCTGGCCTTTGCCTTTTAAACAAGAGACAACCGACTTTTTTTAGTGCACCTCATAATACTTTTACTTCCATTGATCTTTCCATATCATCACCTGCTTTACTTCCTTGTTTTTCTTGGAAGGTTTTAGAAAATCCTTTTGGTAGTGACCATTTTCCTGTAATTTTAGAAAGTTCAGTATCCCTTCCTTCTCTTCGAGCTTGTGCTCCCAAGTGGAAATTAGATAAAGCCGACTGGTCTTTATTTTCTCTGGAGGCAGCCGTCGATCCCGCTGTTTTTTTAGCTATGTCTCCTGAGGAAGCGACTCTTTACCTTACTGAAAAAATTATAAATGCTGCTTCTCTGTCAGTTCCCCGAACTTCTGGAAATATTCCCAAGAAATGCAGGCCTTGGTGGAACAAGGACTGTACGACCACCATAAAAGCTCAGAATAAGGCTTGGGGAAGGTTTCGGCGGTACCCGACTGTTCAGAACAAGATTAAATTCAAACAGTGCAAAGCAAAAGCTTGTTGGACACGAAAACAAGCCAAGAGGACCTCATGGGTAAAATATGTATCCTCTCTGAACAGTTTTGTTCCTGCAAAAGAGGTATGGGATCGTGTTCGGAAAATTCGGGGTACTTACCACTCCTTCAGTATTCCCCTTTTTCCTTCATCATCCCCATCACTAAAAGATCAGGCTGACATTCTTGCTGATCATTTTCGAGAGGTCTCCAGTTCTTCAAATTACAGTACTAAATTTAAAAAGTTCAGGTCTTTGGCAGAAAAACAGCCAATTGATTTCTCTGGAAGTGATACTGGTTACAACCGGCCGTTCACAATGTATGAACTTGAAATAGCCCTTGCAGTAAGGAAACAGTCAGCACCTGGCCCAGATATGATTCATTATGAACTGCTGAGGCACTTGTCGGCTGAATCCTTGATGAATTTGTTGTCTTTCTTTAATCATTTATGGGCAGCTTCTTGTTTTCCACAGTGCTGGAAGCAAGCACACATCATTCCCATCTTGAAGCCTGGCAAAGACCCTTCCCTACCAGCAAGTTATCGGCCTATCGCTTTGACTAGTTGTCTAGGAAAAACTTATGAACGGCTTATAAACAGAAGGCTAGTATACATTCTAGAACAAAAGAAAATTTTCGATAAAAACCAGTGTGGTTTTAGAAGAGGTCGCTCAACCTTGGATCACCTTGTCCGGTTAGAGACTTTTGTTCGTGAGGCTTTTGTGAACCGGCAGCATTGCCTTTCTGTCTTTTTTGATTTACAGAAAGCTTATGATACGGCATGGCGGTACGGAATACTTCAGGACCTGTATAGGTGCGGTGTTCGAGGTCGCATGCTGCGTTGCATAAAGGACTTCTTGACAGACCGTTGTTTTCAGGTCCGCCTGGGATCCACGCTCTCGGATGTTTTTACACAGGAAAACGGCGTCCCACAGGGAGGTGTCTTGAGTGTTACCTTGTTCGCAATTAAGATCAACAGCCTCGCTGCAGTTATACCATCATCAGTTTTTTATTCATTGTACGTAGACGATGTCCAGATTGCTTTCTCCTCATGCAACTTGTCAATTTGTGAGCGCCAATTGCAGATAGCAATAAATAGGATGAGTAAGTGGGCTGATGAAAATGGTTTTCGGTTTGCACCAGAAAAAACAGTGTGCGTGCCTTTTTCATTACGTCGGGGGTTGTCGCTAGATCCCAGCTTGCAGATGAATGGCACTGACATAACCGTTAGGCATGAACACAAGTTTTTGGGTGTTATTTTTGATAAGAAGCTCACTTTTCAGCCCCATCTAAAGGAACTGAAGCGAAAGTGTCTTAAATCTGCCAATGTTCTCAAGGTACTTGCACACGTCTCCTGGGGTTCTGACAGGAGATGCCTCCTGCGACTCTACAACTCGCTGGTTCGTTCCCGTCTCGATTATGGTGCAGTTGTATATGGCTCGGCACGACCGTCATCTTTAAAAATGCTGGATCCTGTGCATCACCTTGGGCTTCGACTTGCCACGGGGGCCTTCCGAACGTCGCCTGTTCCGAGTTTGTATGCAGAGACGCACCAAATGCCACTAGAAAAGCGAAGACAGTTCCTCAGCCTATGCTATAGTTATAAAGTCAAATCTGATCCTGAACACCCATCCTATCGTTGCTTGCAGGTATCTCCTTTTTCACGTCTTTTTGAGAACAAGCCAAGTATAGTACGGCCTTTATGCCTCCGCATTCAATGCATGTCTACATCCCTGCAACTTGCGCTCCCTGAGCGTAGCTTGATGACGAGAGTTCGAAGCATTGCTCCTTGGAAGGCGGTTCACTATACCTGTGACTGGTCGCTAGCGAAATACAATAAGCGATCTGTTGCACCACTAGTTCTTCAGCAAGAGTTTATGGCCTTGCAAGCTAAGTATAAGGACTATGCACAATTCTTCACTGATGGTGCAAAAACTCCACACTTTGTCGGTTCAGCTGTATATTCAGAACACTTTGTAAAAGCTCGACGGCTTCACTCTGTTGCCAGCATTTTTACTGCAGAACTTTATGGTGTGCTCATGGTTATTGAATATATATTAGGCAACAACATCAAAAAAGCTATTTTGTTTGTGGACTCCCAGAGTGCTATCCTTTCTCTCTGTTCCCTCAATGATTCTAAGAATCTGCTCGTGCAACAAGTACAGGCAGAGTTAAACCTGGCTTTCCAAATGGGATACAATATCAAGCTGTGCTGGGTACCAAGCCATGTGGGAATTTCAGGTAATGAAAAGGCGGATAGGCTAGCAGCCTCCGTTAAGGATGCTCTGGAAACACCTGTTCAGCTGCCTCAAGAAGATTTTAAACCGGTTCTCAAAAAAGCAGTTTATTATGCCTGGCAGCAAGACTGGGACAAAGAAATAAATAATAAGCTACATGTTATCAAACCACGTTTGGAGTTATGGGAGAGTTCGCACCATAGAGACCGTCGCCATGAAGTCTTAATGTGTCGCTTGAGAATTGGACATTCACGTATCACCCATCGACATCTTCTTTGTGGTGAGGACACCCCAGTCTGTGAGCATTGCGGTGAATCGCTAACTATACTGCATATTCTATGGCACTGCAAATTTTTTGATCAGGAACGCCGGACGAGTTTTCCTTTACTTTCTGGATATCTTCCATTTCATCCAGTCTTCTTACTGGGAGATGAACCTTTAGTTCCTTTTGATCACATTTTAGATTTTCTTAAAAAAACTGGCTACCTGCACCAGTTATAGATCCTCTGCATAGTGCATTGCATAGTAATTCCTTCCTTCTACTATAGAGTCTTTTAATTATCTCTTTGGCGCAGCATGGCCTATGTTGCTTTTTGCGCCATTAAACACCTAATAATCAATCAATCAACCTCTGGGCCGCTGAAGGGAGTATTGGGGTTGTCTGAACTCTGGTTCATCAATACGGCACACTTTAAAAGCTCTGTTTATTAATGGGAGTTCAGCTTGCTGATTACAGTTTTGTCCTGTGCTAACGACTGTGCCGATGGTTCACCATCTGTTTCCTTTGTCTCCATTTTCAGAGAGGATTCAGACGATGACCTAGACCATGCTGCACAATTCAGAGAGGTAGGCTGGCTCAAATTCATCTTGGTATAGCAAAAAAAAAAAAAAAAAAAAAAATAGTGCAAAAGAATTTTTTATTTTGGATAACTTGTTTTTGGAATAAGCTTCTTGTGTCCATAAAACAAAAAAAAGCAGGTGTCCATTTTTTTTTTCTTCATGGGCTTTTGGTGTTTGCAGGATAAAAGCACCAACGGGGCTGAAATTCCTTTTTTCCTCGAACAAACAGTTGTTTGCTTGTGGCACGCAGTGTCGCAAGTGTAATAAATCCCCAAAACCAGCAGTCACTCGTGGCACTGGAAGAATTACCGGAATGTCACGACGAGGTTACAATAACAGAATCTTGGGAGCAAAAGAAGAATTGCCCGCTTCTATTTTCTCGTTCCTCCGATCTTGGAAACTGCGTTGCCAATACAAACACCGATATCGACAAAAGCCGGTATAGACCTTTTCTGTTTACGCTTGTCTCCCAGCCACGTAATTCATTAACCCGGTAAGGGGGAGGAAAAAAAAAAAACGGAGGCATTACAATTTGGGAAATGTAAAAATATCATGGAGGTAGGTAACTTCTGGAGGCAACATGAGGCCACCAGAGATGAAGCCTGAAGTGTGGAGGAACACGCCCCAGACGAACCAAGAGACGTCTAGGATGAAAAGAAGACCTGACTCAACAGCTGTTTTGGTCACCCTCAGGGGGCCCTGAGGGTAACCAAAACAGCTGTTGAGTCAGGTCTCCTTTTCCTCCATTAGCGTCTCTTGGTTCGTTTGGGGCATGTCCCTCCACACTTCGGGCTTCATCTCTGGTGGCCTCATGTCGCCTCCGGAAGTGTCCTACCTCCATGCAAAATATAGTAGAGGCAAGACAAGAACAAGCGACCGTAGCGATTGAAACGAAGAAGCGGCAAATGCACTGGTCGGAGACGCTACGGACGCCGTGGCGAAAACACCGGTGTTCCCGTCTTGTCGCAGCTGTGGAACAACACGATAATGGACGTGCTGCGGCGGCTGGACCGGGCCCCCGGGGAAGAGGGCGGCGTCCAGCTGCTCCACGACGCGCCGTCATCGTCCGCCTCTGACGTGCTCCTGCGCCAGCGGGGGCCGCCTTCGCGCACAGCGGGCCGGGTGGGACGCAGGCCGCACCCGGACAACCAGGCCAGGCAGCCGCTCGAGGGGTGAGCGTCGTGCCGGACGTCGGCCAGGTGGCGCAGTCCACCACCTGATCGGAAGGGTTGTGTTGCGTCTGTCCGTCCGCCCTTTGCTTTCTGCTTTGGGGACTGTGGTGCATTTTCCATTCCCCCTTGCCCTGTTTCTATAGGAGCGGCCTCTCTAATCGTTGGAATGCCTTTTAGCTTTTCTCGAAAATGTGGACACTTTACTCAAACTGTAGCCGGCCCGTTCACACACTTGCGTGTGACTCTGACCGACTGGGACAAGACCGGTTTTTGAGCCTTTTGGGACGGCCTACGACCAGACGCGCACCAATGCTGCTGGTCGTGAGCCATCACGAGAGGCTTAAAAACCGGTCTTGTCTCGATTGGTCGGAATCAAGTGCAAATGTGTGAACGAGCCATTACAGTTATAACATACCTTTACTAATGTTCTTTAATGTATTAAGTCTGGCAAAGTATGGCCGGTGCTACTTTTGCTCGATGAAGCCCGCAACTAGCAACTGCTTTGGGGACTGTATACGTGAGGACTGGGCAGCTAATTGTGGTTGTGCTAACTGCATATGAGAATTTGCCTTAGTAGTTTCAAGACGTAGCTTTCAGCAGACTTGATTTACTGAAAGCCCAGAGTTTCCAAAGTTTTGGCATATGCCATTAAAAAGGCTGAGAATTAATATAAGCACTTTATCGTCTTTATGACTGGGTCCCCCCCTAAGTTTGTATCTTGCGGCGCTAAAGGCTGTATTTTGAATGTTCAGTTTATTTATGTTCACAAAACAGTGTGGCTATATGTTGGGACATCGGTCAGCTTCTCTTTTCTCTACTCGGATTGTTTTGTCAATATATAAATGCGCCAGCAGGCCGTTTCTCGATTCTACAAAATGACCCAGTCCCTAAGAAAATAAACATTTTTGTTTCTGGTTTCTGTTAGTAATAAGCTTTTGAAAAGAAACTAACAAAAATTCTGGAATGTGTCACCCAGGTAATTGTGTGCAACAACATTTTTAGGACTTGCTTCTGCTACTTGGTTGTGTTATTGTGGAAAGTTACGAGTGCAGCTTATAACTGGTTACTACACTATACAAGGAAGTGTCTTGTAAAGTTTCTCGTGCCTTTCGTGTTTACCCGTAACAGCTCATAAGATGGGAAATTTCAGCATGGAAGCATTATTACGAGAACTGGGGTGTGCAGTGAGAAGGCCCACAAAGACTGGAAACGGCAATGTTTAAAAATACTTGGACTCTCAAGAAGTCAAGTAGATGGCTACCATAATGTTCCAGTGTGTTCTTTTCCCTGAAGGGTTTTAAAGACTAATTCCTGCAATGAAATGACCACATTTGGTTGTAGATAACTCTTGCACTAAAATGGCATATTGAAAGAAAGTGTGTGCTTCATTCTTTGCATAAATTTGCACTAGTGCTTAGAGTGCAGTAGTTTAGTGCTAAGGCATTCCAGCTGCTGAGATAGTTGCATGTTGACACTGCCAACTGGCCAAGCTCCTAGCCAGGCTAGCCTAGCCACAGACAGAACGCCGCAAATGTTGCAAGGTGTGTTGGAAACTGGCAGTAGCTCTTTCTAGAGCACTTGTCATCGATGAGTCAGTTATCTAGAACAAGAGGTGTACTAGTTCATTTCTTGTTCTAGATAAATGATAGCCTGTAAGTGATAACAAGCATGCTGCATCTTTTACATTTATTAATCATCCTATTTAGCTTCATTTTAAATGTACTGCTTATTTCAATCTTAATTTCAGCAGGAAAGAGTTGTCCGCGGTGGTGACTTGTTCGAATTAAATTTTTTCCCCTAACATTTGTTTGAATTCAGTTTTTTTTCCATACATTTTATTGTAAATTTAGCGCATGTTTGCTTCTTAAACAACTACATGCTTCGAACTGATGAAATTTGTTTTCATGTCCCGCATACTTTGTGTATGGTACCTCATGTTGGTTTTAAGCTTATCAAGAGTCAATGAATCTGTTCTTGACAGCGTGATATATTCCTTGAAAGGCAATCTACAGATTTTTCGAGCAGCCTTGAAAAGCTTTTAATATGGTTGCATGTTCTTTTTGTGTTTCCAGGATTATTCACCAAATCTTTGCAAATCTGACGGGGGCCGGTGGTAAGTTTCCTTCCACTAGCAGTCTTAGTGTAAGGTTGGCTTAAATGGGACTCTTTTCTGAACTTGCAGTCTAAGACAGTTTTAAACATAGGTTCTGTTATGTGTTTTGTAATGATTTGAAGTCTAAAAATAACTTTATCATAGAAATGCTTTGCATGCCACATATTTGCAAGATTTAGTTTGTAGTTAAAAAACCCTTAATTAACTTCTAAGGGACATTAAAGTGTAATTTTAAGTTTTGTGCTGATGATGGATATTTGTTGAAGGTATGCGCATAGAGCAGTTGATACAGTTATTTGAGACAGGTAGCGCAGCATCAATACTCCGTGTAAAGGTCCCGTTAAATAAACATTGCAGTGAAAATTTTCAAAACTTTTTTGTGACTTTTTGGTTTATTTGGATGCTTAAAAAAAGTTTTTTTGGGAGTTTAGTGCCCCTTTAAATTAGAAGCATGTCTTGGACAGTCTCCAGACTAGGTGTCTAAAGTCATTAGGGCATAGTAAAGTGAATCTTTTTTCTCTCTGCAGGTCTTATCTCTGGCCAGGGTCTTCCAGTGTGAGTAGATCCAGTTAAGCTAGTTCCATGTTTAGGTAGTAAGTCAGTTGTGGTGACTAAATTACTGTAATTACTCCTTTGAGTACCCTGTAACTATAATCTAATACTTTTGTCTAAAAGTAATTGAAATTATAATTTCACTTTTTAGCTTCGAAATGTAAATTGAAATGGAAGCTATGGCACTGTTGTAGTGATCTTTTAATGCCGGAGCTCATTCTGATGCAGTCACTGAAAGGCATAAAAGTGCTGGGCATCTGCCTCATATATGCGTGGAACATGTTTTTGGCAAGGTTGGCTTGGTGAGAATGCTAGACATGGAAGCAAGGTGTGAAAGCGACATACAAAAGTGTTATGACTAAGAGAACTACGTAATGCTCCTGCTGCAGCAGGGCTTCTTCATGGGTGGCACCTCACCCCCAGTGGCTGAAGTAGATGATAGTGCTACCATAACTACAACCAATGGTGCTCTTGTCCGAATTCGCAGTGCAAGTCTCTATACATAAATTTTGGGATTAAAAACAATGCAAAGGATGAAGGGCCAGACGAAGAAGTAACACGGAAGCAGCGCTTCTTCTTCGTCTGGTCCTTCACATTTTGCTCTGTTTTTAATCCCGAAGTATGTCGCACCAACTAGCCTAAGCCTCAACTTTAGCATCTTACATAAACGATTGCACCGAGATTTACAAACCAGAAAACATATTTCGTGCATGAAGATTTTGTTGGGCATGACCGAAGTATTGTTTTTTCTCGTTTCTTAGGGACATTGGTAAAGGCTTTGAGAGTGTGTTTGCATTGGGCATTTTACAGATGACACAATATTATTTAGCAAAATCTGAAGTAGATCTAACAAAAAAAAAAAAGAAAAGCATTAAAAACAAGTTGCAATGAATGGCAAATGCTATTAAAGACAAATAAGACAGTTATTGTGACCACAACTAAAAATGGAACCCCTCTGCATTTTCACTGTCAGGTTAGAAAGCATAAGTACCTGCTTTAACCTCTCATGGAATCTATTTATTGATCAAATAAACAAGAAGATCATGCTATGCCTCTGGATTTTACCGAGACCTCTTAAGACGCATCACCTCCAGCAAAAACAACTGCATTCATAAGGCCCATCCAACCAGCTGTAGTGCTGTGTGGGAACCCTGCACACAACAAAATATACTTACTATTGAAGCTCCAGAAGATAAGAGTAAGGTACTCCACTTTGTTTATAGTGACTATAAAGCAACCAGCTCAGTTAGAGTTGCGACATAGGGTTGGATTTCAAGTACGGTAATAGAAATTTGCATTAAGGTAAGTCTTTAGATGTTCTTTTCATTTAATAATGATGTCCAAAAGTTTAACGAAGAAAGGTATAAACATTCGTAGGATAGGCTCGGCACCCTATCCTACAAAAAGCTAGATGAAATGCAGCTGTGAAATATGTACGATTGAATGCTAAAATGCATGCGACGAGTCCTTGTTTGGTGGGGCAAGTAATTAAGGGGAAATGCGGGTAAAAAAACAGCAGTATTTTGCAAAAGTTTGTTTTGGGTTTTATGTCCTTTTATTATTTTTAAATCCTTATGTTTGATGTACGAAAATGAGCACAGGTTACGATTCCAAAATTAGACAAATACGCATTTGAAGACTTCCAGGCAACCCAGAACGGCATGAATTCGAGCCATTTTTCTCTGTGTGATTCTTCAAGCTGTGACTTTGCCCGCCATCACATTGACATTGACAAGTAGGACTAGCAGTCTGCTCTCCTTGGCCGTCTTCTGTAGCTTTAATTTCTCGCGAAAATTTATTAACAAATTATTATATTCTGCACCGCGAAAGAGTATAGCTACACATCTATGGTAACATTCGAACACATTTTTCTTTTTATGTAATTTTGGGGCATCTTTACATTCTGTGCGGAAGAATTTTTTTTCTTAATATTGTCCTATCATGACCAAATTTGGCATGTACAGTGTAGACCGCATATAATGTATGTTGCGGGAGTCGCGAAAATCCGCACTATAAGCGGTACCGCGCTATAACCAAAATATCAATTTTTCCGGCCAAAATACACGCCATGAAACAACTTACCTTTGTAAAAGAATTTATTTTATGTTAGATGAAAAATAAAGCTTAGTTTGAGGAAATTCTTTATTTCACCAGACTAGTACACTTCTCTCTCAAGTGTGTCACACATTTTGAACGAAATGAGCGACTTTTGCCTGGCGCAGTCTTTTAACGGCGTCGTAAGTTGCGTACGGACGTTGCAAGCGTTCAGGATTGCGAACCCTAAGCACTTTTCTCCGGTGATGAAAACGCGTGAAAATTCGCATCCTTTTTTTTTTTTTTTTTCTTTATTTGATTTGCGGATAACTTTTCCGCATAGGGGGCAGAGATAAAGGCGTAATGCCTGACAGAGCCTCTGCCCCCTATAGTTCAGCATAATACATGAAAAAAATGCATGCAATACAGCAAAAATAAAACTAGAATAAAACAAACAGAAAGTATCAAGAAACTTGAACAGCGTATGGCGCAATGGCCATGAATAATCTGAACTAACAGCATCAAATAATATTGAACGGATAAATGAAAATAACAGAAATAACTACAGCATATGTCATAACACAAAATTCACTTGAAACTATCATGAAACTAGTACGAAAGAACTAATATCGGGAAATTGAGTAAAAAATAAACTATACTGAAAGTGCCACAAAAACTGAACAATATGTATATACACACGCATTTACATACTCATATATACATGCATACATATACACTGTAGACAAAGAGACATAGACATTGAAATGCACTCACTTGTGGAAAATTTGGTCTAGAAAAATATAAAAAGGCAGAAAAAGCTTTTTAGCATTTACAGTGTCAGAAATAAGATCAAATAATTACAAAATAGTACAAAATAAGCTTTGAAGTGCGTATCGTTAGTATAAAAGGTCTCAAGTTGATGAAAAAGCAATACCACTACCCACCAGGAATCTTCTGCATTCATTTTTGAATTTATAAAAAGGTTTGTCAAAGTCTATGTTTATATCGTTTCTATTTAAAGTTTTTGATACCTGAAAAGTTATTGTTTGCCTGCCATAGTTAGTCCTGATAGCAGGCATCTTTCGCTTTGGGTCTCGAAAGGTGTACACACTCAAGCTGTCTGTTGGTGTAATGTATAATTTGTTCATATAAATCCATTGCAGGAGTTTGAAGTAGTATACCTGGTCTGCTTTCAGCATATTATATTTTATGAAGAGTGGTTGTGTACGTAGATTTCTTTTATCCCCTTTAAAATTTTCGCACATACGTAATATTTTTTTCTGCAAGATTACTAGCTTATTATAGTTCGAAGCTGTAGTTGTTCCCCAAATTAAGATTCCATAGCTGATTTTCGAGTAAAATAGGGAATAATATAATGTTTGTTTCAGCCAGATGGGTAGAAGGTTTTGTATTTTATATATGCTACCAGTAACGCGTGATAATTCTGCTTTCAGTTTGTTAATATGAGTATTCCATGAGAGGTCCTCTGTGAACCATACGCCTAGAAATTTTTGTTCCACCACTTGTTCCAGCAAGGTACCTTCAAACAATATGTTGATACAGCTACAGTCTCGCCTATTGGCCGGTTTAAAAATAACATACTTGGTTTTACTAGTATTTAGGCTTAAACGATTGATTTGTAACCATGTTGATAGTTTTAATAGGTAAGTATTAGCTGACAGTTCCAAGCACTTTTTTGTCACTCCCGTAAAAAACACATTAGTATCATCGGCATACATTATTATATGGTATGCGCCAGTAATACCTTCAACTTGAGCACAGGCATGAAATGCTCCAAATAAGAAATCCAGACGATGTTCGAAAACACAAATGCTTAGAAATACCACTGTAGTCGAAGTAAACAAACGTGACGACACGGGCGTTTCTGCCGTCTTGAGAGTGCCGCCACGACATCGCCGCACGAGTAGGTGGACCTTCCCTTCTAGTACATGCAGGGTTATCATAGCGACACACAACGAAAATTCACAGTCAAGGATAGCGCTTTTACGCGGAACGATGAGCTTCCACCACGCCATCTACGTCGACAATCACAACCGACGCCATGTTTGCGGATAGAAGAAGCCGGCCCGCGACCAGTATGCAACGCGCGCGAACACTTCTCGACCTGCGATTAGTCTGTCGTTGCGGCTAACTTGTTTCCAACCAGCACCTCCTCTACAACGCAGCAGAGGGACGCACGCACGCACACACGTGAACGACACGTGCGTGCGTCCCTCCGTCGCTATGGCAACTGAAGCCTCTCTTCGCTTCTCCCCGCTTCTTCAAGCAACCTCCTTGCCCCGCAAGTGCCGCTTGCGGCTCGCGCCGTTATCTAGTTTCGCACAGGGAAGCGCGCTCGCTGCGCCGGTTGGTCGGCGCTGTCGGCAGGCTGTTCCAGAAACCGCACTATAACCAATATTTCCCTTCGCGCGCCTGCATTTTAAGCGGTATGTAATTACATGGAGTTCTATGGGAGGTGAACCGGTGGTTTAAAAAAGCCACGTTATACCCGGTCAAGCGGTTACGTTGTAAGTGGTCTATACTGTATATACTTCAGAATATGTAGAACATAACTCTAGGTTTGGTTAGAATTAAATTTTTTTATATTTATGAAAAATTTAAGAAATGTTTGTTAGCCCCTTGAAATGGCAGTTTTGCTGTTTTTATTTGTTTTAAAATGAAATAAGCGTTGCACACATTATTTTTGTTGTTCGTAGCACTAAGTGGTTTAAAAGGAGCGAATTAGTTCATTTTACTAGTCTTTTTGAAGTGTGTTGTCATGCTCGACATGTGCATAAGAACATGTTTTTCCTGCATGTACAGTGCTCAGCAAACTTATTTGGAACACATGCTAAGCCTACTCTTCTGTTCTATTTTATTTTTTTCTATGTGTGCGTGCATAGCTGGTGCTAGCCCTAATCTACTTCTCTTTGTGTCCCACTATGTCCGTAGCATACTTTCAGTTCACTTAAGTATGCGCAGTCCTCTCATATTTTATCTTTTTTCTGCATTCGGTATTCTACAAGTGTTCCGTATAAGTTAGACGAGCACTGTACATTGCATCGAGAACCTAAAAAAAAAATTTATATCAAATTTGACACCAGATTTATAAAGAGAATATTAAGCACCATAAACAGTAAAAATTTTATTTCAATATTGTAGATAATAAAAAGGAAATGTTCTCCCTGGTACAAGTCCCTTCAAGAAATGCATTTAATTGCGATAAAACAATGTTCAATCATTGTCACCAAAGGAAGTATGTGCAATACTTTCTGAAAGTAATAAATTACTTTTAGTGCAGTAATAATGCTAATTGTAAATGACTTGTTTTTCAGCAAACTGGGTGTAATTGTTGCATTTAAAAAGTATGGTTTACCCAAGTGTGTTTTTTTTGGGGGGGGGGGGGAGGGCTAGACAGGGACTTGTTGCGACATGCTTTTCTGCTTCTCCCGTGCCCAGGTTTGTGAACCTCCACGGCAACCCCGGGGACTATGCCTGGGGCCGGGGAGGGCTGGATGCTGTCATCACACAGGTGAGTAGCCCCTTCCTTGCTTACTTCATGTACAGTAGCAGCCGCAATTGGTTCGAGTAAAGGGAGAGGAGTTTGGTTCGGGGAAAGCTAAAGCACAACAACACTGGGGCAGGTGTATGTGAGCTGAAAATGTACAGAGCATTAAACGAAGCTCAAACTACTTTCAATCCATCCGAGTCAAAAGCAGTCCAACTGTATGTAAGGTAGCAGTAGCACAACACTACCAAAGCGCGACGTGTCTTTAGATTTTTTGGGGAAGTGTTTGGGGAAGTGCTCGTGTGACCGGGAGAAAGGCGGGGGAGTAGGGGGGATAGGGGACGGAGCCGCGAGGCCGCAGTTTAACATGCGAAGAGCCGCAGCTTGGCCATTCCTGATATATGGCATACTTGACAAGCAAACAAATTAAAATAAAACCAAAGGTGACTAATAAAAATACAACTAATAGATTATGCCTCGTCTGTAGCGTAAACTTTTTAAGGAGCCCGTTCTTCACCAAATGGATCAACGAATGAAACCTTCTACCAACGAATACCATAAATAATGCGGATGTGTCCGCTTTTCTCGATATATCTAATCCCCGAGGGTGCTGTTACTTCTAACGCGTCTGCTGGCCCGCTTTGGCCTCACAATTGACAAACTACTTTATGTAATTAAAAAAAAAATGTTAGGTTTTTGATTAGTAGTTTTGCCTGCTTCCAAGCTGTACCAAAGATTGTCATTAATGAATCCTTGAGGGGCTCGTTAGTGTTGGGGGAATGTGTGTGTAGCATATGTTCATGTGCGTGCACTTGTGAGGTGCCCTTTCCGAGTCTGTGCCATCCCTCGCAGTTGCTGAATCAGCTGGACGGAACGGGGCCACCCCCACTTCCTCGAGAAAAGATAGACCAAATACCCACCGTCAAAATTGTCCAAGAGCAAGTCGGTGAGTGTACTACCGGCCTCCAAAAAGGGTGACTTCCACCGGGGAAACATACGGTATAACCCGTATGTCGTGCAGCTGTGGAGAAAAACTATGAAAATGGCGCAGTTTTTAGTAAAACAATAAAACTGAAAATATGTTTCAGCCTTTTGCGTGCATTAGTGGTTCGAAGATACTCGAAGACACCACAGCTTTTCATAACAAGAGCATGAAAATGCAGAAAATAAGTTCACAATTGCATTTTTTACAAAATTTTGGTAGAGAAACTACTGAAACTGGATCCCCAATCAATTTATTGTCAAATGATCGCTTTCTCGAACTGAGTTCTGATGACGAAAAAACGAAACCAAGGTAAACATGTTGCTGCCAACGTGTCAAATATAGCTTATTAAAAATTAAAAAAAAATAAAGAGCTTTTGGTTACAGGAGCGAAACTTTCTGACAACGTCCCCCAGGTGATCGCCAAGCAAACGAGGCTACTCACTAAAGAAGTGACTTTTTAAAAAAAAAGTTCAGCTCCCCCTCCAAATTGTCTGCAATGTAGCCATGCTGTATCCAAAGCTCAGGAAGGCGCATTTTCATATTGTAACAATCGCCACTTGCACCCTCTCTGCACCGAGTACCAAACTGGTGACATCCACAAGAAAATTGGGGAATGAAGTGCCGACAACCTAAGCTTAGCTTTTCTAGTGGTTCCAGACACAACCTCTGAAAGCACCTTAAGTGCCGATCAAAGCACTCACTCTTCTCCTTTAGATTACTACAAGGTATATTGTTATTGTGATTGTAAAGGCGAGCGGCAGCAGAGTGGAAACTAAGCAGGAAGGGAACGTCGTGAAAGTAGGCAGTGGCTTAAAGGGAAGATGGGGCGCTTCCACATTTGAGAAAAAACGCTTGAATTGTGTTCATTTGGCCTTTAGAATAACAGATATCACAATTATATTTCAATGCGACGCGCCGGAGAGCCATAAGAGCAATTTGAAAATAAGGCTGAAGCCCCGCCCCCCTAGCCTTGGCAAGCCAAAAGATCCGTCGATGACGTCACGGACAGCGACTCTCTCTCGCGTTTTTCTCGCGTTTAACAATACTTGCGCGGCAAATCGTTTCGGTATTCGGGTTCACGAGGTAAAAATACACTAAAATTCACTTCTAACTCATTTTTTTCAAGAAGCTCCGTAGCTTCCCTTTAAGTAGCAGTGGACTCTGTTCGCCGCCAAGCTGACGGGGTGATCAAAGCTACTTGCTTGCCCCACTTTCTGCGTGCGAGCATTCGCGGAGAGTGTGATCACATGGTGCAAGATGAGCGGTTGGCACGTCTAACGAGCGTATAGCCTCCACCGCGCTTTTAGCTTAGTCGTAAATGGAGTGGAGAGGCATGTCACCTTCTGCAGGCACATAGCCAAAGGGGGGGGGGGGGGGGGGGTAAGGCCTGGCCCTCCCCCCCACGAATTCTTCCATTGTGCTGGGACCTCCTCTCCCCACTGCCCCTCATACTGCATTTTGTCATGGGCGGGCCCCCTCGGAACAAAATTTTGGCTATGTGCCTGACCCTCTGGTTCTATAAGGCTGCAAGATTGCTTACGAAATGCCTTATTTCTTATCCAGATTTTCCAGAGGCATATTAATACTGCGGTGAGCAAAGTAATCATTTTGAGCCACCATTAAATTTCACTGAGAAGTTTTGTCTGGCTTGTTTACTTGGTAATAGGTTTGTTTTTGTTTTTGTGGCCCCTGGCGTGTTCGGGGAAAAACGCGAAGTGCGTTTCTGCGGCGACTTCTCTCCAAGTGCGAGAGTCCCGAGCGTTTGCCTCTCTCCCCTTGACACAGACAAGTCCCTGCAGTGCACGGTGTGCATGGAGGAGTTCCGTGTTGGAGACCAGGTCAAGAGGCTGTCCTGCCTCCACCACTTCCACCCAGACTGCATCGTGCCTTGGCTCGAGCTGGTCAGTGGCCCACTGGGCTTTTTTTTTTTTTCCTTTTTGTTTTTTTTTTGTTTTTTGGTCGACTGCAGAGGCAATGGTGGCCGAATGTCCCAACGTATCGCAGGTGGGGTTCGTGAAGCGAAAGCTCGCACCGCAGAAAACGGGGACCCTGAGTTCAATCCCCACCCCTGCCCGTTTCGATTTTGGATGAGTGTCGTATCAGCATGCAGCCGTGTGTCACTAATACACAATACATGTTGCAGACCCCAGGCTAGCAGTGGTACTGCACTGGCTAAATGTTTTGTCTACAGCGTAAACCCATACCTCAAAGGGAGACTGACCTAATGCTGTCTACACATGAACATCTAATTTTCTTTCTTTTGCCTGTCGTTTGAGAAGGTAAATTGCTGAAATGTAAAAGTCAGCTGTGGCCCATCTCCCACAGACCCAGTGCGAGTGCTCACTTATACAAGTGCTTGCGGTGCATTTGTGTCGGAAGATTCTTCCGGTATATTGTGCCATTTTATAAGCTGTGCATAAACGCAAATGACTGACAACTGATTATCGCCCTCACCTCATGCCTTTTTCACCCCTAAAAAGCACCGGACAACCGTTGTAAAATACTGCGGAAGTGCACGCTTCGTACAAGCAACATTTTCCAAACTTGGGAATTCTGCAAATTATGCGTTCAAGGGAAGCTGAAGAGGTTCTTGAAAAAAAAAAAATGAGTTGGAGGCGAATTTTAAAGTATTTTTATCCCGTGAATCTTGAGTATCACGTTTGTTTTCCCCAAAGATGTAACTAAACGTCGAGAAAACACGAAAAACCTCAGACCAGTCGTTACGTCATAAGAGGATCTTTCGGCCTCAAAGCGCGTGTCGCTGGTGTGGGCAGCACATGGAATTGCAAGCTTGCCAGGTATATAACCCCGCACTGACACCAGCCGTGACGTTTTTTTGTGACCTTTTTGAAAATAGCGAGAGTTTGCGTGCATAGCTTTGATAGGCGCTGAAGATGCGTGAGAGCAGAGATTCCTAAAGCTCTGGATATGACGTCGCGCTCAAGAGGGAGGGCTTTCAGCTGTACTTTGATTTTTTGCAGCCTCCGTGCATCAGATTGAAAAACAATCTTGATATTCATGATCCTGGAGGCCAAATGAAGACAATTTAAGTGTTTTTCCTCAAATACAGTGGCCTCGTGAACCCAAACTTCAGAAAGCCACAAATTTTGTTTGAATTGTCAAAAATTCATCTAAATATGATGCAAGATAAAATTATGATTTGCCATATGAATGGCTTCACATACAAAGCAGATATTTGATGATTTCCTCTACATAGGCCTACTGATCATAAGTAGTTATGCCACACATGAAATTTCTGTGAAATGTATGACATAAATTTATTTATCTCAACAATGTTGTTTATCGTGGACTGTTAGACAGCACATGACAACTGCAAACAGGGGACACATGAGCAATGAAAACGGGCACTGCACAATAGTTTACATAGCAACTTGCACAGACGCTGTGAGTGGACCTATGCCATGCCGCCACGTCACAGCGTCTGTGCAAGTTGCTGTGGAAATTTCCACGTGGTGCCCATTTTCATATCTCGTGTGCCCTGCTTGAGCCCCGTTGGGTGCACTTCTCCGCAGCACCGCGGGTGCTGCGGAGAAGCAACACCTGCGGAAACAAGCTCCACGGCTGTTGCCTCTGCAGTGCACCGGTGCTCGGAAAGAGGCATACTCAACAGGACTGTGGGAACAAAAAGTATGAATTACACAAAAAGCGGCTTATGAATGCACTAAAGCCAGGCGGGCCAACCAAGATCTTGAAATTTGTTCGAAATAATTAGAAGTCCAAAATATCAGAGTTTGAATTATCGTGACCCTACTGTACAAAGCCGGTTCAGTTTTCCCTAAGGCGTCCATCCCCTCCAAAGTGCCGGCATCAGCCGAAAATATAAGCACCGTTGCTGCAGCGACCGGACGGCTGGTGGCGATGACGGGGATACGGGGGAAAATAAATGTGCTTTCCTTGATTCCATTCACCCTGCCTTCAACACTCTTTACTGGCTACCATCTTGGTCTTTACTGATTCAACCGGGCAAGCGCCCATGTCTAGATCAACCCAGTTTTCAGTGAACCCCTTTCACTGTTGGGGTGGTTGCTTCCCCGTTATTTTACTGTGCCCATACCCATAGAAAGCTGCTGCAGAAGAAGTAACTTTTTTTGGCAAAGAGTTTAATTGGCACATAGAATTTCCCGAGCTGCCCCAGTAAAAGACTCTAATGGAAAGAATACATAATTAAAGGAAAGCCCCGCCGAGACCCGGTTGCCTCTCTTGACTGGACAATCTTGCTACATTTGCTACCTCGTACGTTGCAACATCTGACCGAAGCATCTGGACAGGACGGGAAATGACTAAACTTTTTGGGCGTGGCTGGGGCATGGGATAGCATTCGTAAGGGCCAGTGCTAGAGTGCCTTTTTGCGAGACTTTGCGAGAAAAGAGAGACTAACGGTGTCCTTTGCGACCTCGTGAGAAGATGGCCACTGAGAGTTCCATCCCCTGCGCAGCATGGCACCTGCCCCATCTGCCGCAAGCTGCTGAGCGACGAAGCCAACGCGGAGGACCCCGCGTCGGCGGGGGGCTCCCACCGGTCCCCGCAGAGGCCCCAGTCCCCGGGGGCCCGCTCGGACCGCAGCACCGCAGACCCCCTGGCCGCCTTCCTGCGCATGCGGGGCGCCGCCACGGGGGGCCCGCGAGGCCAGCCCGGGGCCGGCCGGACGTCCGGCCGCCAGCCGCACCAGCCGCCTCACCAACAGCCACCCCAGCAGCAGCAGCAGCCGCAACAGCAGCCACAGTCGCAGCCGCAGCAGGGCCCCTCAAACCGAGGCGCGGCCAGGCGGCCGTCCCTAGCGGGCGCCTCGTCGTCGACGTCGACGTCGCGGCACGCGAGCCACCCTGGCAACCAGTACTCGGTGTACGACTTCAACGACGAGTGCGATTGACCGATTTGGCACCCCCCTCTCCACAAGCTCGTCCCCCTCTCCCCCGGCCCCTGTACAGGACTGCGGGCCCGGGAGAGAGAATGGCCGCGCGCGCTCCCCGCGGGCCGAGGGCTCCGCGGAAGAAATGCCGTCAGCGCCCGCCGCAAAGGTAGTGGCGGTTGGCGTTGGCTCGCCGGCGGAGGAGTGTTGTTGCCGGGACAGAGAAACCGACGACGGTGCGCTTCCAACACGCGCAGTGTGTGGTGGCCCTTTTGCCGGCGGCACGGGCATCCTCAAGGGAAGCGCGGCGCGAAATTGCGGCCGGTTCGGGGCTCGGCCGAGCAGCCGACGGACCCGCAGCTTCGCTCTAGGTACACCATGTGCAACGAGTCCAGTTAATAAAAGGGAAATGAACTGATGTTTCGACGGCAGGCTCGTAATGAGGCTTCCAAAGGGCCAGAGAAAGTAGGTATGCTTCGTTCATCACCGGGCTGATGAAGTGGTGGAAGCTATGCGCTCGCCGTACTGACGCCTGCCTTTCATCACCTTATTCCGCTCTTAGTGCGTGGCAGTGAGCAGGAGTATGATCATGTGGTGAAAGATACATTATGGTTGGTCCAATGTTTGTGTAGCTTCCACCATACTGTCGGCTTGGGGGTGAACGTTCGTCGCGGAGCTACGAGTATTTTTAGAAGCTACATGCTCAGTCGACTGCCGGTCTCGCAATGTGATCGTGCTTTGCATATACTAGTGTGCATAGTGCAAATTACAATGAAAAAAAAAAAAAAGACTACAAGCATTACGGGAATTTTTTAAATTATTTTATGACGACTAAATGACATTTTTACAGTTCATAGTGCGTGATCATCTCTATGAATGGGGTGTTAGATTTGATATGGCTTGTTTCTTTATGTTCTGAATGCAACACTCAAGCAGAAACAAAAACAAAAACAAAATCGGCAGAGACATTTGAACTGTTTACGTGTGGGAATGCGCAAGCATTCTTACAAGCAGTGCGCCACACCTTCCTCTTTCACACAATGCTCCGGCGGTGACATCACGCTTCCCCACTGTGCAGGCGCGGCAGACTTGCCGGTTTCACGAGGGCTTCCGTGACGACGCATCTGCATTGCTGTGCTTTTCTTTGTGTTTTATTTCTGAGGTGCGTCCACTTTGACCTTGAGCAGCCGTGCTGGCTTCCTTAACAAAACATCCGATAAGACTCGTCACAGCCAAAACTTTACGTGCCGTTTCGCTGCTACAGACAACGCCCAGCCAATGAGATATTAGCTGCCATTTTTTTGCCAGCTTTACTGGCTTCGCTCCATGAGACTGTTAATGTTTTCACATTAAAATGTTCTTGCACACACCTGGGACATGTCAGCACACTTTAAAGAGCCTAGTGTAATAAACTATTTCGCTCCTTTTAAACTACTGAGTGCAGTTACCAACAAAAATAATTAGTGCGAGGCTTCTTTTATTTTTAAATAATTAAGAATGATGAGAAAATGTAGTTTTCAAGGGGCTAACGAAGTTCCTCAAATTTTTCCTGTATATAAAATGTATATTCCAACCAAACCTAAACAGAGCCGTATATTGGGAGAGTCTGGCCAGTGGGTGGTGATGAAGGAAGATGCTGGAGAGGAGAAAAGTGAAGGAAAGGGAGGAGAGCGGTTGGAGGAGCAGGAGAGGATCGCCATTCTTACTCTTTCCGTACAGAGCACTGTTGAAGCTATGCGTTGTTTGCTACGGGAAGACTTCTTTTTCGCCTGAATAAAACTTTACAATTGGAAGTCAAGAAAACTTTATTCGTTAGCTTTTTAACCCGCTGAGAAATAACAGTATCATTTTCGTGCCAGAGCCAGCGATATGAAGGGAAATAACCGAAATTTAGATGCCAATACCATGCCTTCCACCAAGCGAATGAAAATGATGGCCCTCCCCCTTCTTGTGCCTCTCACTGCGCCGTGGTTTGATTGGCTCCCCGGGAAGGGAGAGTTACAACGACGAGATCGTAAGCTGGCTAAACTCTCCAATATACGGCTCTGAACCTAAATAGTTGTACTCTACATAATCTAACATATATGCATGCCAACTTTGGTAGTAATAGGGCAATATTAAGTACAAAGTCTTGTGCGCTGTGAAGATGCACCTAAATTGCAAAACGAAAAAAACCTGCTCGGATATTAGTGTAGCGATACTCCTTCGTAACGGGAAAAATATTTTGTTAATTTTTTGTGAGAAATTGAAGCTACAGAAGACTGACTGAGAGATGGCTAGACATACTTCTCAGCATAAATGTAATAACAAGCAACTTCGCAATTTTAAGAATCTTTGGCAGAAAAGAAGTCTCGAATTCATGCCGTACCGAGTTGGCGAAGGATCTTTGCTAAATGTTGTCGTTTTTTCAACCCACCTCTCCCCTTGAAGGGGTACTTCGACCGTTTTTGAGCTACCCAAACAAATTGCTTTTTCTGAATACCCGCACTTTAGTCTTCACGGTATACTATTTATTGTCTCGGTATTCAAAATGGCCATTGAGAAAAACGTAAATGTAGATGAGGCCGAAACCAACATTGAATTTTCCGCGTGCTCTCCGGAGGTGCGACGTCGCAAATGGTACAGGCTTTCAAATCGTGCCGGTAAGTACGTCGAGCATTTTTTCGTGCTTCTCGGCGAATGAGTTTCCAAGCATTTTTTTTCCCACCATCAGACGTCTTGTAATCAGTGGGGAATGTGGTTAACTGCCCGCTTTGTATTTTTGTCGTTACACTTCAGTGTTGCAAGTAGGGGCTCTCGGTTTGAGAAATGCGGTAAGAATGAAATGAACAAATTCTGTAACATTGCAATTTTTTATTTTTATTTTGTAAATAATATCTGGGGGACTGGTACAGCTGTCCAGCAGTGTGTTGAGCCAATTTTAAGGCAAATCGGCAACCATAAAAAAAAATGATTCTTAAAAAAGGGGGGAGGGGCGATTGATTGGTTTGGCAACTACGTTGTGGTTTGTCTATTTGCATATTTAGTTCTAGTTAAAAGGCTATAAAGCAGATTGGATTTGAATTTTGCTGTATGCATGTCGCATAGTGACACAAGAATGGGAAAAAAACCAGAAATGTGACTTTCAAAAGAAATTTTGAAAATAAGAGAAAGTTCTTTTTTTCTTGCTTTGGAAATGCTTGCCAACCTTTTTGCGATATGCCCGGTTCGAACTGGTGCCGATCACGTAGCAGCACAGGGAAGTTCATGGATTGGACCTGAGCAGTGTTGCGATTGGCTCGACAGAAATCGCCGCATTCTACCAATGTCCGGAGCACAGCACAGGCTCCAAGCTCCAACCCAGACAATGGCTGCGATGAACTTTGGCGGCACGTGCCAGGGAAACAACTCCCGAAGCCGTTTAGACTTTAGTGTTTCCTGCGACGGTGTGGAGCTAGTAAATATGAACACATTTCTTGTATATTACGAAAACCAGTAGGGTTACACCCAAGCCACGTTCATTGATGTCGAGAAATGGGAAGATTGCTTCGATACCAAGATCAGAATTTTGAGTTTGGCCAACCACTTTTTCTCGATGTGTGTTGACTGGTGCCGCAACAGCATCGCTGGTAGGCAGGCGGGCAAGCACTAAACAGCTTGTGAAACTTGGACATTCGGACTTCATTGGACTGCAAGTAAGCGACGTCCTTTGCTGGCAGTCGCTCCAGCATCAATTGGCATATTCTCGCATGGGAAAAGGAGTAGCCTTGTATCAACTGGATCATTCACCAGAATGATACAAGCAAATGTTAGTATAGAAAACATGCAGACCTCACCTTAAAAGAACACGAACACACCCAAAAAATGTTTTTCACGACGGAGCTGTTGAGGGCTAGTTTCCCCACTTTGTCCATGGACAAATCAATCTTGACACAAAACTCCGGATGGCTACTGCCATCTATAAGCGACGGTGGCAACCAGACAACCTGCTTGCCGGTTGTCTGGTTGCCGCTCGTAGATGGCGGCAACCTTTCCAGCCTTTTCACCAGAGTGGAATGGCTGAATTTTTCTAGGTGGCATCCTTGAGGTCGTTCTAGAGGTCATCCCATCATGTACAGCTTCGCTGGTCTTCCTCCTTCACCAGAGTGGAAAGGCTGAAAGTTTTTTTTTTCTTTTGCCAGGCAATTTGGTATGGTGTTGGGACACTACTCCAATCAACATTTTGCTGCAGTCGCATACTTTTTGATTAAGCAAAAAAACTGAACTGCTACGAAACCGAAACATGGAGATTCATGTACGACTAGCACATCAAGGGAGAAATGTGGAGGAGAGTTGCCAGAAGTCTCGTGGGTATTGTTCCTTACCCAGATTTTTTCCGCTCCTTTGGCGTGCGAGGTAGACAACATTCTGTGCACCGTTTGTCGTGCGATTGTTTCGCATTTGTAGTCGTTTCGCTTGCTGTTCTGTGCTTGAAGGTCAATTGGCTGGTACTGCGGAACGAGTTCCAAAGTAACGATTCCATGTCTGTTGCAACGTTACTCCGTTGTGCACCGCCATCGCGTTGTCCAGCCAGCAGTACATTGCCATATTGAGAATGACATAGTACATGTAGGTACTACCTGTAATCTGTGCAACATTTAACATGTTCGCAGCTTTTTGGAAGGCAAAAAAATTGGGGTCCATATTTTCAAGGCAAAAGCTTTACTTGTTCTATTATGCGAAAAGGCGTTGGCGTTGTGCACAAAAGGTGGTCATAAAAATATGTCATCAAGCACGTGCCTCAGAAATAAAACAAAGAAAAGCACAACAACGCAGATGCTTCGTCACGGAGGCTGGCAGGGGCACTCGAGGTCAAAGCGGATGCTCCTCCGAAATAAAACCCAAAGAAAAGCACAGCAACGCAGATGCTTCGTCACTGAAGCCGTCGTGGAGCCAGCAGGGTTCACTGCGCCTGCACTGTGGGGGAGTATGGTGTCACCGACGGAGTGCCATGTGAAAAAGGGAGATGTGGTGCTTTGCTTGTAGGAATGCTTTTGCATTCCTACATGTAAGCTTTAGGTGTCTTCGCTGAATTTCTTTCTAGAACTTTGTCTACCTTTAATAATGAATCTGTGCCTTATTTGGTACACTAGTTTAAACTGCACGTGACCATAGAAAAAAATGAGCGCACCTCAGACTAGCCAATTCGGCAGGAAAGAAATTTTGAGCTGCAAGTTGTGTTCTGGGTAGTTGGGTTCTCATACGTCGTGTCCAAGTAAAAACCTCGGCGAGCATAACTTGTCAGTGCCCGAGTTCAGTCGCTCTGTTCCATGCACTGTTAAAATGAACTTGCTTTTATTTGGAACGCTTCATAAAATACAACTTGGAGGGGCGTGCGGGCAGCTTCAGGAGACGGCCTTGAGCTCCACGTCGAAGTAGAGGGTGCTGTTGGGTGGGATGTCTCCCATGCGGGTGCTGCCGTAGCCTTGGCCGGGTGGGATCACCAGGCGGCGCTTGCCCCCCACCCTCATGCCTGCATCATGCGGAACACCCAATCAAGAGAGGAAACGCAAGCGCAATGCATGGCACGAACCAATCAAATATCTTAAAGGAATACTGGACCGAAATTTGGAGCTAACAAAACAAGGCTGCACTCGTACAGCGATATCTCTAACGGATGACCATATTTCTGGAAAAGAAGCGTGCGATTGACCACGGCCGACGAGACGTGAGACGTTATGATTCTCGTTCCCTTTCCTCTGTCCCCTTGAGCTAGTGAACCAAAGCGAGGAGGAGAGAAGCGAGGCAGCTTCCCCTCATTCTCAACTGTTCCAGGATTGTGCCCTTCTCTTCCAAAAACGCAACCATCCGTTTGAGATATCGATGTAAGAGTGGTGTTTTGGAGTTCGTAGTGTCCCATTCAACGCTTCTGCGGCCTTATTTTGTGAAATCCAAATTTCAGTTCAGCATCCCTTTAAAAGGCAACTCCGCTCGATTTTGGAAATTTTGCGATAGTGGGTGATATAAACGTGAAAAGTACTTCAAAACAACCTTAGACCGCTTGTCTCATCCAAAGCAAAATATTTTTCGTGCGATCTTGTTATTTACCATAATCGCAAACCGAAACAAACTTCGGCACAGCCGGGCAACATTGTACCCTCAAAGTCAGTTGCATACGCACCCACGTGGAATACAAGGGGTCACGTGATCTACCTGTGGTAACCCAGAAAAGACGTGGATGCGAGGGGAAGGGTGAAGAGGGAGGAGGGAGGGCGGGCCTAGCCGCGGCGGCGAACAGGCAACGCAAGCAGCGACGAAACAGGCTATGTAGGCGGCAACCCAGGCAGCTAGTTTGTTGGCACCAGTTGGCACGTATGTCAGCGAACCTCAACCCGTACAACTTTCCCTCCCCCTTGTTCTCGTTCATTTTTTTTTTGTCTGTTTCGCCTATTTGCTTGCTCAGAAGTGGAGTGCGTCCGTAGCGTCGCCTGGTAAGCTCTTCCTGGAAAAGAAAATACCAAGAAAAAAAAAACTGCGTATGCAACAGACGTCGGCCACAACGGAAATACAATGTTGGCTGTGCCGCACGTCGCCCGCTTAATTAACGAATTTTGGTGACTTTGCGCATCTCAGTCTTTGTTGGCCGGTTTAGTGATCTTTTAGGTGGTATTACGTTATAATATTCAACATTCGGTCCCTCTAGATGATACTAAAGAAAGTCACAGTGTTTGCTAACAACTGAGAATGAAGCGGAGTTTCCCTTTAAAAGAACCGTTGTTGGAGGGAGGAAACCCATGCTGGAAGCGAGACAAAAAAAGCTCTGACAATCTCACCTTGTCAGTGAGAGTAACACTTTTTTTTTTTTTTTTGTTAGCACTGTTTGAATACAGCACACAAAAAGTTTTCTTCTTAAGGGGGGACACTAACCAGAAAAAACTATTTCTGCAAAAAAAGATGATTTAAAAAAAAAGTCATACATATTTACATCCACCAATAACTAGAGAGTATTCCCAGAAAGTTTCATTAGTTTAAACTGCATAGTTAATTTTTTATAAATTATTTTCGGTCCACCGTATCTAAAGGAAAGGTAGAGGTTGCAGGACTTTTAACGCATTTTTCTCCATTCCACTTTTTGGCATAAATTCCCCATTAGGAAAACTATTGTTTTGTTATTACGTAACTTCGATTAATCTTTATGATTCTGGGGTGAAATTTTAAGGGGAAGATAGCTATGAGCTTGTATTTTTTTATTTTTGTAATTGTTCATGCTCAAGAACTAAAATTTTGGACGAAGGATGGAAATCTAAAAAACAGTATTTGTATTTATGTGGCTTTTTTTGTCATGAAAGATGGTATAATATAGAAATATAGCTCCATAGCTATCTGCTCTGAACTGTCCTAAACCAATATAACACATGAAAATGACAAACTTATAAGTAAGTTAAAAACTATAGCTTTCCTAAGCAGACATGCCCACTTTCATCTTTGAACATTTGCATTTTTTCTGTTGATGTTAAGAAATGTTCCCGACATCAACAAAAACAAGCCCTGTAAATGTCATTTAAATCAGATAAGTTGTTCAAACATTCACATTTTTGGATAGTGTCCCCCCTAAGATGGCAAAGAAAACGTCCACCGTTAAAATGTTTTGAAAATTATTTTGGCGTCTATGAAGTTACTTCTGTAAAACATAACAATCAATGCTTTATTATTTTGAAGTCCCCCGTCAACACAGTGATCATGGTGGTAGCCATTTCGTTACGGAGTCGTGTGTTGCATGCCTAGGAAGTTTCGGTCCTACTTGGCACTGGGAATGTCTTATTCGGCGTGCGTGTGCTCGACCGGCTAAACTTATTATGAAAATAGACATAGAAATAGTTGCTGCCTTTTAGAAAAAGGATACTAGAAATGAAGAACTGATTTTGTTGCGAGAATGTTACCTGGACAGTGGATGTTGGGTAGAGTGTAAAGTGATTATTTGGCAAATTAATTACCCGAGATTCAATTTTCAATATTTCCTTCAACTGGCACATTCCAATATCAGATTTGTTGTCCATCGTCAAAATATACCAGACCTGTTGTCATAATTCAGACAACTAGATTCTGCTCCATGTTGCTGTGCCCTGGCAATGTCAGGCTGCCAAGTTTCTGCCGTACCGAAACTGAAAGAGAAAGAGTGCAGAGAGCCGAGCGCTTGAGGAGACAGCAGAGTAGGATGAGCCTTTTCTATGGCTACGTGACCCTTAACGGCTCGTGGTGACCCGCTCCTTGCGTCCGCTGCGGATGCCGACATCACTTCCGGGTGAGACTTCTACCGCTGTTTTTGCGTCTTGTTTCGTTTTTCAGAGACTAAATGAAGCAAGATTGTTTTTCTGCATTGTAACAACTGCTATGGCGTATTTTGACGACGGGCAACACATTTTGGCGTATCCTTTTGTTTCTGAAACTCCTGCTGGCTGTTGCAGCAATTTAACGAAAATCGACAAACGTCTTGCATGTCAACCCTAACTAGAAATGGGCATGACCACTGAGTTGACATAAGAGGTCTTGCCTATAATTGAAACTTTCAGTTATAACAAACTGATTCTTCTTCTAAAAAAAAAAAAAAAAAGAATATACATAATTTAGCATTGTCCTTCTCTACCAATTAATGTAGCATACTACCTTTTGCAGTCAGTTGAAAGTGAGCTGTATCCCTTCACATGACACTGTCACAATAGTATTGAACAACTCTAAATGGACCATACAAATTGGGTATGTACAGCGGTAACACCCAGGATAATGTTTTAAGACAATACAAAGTATCCTCAAGCATAGCAGTCATGAATGACGGCACACTTCCACCTAAATTTTTACAGGGCCAACGATATGCATCGAAACGTTAGCGTCTGAAAGTGGCCACTAATATATGAATAGAATGCCAAGATTTAGTTTTGTCTGTAATGTGCTAGCGTCCTAACCCACTACCGCAAAAAACCGGGCAAGTGCCCACTCAAAATTTAAAGATAATCGGGAAAAAATAAAAATGGGGGATGGGCGCTTGTCCGGTCATCAATTTTACATATAAATGTAGTATGCGTATTTTCTCAGATCTTACCAATTTGGGAATGGGCGCTTTGTGTGGAATGGAGATGCGCGGTATTCTACAATATATACCTCGTTGGTAAACAAAAATGTGTCTTGCCCGAGCATACTAACACATGTAACAGAACACCCAGTGGCTTAGAACACAATACAATACAATTTATTGCATTCTTTGTTCTCATTTTTCAACTTAACTTCCGCACAAGCCAATAATGCTATTGTGTGGGATGCGGCAGCAGTGGTACAGGGTTAAACTAGGTAACCCATTGAGAATGCAATTTGTACGTTCAACAAAAACACAAAAAACATTATTTTGGTCACATTTCACATTGTTGCTGCTATCTGCAGCAACAAAAGCACAGAAATGAGTATAATACCTACATCTAGCTGCGCACGTTAACGGTTTGGTGAAACCGTGTTGGTTTCACCAACAACACGCCTGTCTCATTCAAGGTGCCGTCCCATACTCTCTTTGCTGCATAGAGTTAGTAGTACAAATAGCTCTGCTCTTGCAGAAACTTTTCCAGTTTATGATCTTAGTTAGGTCTCTCGCCAGGGATGCCTATAGACCTTTTCTGCAAGTACGCCGCTATCTTGAATTGACGTCACTTCCAGTATGGGCGAAAACAGTGTTTTGCCTTTGCCACACCAATACAAGGCATTTAGGATATAAGCGTAACCGTCAAACTTTCTCGTTTTGCCTCTCCTTTATTTTTTTACTATTTGCAGGTTGAAACGTTGCATTATTTTTTCGTCGCCCATACCGGATACGCCTATTACGCGGCTGGGGACAAGAGTACACAGAAAAGGTCTATAGTCACTGCCAGAAGCTCCTCTTTGCCCTTCCCAACTTGTCCCTGACTGTAAAAGACGGAAGAGGCTATGTCACCTTGGATGCCAGTCTCCCACCCCTTGATGACGTCTCCTTTGCCCAGCTTGAAGGAGAAGGCCTTTCCTGACCGGCAAGAGTCGAACTCCCGGTTGTTGGCCAGCTTACCCGTGTAGTACACGTGCACCTGTCGGAATGTCAGTTGCGATGGATCACTACGGGAAAAACTTGGCCCAAGCTTGCGTCTGGCACTCGTGCAAGATTTTGCTCGTACGTACAGCTTTTATCGCGGATTGCTGCGGGTATATAATAGGAGTTTATGGACAAAGCCTGCATGTGTACTTTCATCCGGGGCCAATTGCTGCCATTTATGGGGGAATGACGGCAAAGGTAAAAAAAATCGTCCAAACTGCTAAGTGAAAAAAAAAAAAAAAGAAAAAAAAAGACCCGTGCAAGAACGCTGAGCACGACAACCACATTCTTAGGATTCTAGCACAAAGCCTAACAGTGGCGGAAGCAAGCTTCAGCCTTTTCTAGCAGGTCTGGAAGCAGCAGGAATGCCCCTCTGGAGCAGTTTTGAAGCAGTAAAAGTTCTGCTTTGGAGCAGCTCAGGAGCAACAAAAGTCGAGTTTTGTAGCAGTATAAAAAGCAAATCTTGGAGCTGGTTGCCCAGGTCAAACTTGGGCTGTAAGAGCAGATGTGTTTTTCTAAATACAAAAATATCACAACAAAAAAGCATCTCCATGCGACGTTCCAGAACCATTTCCAAACATACTGTTTTCTTAAATATATGCCAGCCCACAGCATAAAAAGCAAACAGCATACTAATTGCAGTTTATCTAAATGGCAGTTATTGAGAACTGTCCTGGTAGCAGGTGGGTTCCTCTTATAGATTTACAATAGAAGCCACAGTCAACAAAAGAAGCACAACTTGAGCCTCATGAAAACAAAATGTTGCACTTATTTAACAATTCAAATCACAAGTGTAATACGGTTCTTGTTCCGTATTACACTATATTGTATTTGTTGTTACGGGAAAATTCTTATCTTGTACCAAAGACCTGTACGTGTTCATTATATATTTCTAATTCACCCTGTAAGAGCCCTGCATGGGCTGACAGTATTAATAAATGAATGAATGAAATGTATGAAGTTCCATAAGTAGAAAACAAAACCATTTCAAGATGCAATAGTATGGTATGGAATAAAGCCCAACACTTAGTGGGTGCGTTAAGTCGGCGCTCATTTACTCCTACTCCGACGCTCAGAGTTTCATACTCCGAGCGCAGCAACTAAACGACGCATAGCGTACAGGAGCACAACAGACCGAGGCTGCGTACCACACCTACTCGAATGGATCCGAGTTACCCTGGCAGATTGTGTCACGTGACAATAAAAATAGAGGAACGCTGGACGCGGGTAGGTTTTCAATAACCTTTTTTACCCTAGAGTTAGATCGAGCAAGTTTTGGAACACGGCCAGAAACCATCGACGAGCCACACGAGCTCCTTCTGACCGTGGATACAGGTGGCAGAAGCCAAAAATATTTCGAAGATAAATAATTAGGCCCGTGTGGAGCGGCAGTCTCTAAAGCAAAAGAGACGGCGACGTTATGAAGTTTCTACAAACGTTTTAATATTCCTGCAGGGTTTGAAGACTCGCTTCGTGCACATATGTGGAAGGTTACCTTGGCCGATCTATTTATTGACCATGCATGCTGTTCCGATTTAAATTAGAGACAACATACTTGAACCCACTCGTCGACGCAGGAAACCCTC
Organism: Ixodes scapularis; assembly: GCF_016920785.2. Classification (NCBI taxonomy): domain Eukaryota; kingdom Metazoa; phylum Arthropoda; class Arachnida; order Ixodida; family Ixodidae; genus Ixodes; species Ixodes scapularis. The sequence continues at coordinate 121,290,306 of NW_024609846.1, forward strand.
AAATTTGTCAGAGATTCCGTGGTTCCGTCGGTTCCGTCTTGCAGCGAGACGGAAGCTACGCCATCGTTTGGTAGCTCGTCAATTTGTTTTTAGGCGGTATGCATGAACAAACATTTGCCGCAACGCTAACTGGTGTTTCGGCTTTCCAATCAAAGTATATCTTTATTTGCTGCGGCTAGGCTAAGCATTCTAAGCAGGGCAGCGGTCTGACTGCCTTTTCATCACACCTTTTCTGTCGCCGAGCTATCGGCACGCTCATTCAATAGATGAATTCGTTTTCAGGCAAGACGCACGAACAAACCTTTTCCTTTTTTTTTTTTTTTGAAAAACAGCGCAAATATTACACGGACAAGAAGGAGGAACACACAGGACGAGGCGCTGACTATCAACTGTCTATTCAGAACACATACATAGAAATTCACGCGAGGTCGGCTTCTTCTTTTTCCTCTTCCAGTCATTCGCCATTAAGCACGCAACATGCCAAATTAAAACACACGAGTACATTAAAACACACCAGCACAGGTATAAGTCATCGCGTCTTCCTCTTTTCTTCTTTCTTGGATCTTCAGTCTTCAATTCAAAATTAGCTCACTGTCCACTAGGTTAATGGAAGGTTGGCTCACGCACCCGGGTTTTCGTTTTGCTATATGATAAGCTTCTACTAGCTCCCTCGATAGCTGATCTTTGTGTTTAAACAGCACTTTTGTGTCACTAAATTTTGGCTCACATCCACAATCACGGCAGTGGACAGCTAAATGGAAGTACGCGTTACCTTTTAATGAACTGTGGTGTTCGCGTAGACGAATGTTGAGGCAACGACCCGTCTGTCCTATATATGAGTGACCGCATAAGAAAGGTATTTCATAAACGGTCCCCTGTGCACAGGACACGAACTTCATGCCATGCTTGACGCGACATCCAAACAGTTCTGGCTTACTTTTCCTGTCAGCACGCTTGTTAACCACGTTTATAATTCTGCTCAGTTTGTTACGCGCTGAAAAAATTACATTGACCCCATACCTTGAACCGACTCCCTTTAACCCGTGTGAAAGACGATGGATGTAAGGAATAACGGCGACATTCTTTTTGTCTATCTTGGCTTTTTCTTTTTCAGGTTTACTGGAATCAATCTTGATATACCGAGTCACCTTATCGCAGGCTGAAGTAATAATTGAGTCGGGAAAATTAGAGTCTCTGAGTCTAGCGACCTGTACTGAGAAGCTTTCTTTCATCTTATGAAAACAGGTTTTTGTCAACGCTGACTGTAAGCAGGTATACGCAATACCGTTTTTTACTGCAAAGACGCATAAACCAGAAATACCATTCAGCACAGTAGTGTTGGAGCGAGATTCCTGGCTCAGGGCAGTTTCAGGATATCTGCAAGTCCACCTCAACTCACTGCAGATTGATGACCCTTTTAACATTCCAAACTCGATGTCTGTTATAAAATTCTTAAAAGACAACAACCCAGAAAAATGTAGCGCATTTAGCATAGATGTGGAAGAGTTATATTACTCTATGCCCCATCATGAGCTCATGAAGAGCGTAAAAGAATGTATTTTTGAACTCAACGATGAAACGAGGTTTAGGACCAAAAGTGGAGTCTCAGTTGAAGGGTTCCTAGAGCTTTTGTCTATGTATCTAAAATCCACGTTTATCGATTGGCAGGACAACGTTTATGTACAACAGTCAGGCGTATGTATAGGTTCAAGAGTGGCCCCTATGCTGAGCAGTATTTTTCTAGGTAAAGTTGATAGGGCCCTTGAGCACAGGCTGGCGAACAACACCAAAAAGGTTGTCAGATATGTAGATGATTACCTGGTTTTCGTAGAAAAAAAGAGTTTTAGTAGAACAATGAGTGAAGTGTTAAAGACGTTCGCGGAGGAAGGGTTAGGACTCCGCTTCACTTCCGAGACTCCTAAGGAGCACAAAATCCAGTTTTTAGACATCCTAGTTGACGTGAAAGAAGATCATGTATGTTGGATGCACCACCCCAGATCCACGAAGAAACTACTAGACTATCGTTCAGCACACTCAAAGCTCGTAAAAAACGGTATTGCGTATTCCTGCTTACAGTCAGCGTTGACAAAAACCTGTTTTCATAAGATGAAAGAAAGCTTCTCAGTACAGGTCGCTAGACTCAGAGACTCTAATTTTCCCGACTCAATTATTACTTCAGCCTGCGATAAGGTGACTCGGTATATCAAGATTGATTCCAGTAAACCTGAAAAAGAAAAAGCCAAGATAGACAAAAAGAATGTCGCCGTTATTCCTTACATCCATCGTCTTTCACACGGGTTAAAGGAAGTCGGTTCGAGGTATGGGGTCAATGTAATTTTTTCAGTGCGTAACAAACTGAGCAGAATTATAAACGTGGTTAACAAGCGTGCTGACAGGAAAAGTAAGCCAGAACTGTTTGGATGTCGCGTCAAGCATGGCATGAAGTTCGTGTCCTGTGCACAGGGGACCGTTTATGAAATACCTTTCTCATGCGGTCACTCATATATAGGACAGACGGGTCGTTGCCTCAACATTCGTCTACGCGAACACCACAGTTCATTAAAAGATAACGCGTACTCCCATTTAGCTGTCCACTGCCGTGATTGTGGATGTGAGCCAAAATTTAGTGACACAAAAGTGCTGTTTAAACACAAAGATCAGCTATCGAGGGAGCTAGTAGAAGCTTATCATATAGCAAAACGAAAACCCGGGTGCGTGAGCCAACCTTCCATTAACCTAGTGGACAGTGAGCAAATTTTTTTGGACATGGGGTGACCTGAGAATTGAACACTGAAGATCCAAGAAAGAAGAAAAGAGGAAGACGCGATGACTTATACCTGTGCTAGTGTGTTTTAATTTGATATGTTGCGTGCTTAATGGCGAATGACTGGAAGAGGAAAAAGAAGAAGCCGACCTCGCGTGAATTTCTATGTATGTGTTCTGAATAGACAGTTGATAGTCAGCGCCTCGTCCTGTGTGTTCCTCCTTCTTGTCCGTGTGGTATTTGCGCTGTTTTTCAAAATGAATTCATACCAACTCGCCCAACTATCCATTCTAGTAAACCTTTTCCTCAACGCTCACTAATGTTTCGGCTTTTAAATTGAAGTATCTTTATTCGCTGGGCTAAGCATTGTAGAAAGGACAGAGCGGTCCGAATGTCTCCTCATTTCAAGAACTTTTCTGTTGCTGTGCTATCGACACGCTATCGTTTGATAAATGAATTTCTTTTTCAGGCAAGATGCACTAAGAAACCTTTTTCGGAACGCTAATTGCTGTTTTGGCTTTCAAATGAAATTGTTTTTACCTGCGGGATTAAGCACTAATGAACTGAAAAGAGGCAGCGGTACGGCTACGCATTTTGTCTCGACGGTTTCAAAGGCAGCACAGCAATCTTGTTGGCTTATGTGATGTCACTGAGCGCAAAGAAGTCACTCGCGCTCCGAGAAATTCTCGGTGCACAAAGAGCACGGTGGCACTTCTGTCCGTTTAGTGAAAGGAGCGCCAAACTCTCGCGCTCTGGAGCACGAACTTAACGTGCCCACTGACTACAGATTTCATTATTAAGAAATACAAATGTTTCAAGTCCCTGTTTGGCAAACATTCAAACAAAAGGTCCAGGCAGTCATGTCTGTCTGGACCATTTATGGCCACAGCCCACGCAGTATGTACTTTCTCGCAAAGCATGTAGAAGTGGATTGCTGCCATTTGTGGAAAGAGAGCAGCAAATTATGAGGCATTGCTTACGTTTTGATCGAAACCAAGGCTTATGCTAGGATGATTCAAAACTAGGGCAGTGCAATCCACTTTTGCTGCACCATCCTGCTCCCAAGTGCAAATATAGTGCCAAAACTAATCAAAAACAATTTTTTTGAAAAAATTCATTTTTCATTTGTGAGGTTTTCGGTTTTAGAAACTAATTATACACCCTTACGCTAAATTTCATAACCATGCGCCAAATAGTTGCGTTGATATAAAATATTTTCAACACATTGTGAGGCAGTAACAAAGTAAAGGAGCTCAATGTTTGAACGCATATTTCTCAGTTCCACTTTTTGCTGCAAATTTCATACGAAGGAATCTTTTGTTTGAAGGTAAAATTATTCTGATACCACAATCAAGATGTTTCTGAACTGAAATTTACTGGGGAATTGGGCTATCTGCTTTATTTTGTTTTACATTAAAGTCCTCATTGAGAAAACACTATGTTTTCAAAAATTGACATAAGACAGATATGCATCTCATATTTTGAGGTAATCACCCCTTCTGAAATATTTACATTTAAATTATAAAAACTAGATAGCCCAAAGTCCCACATCCCCCACTTTATACTCAAGCAGTTAAAATGGTGCTTAATAGCTTCATTTGCATATCATAGATTTCTTAATGAAGAGTGACACATCTTCTCATGCAGGTATGTAAAGTTGCCCAAGAGAGCTGAAAGTTTGCACAGTTCGCCTACATCTGAAGTTAAATCTCCCCTGCTAATTTCATTCCGATCACTTGAGTAGTTCAAAAGTTCAACCGCTAGCCAGTGTACCCCCTTAATACAAGCATCTCAGTTCCCCCCGAAAATTGGCCATAATGAGTTGTTTACAATAATTAAACAAAAATGCATGTATAGGGTGACCCAAGTCACCAGGCTCGGTCTAAAATGGACTGTAAAAATCGACGCCTGCACATAGCAATGTAAACTTTTCCTCAAAGGTGTACTATTTCACATGTCGGTTTTTCCTTGCAAAATTAAAAAGCGTAACTCCCTTTCTTTAAAAAAATAGTGCCTAGAAACTTGCCTGGGTCAACGGCAAGCGGCGACGCAGTCGACCAAGTCGAGTTGCGGGGTGCGTTTGGATATATGGCGCTACCTTCTTATCGAGACTGCTTGCATCCACCGTGGTTTATTAAAATGAAAACAATCTTTTTGTAATCTACCTTTGGTTAAAAAATATATGCAAACAATAAAAGCAAAACTTAAAGAAAAGAAGTGTGTCTGGATAATTACGATGCTTTTGCTGTCAACGGATTTCGTCTGCCTACCTTCTGCTATCTTTTGCTGGTCAGTTGCACGTTCCGACACTGCTTGCGACGCCATCTATCAATACGTGTGCCAAACGCGCCCCCCAACTCGACTTGGTTGTCTGCGCCGCCGCTCACCGTTGACCCAGGCAAGTTTCTTGGCCCTATGTTTTACGGAAAGGGAGCTAGGCTTTGTAATTTTGCAAGAAAAAACCAACGTGTGAAATACACCTTTGACGAAAAGTTGTATGTGCAGGCGTCAATTTTTACGGTTCATTTTAGACCGAGCCTGGTGACTCGGGTCACCCTAAATTTGCCCCGTTTATCCCCAAAAATTTTGTCCATACTAACGAGACACAACTGCACTCTCCCCAGAAGTTTAGGTCCTACTTTCATTGCAGAACATTGACAGTTTTGGTTGGGGTGAGCATCGTACTGGCATCTGGTTGTATGTCACCAGTGCCTAACTTAAAGACTCCAGACTAGTGGTCATATTGCAAGGGCTAAATATCTCACCTCCGGCAGAAATGCCACACGCCCATTGGGGATGACTAACTTCCCTCCAAACACAACACAAGTACAACTACACAATCACACACATTTGTTGGTTTCTGGCTGTTTGGAGCAAGGCGGCCAGGCTGCCTGACAAAGAAGGAGAGGAAGGAACACATACGCTCTTGCCCGGCTTAGCCACAGGTCCGCTGCCAATCCTCAGGTCTTGGCTCTGGACTCCTCCCTGCAGGACGGTCTGGTTCTTGCCCTTGGGAGACTGCTCCTGCTGGACCTGTTGAGGAGCATGCCGCCAACAGGGTCACTCGATATTCGCCAGGACACAACACACCCCTAGTTTCCCGCTACACAGCCTTACAGGATGATGTCAGCTGAAAGAATGGCCTATCCACTCCGGTGCACCACCTTAAAATTCTGGGCAGGCGTAGTGCCCACGTCCTCGACAATTTCCAAACATGCTATAAAACACAGCTTTTTTGTTATGCCGTGCTTTCTTAAAGGAAAGATGGGGCACTTCTACATTTGAGAGAAAACGCTTGAATTGCTTTCATTTCGCCTCTGGAATAACAGATATCAAAATTATATTTCAATGCGACGCGCCGGAGAGCCATACGAGCAATTTCAAAATAGGACTGAAGCCCCGCCTCCCTAGCCTTGGGCAGCCAAAAGATCCGTCGATGACATCACGTACAGCGACTGTCTTTCGCGTTTTTCTCGCGTTTAACAATACTTACGCAGCAAATGGTTCGGGTATTCGGGTTCACGGGGTAAAAATACACTAGAAGTCACTTCTAACTCATTTTTTTTCGAGAAGCTGCGTAGCTTCCCTTTAAATAAACAGTATTTCCATTAAAAGACTGTCTAGGGCGGGGACATTTTTCTTGTTTGTTGGTGTGGGGCTGCCCCAACAGATCTTTCTTGTCTCAAGGCGCATCTCATTTGTTTGACGCATATCAAAGCATATGTTTTGGTGGGTGGATTGTGAAAGGTCAAGCGCCCGCGACTGAAACGGACACATCTTTGCTTGTAGATGTGCGTACTTGAGTAAGAGAGGCTCTTTAGTTAGAAACAGGTGATTGTGCCAATTGGGCATTGCGCGGCTAACAGGTAGGAAGTTTTGTTTCTTTGCTTACTCAATTTATTTATGATTTTTCACGTTTTGAGGACCTCGCAGAATTGAGGATTTACCAAATCTTTGATTCTTCCTCAAAAGAAAATGATCTAAAAACACAGTCACTAGCATTGTGTGCGAACGGTATACTGACTCCGTCTAATCTGGGACTTATGCTTTGCCATGGAAGTGACCATTTTTAAATATAGGTACAAACAAAGCAGGTGATTGTTTTGTACAGATTAGGGCCCCTGAATGTTAATTGAATTTGTTTCGAGGCGTGTGCACGCCCCAGCCTCTGCAGTGCTTTTTTTTTGGAATGTCTTAGGTAAGGCATTCATCACCTGTAATGGGAAATCAAAATAAAATTAATATTATTTTTATAGGATGCTGCTTCTAGCAAGCCACCATGCCTTGTTTTGCCAATCATGCAAGTGCAGATGCCATAGATTTCAGCATTCAAAACATGAGATGCTGATGACTATGTTGGGTCAACCCTTTGAAAACAAAATACTGTAAAAACCCTTTATTTTCACGGCCCCGATTTTGTGCAAATTGGGCAGCGGGGTCATATTTCTGACCACAAAGTTTCGCGAATTCCGATAGCAAGAATTCGCCTATCCAGAGAATAGAAATATTTGCACCCCCTAAAGTTTGCAAATTTCGCAAGTCGCGAAATTTGCAGAAATGAGAGGTTTTAGGGTAGTTTCAGTCTAACAATTCGGCTCTCGTGTTGCAGCAGTGCTGCTCCATTTTCTCGGCTCTGATAGCTGCTCTGATAGCTGCTCTGTTGTGCTAGCCAGCGGCGTAGACTTTCCATTTTCCCGGGGGAGGGGGGGGGGGAGTTTCCTTGCAATTTTTATTTACACCGGCAATTATCAGTAGTTTATTTTAGGGGGTACATTTTACAGCGTATGTATATCGCCATGTGTCCGTCGCTGTGTGCGTTATTTTGTTTACATGCCACTACTAGAAGCTTGTTACATGGCACTTAAACAGCATCTCGCTAAAGATCATGGCCCGGGGGGGGGGGGAGAAGGGGGCTCTGCCCTGCCCTGCCCTGCCCCCCCCCCCCCCCCCCCCCCCCCCCCCCGGATCTCACCAGGGGGGGCACAAGCCCCGATGCCCCTATGGTGGTAGCCCATATGCCTTGCGACCGTATACATATTACTCGCCCACAATCGGCGAGGGGTTAAGAATGCAGTAAAGAAAAGCTCTGTGTCCAGTGCGAGCAGGAGGCAGAACTTCGATAACATTCAAGTTTCTCGTGACCACATGCGGTAAAAGCGCGACCGAAGGCAACAATCAAGCGCTGGATGCAGGACTTCTGCTGTCTTCTTCACCTGTTACCAACTTATAGTGTCCCTTATAGGTGCACCTGGAGAAGTGCAGCAATGCAACTTTAAGTTTAGAGTAAAAGTTTCATCCCAATAGCATTGCACAAAAATTGCAAGCTAAGCAATAAAAAAAACAAGTTGGATGTGCTTTAAAAACATATGCAAAGAAAAATTTTTTTTTTTTAAAAACAGCTTAGATGGAAAAGTCTGCCATAAAATAAATCTACAACAATCTAAAGATGTTCTAAAAAAAATGAAAGCCGTTTACAACTCCCTGTAACACCGAATTGGAGTGCAGCTCTTGAGGAGGAGGAGGGAAGGCTACTGAGGGTTACCTGTTCTCGGGGCGGGGGGGTCATGTGACCTTAAGGGGTCACGTGACCCCCCAGAAAAAAATTTCCGCTAGATTTAGCGGGGAATTTTTTCCGCTAGATTAAGCGGGGAAATTTTCTTGCTAGGTTTAACGGGAAAATTTTTCCGCTAGACTTAGCGGGGAATTTGTTCCGCTAAATTTAGCGGGGAAAATTTTTGACTCTAGATTTAGTGGAGAAATTTTTCCGCTAAATCTAGCGGGAAAATTTTTCCGCTAGATTTAGCGGGTAAATTTACCCATAATGCACCGCGCAATTACGCCGACGGCGACGGCGCTTAAGCCGGAAACGGGCCCCTAAGAGCTGCGCTCTAAAAAAGATGTTGTTTGCTGGCACAAGGCCAGCTAATGACATCGAGAGAAGTCAGATAGGTGGAACAAGAAAAAAGTGTGCAAGAACACTTTGGACTACTCTGCAGGGTCGTTTTAAAGCCGAAAATCTGTGTGCAAGTTTCAAGTGCTGTTTTCTCAGAATGGATTTTTTCACTGCCATGGCTGCCCTTCCCAGCGATATCTCGGGAACTGCTCAATGAATATTTGCGGTCTTTTTTATTCTGTACCTATATAACTTTCTTTGTGAGGGCATAACGAAGCTGCCCCCGCCTCCCCCCCCCCCCCTTTTTTTTTAGAAAAACGTGTCATAAACGTATAACAAAAATATTAAATTAGATAAATGTAAGTTTCACCGACTACATAAAATTCGAAGTTCTGCTACAATTTTTAAGCAAGGAACAAAAAGGCTCTGTTATGCCCGGGGGACCTATTCAGAGGTCACCATAACAAATTTCATACTGCTACTACCTTTTTCAAATTCTCCAGGCCTGGGATAAGGAACGGATATGGACGATTTTGATGCATTTCTGCAACTTGAGAAATAGTATGCACAGCTCCATGAAACTCTGCAGTTACCCTGAAGTCTGTGTTATGAACAGACCCTGTAAATTTCGTTAAGGTATCTCTAGAAATAAGAAAGTTTTTAACAAGTCCACACGTCCTTCCTTATTAATCTTTCTTTTCAGTGCAACTAATAAAAATACAGGTTAATTTGTAACAGCCCGTAGAAAGCTCCCGAAAGAGTGCAAGTGCCACGTGATAGACCTGCGCACCAATCAGAAATTGATGACAGCGGTATGCCAGAGTGTTTTCTTCCGGCGGTGGCCCGGAGAAATAAGTTCAGCCGGCGGTGCGCCACGCTCAGCATGCGGCAGCGGCATTGGAGTTCCGAGGACTTCAGCGGTGGTGCTGAACGGCTCCGGCGTAACTTGCGGCGGCGGTGTACAGGTCTACCATGTGACTAGTGGCAGCTCCAGCGGGTGCAAACTACAAATTCGTTTCGCGCCACAAATTACAGTCCAACCTCGTTATTACAAACACTGATATACCGAATTATCGGATATAGCGAAGTAAATATAAATTTTGGTTGGTTATGCTTTATTTCAATGGAAGTTCGACCTTTAAAATGAAACCGAAACCACGGAATCCTACGCGGTATCGGTTATAGCGAAATTATTTTCGGCCGCGCACGGCTCGAAATATGTGCAATACCAAAACAAAAAGAAATAAAATCTATAAATTACCATGTAAAAAGGCAATGTACCTAAATTCAGTGCCGATTTTCAAGATACCGAACGTTGCCAACGCTCGAACGAGCACTTTGGGAGGTAACTGGCGCCATCTATGAAGCGGGTGCATAAACCCTAAAAGATGGCGAACCAGCGGCGCCACCTATAAGCGTCATCAAACACTAAAATTTAGAGTGCCAAAGCGACAGCGACGGCAGTCAGTCAATCTGGGAGCAGAAAATGGCGACGTTGAAGCGCAAAGCTCTGTCTCTCGAGACGAAAGTTAAAATTTTAAGAGCAGTTGACAGCGGCCGCAAGAAGAAAGATGTTGCGGAGGACTTCAAGATCCCACCCAGCACATTGTCTACTCTCTTAAGTTCGAGGAAGAAGATTGAAGAGACCTACGCCAACAGCACTCTGAAAGGCGACAGAAAGCGTGACAGGCCTTCTCATTACCCCGATGTGGAAGAGGCTTTGTTCTCCTGGTTCAAGGACGTGAGAGCGCGAAACTTGCCGGTGTCTGGTGCTCTTCTGCAAACGAAAGCCGTCAGTTTAGCGTGCCTCTTGGGGCATCATGACTTCAGGGCAAGTAGCGGTTGGCTTCAGCGCTTTAAGAACCGGCACGAGATCGCCTGCCACACCCTGTCTGGCGAAGGATCCGCTGTTACCTTGGACTCCTGCGAGAAATGGCTCGAAAACTTCCGACCTCTACTCCAAGAATACGAAGAACGTAACGTATACAACGTCGACGAGACTGGAGTTTTCTACAAGTTGTTGCCGGAGCGGTCATTGGCTGTGAAAAACGAAACCTGCCACGGAGGGAAGAAGCACAAAGACCGGGTAACTGCTGTCGTTGCGGTCAATATGGATGGCTCCGACAAGAGGCGGTTGACCGTCATCGGAAAGTCTGCTCGCCCTAGGTGCCTACGGGGTGTTCGAAATCTGCAGGTTGATTACTGGTCAAACAAAAATGCGTGGATGACGACGAAGCTCTTCGAGGACTGGCTGAAGGCTTTCGATGAGGACATGGAGGAGCAGCATAGGAAGGTCCTTCTTCTGTTGGACAATTGTTCGGCGCACAAGGTGTCTTGCCCACTGAAGGCAGTCCGCCTAATGTTTCTGCCACCCAACACAACGTCGGTTCTCCAGCCCTTGGATAAGGGCATCATCCGTTCTTTGAAGTGCTCGTATCGGAAGCAATTGGTGACGCAGCTTGTGTTCGACATGGACCGGCGCCAACCCACAGCCATCAACACGAAGACAACGTTGACAATGCTGTATGGATCTTGGAATGACGTGAGACGGTCAACAATAAGGAACTGTTTCGTAGATGCCGGTTTTGTTCTGTCCTCCGACGAAGTACATCCTGAAGACCCAGTGGCGCAACTTGACGAGACACCGTGGGATCGGTTGACGTTGCCGGATAGTATCACATTCGAAGACTTCGTCTCCGCCGACGACAACTTGGCCGTGGCGCCCGAGCTAACGGACCAAGAAATCGTGGACCGTGTTGTGTTGCCCGGAGAGAATAGCGGCACTGACAGCGAAGGTGAGAGCGACGACGACATTGAAGAACCTCGCACAAGTACTGCGGATGCCGCGGACATGGTGACAAAGCTGCGAAGCTACTTGGAGAAGCTCCCCACGGCAAAAACCACTGAAGTGGAGAAGGCTCTCGCCTGCATGGGCACTGTCGAGAAGTTCATACTACTCAATGCCGTGAAAGTCCACCAATCGAAGAAAACGTCTTTCTTCAAATAAATTCAATTGCGGACTATGGCAACATGGTTCCTCGGTTGTAAATTCAATTCATATTGTGCCGGTTCAACTTTTTTAATCCTACCCTAGGTGACAGGTAAGGATTTATATGTTTATTACGGGATTCGAATTCCCCTACAGTCCGTTTTTATATCTTAGCATTATGCATGTTTGAGCACTTTTTGCACGGGCCCAATTGCCGTTGTGTTTGTACAAATTTTTCTGAGTACTTTTATAACGAATATTGGATATAACGAACGAATTTGCGCGCCCGATGCTACTTCGTTATAACGAGGTTGGACTGTTAGCTCTAAAAATATTTTGTTTTCGTATTTCCCATCCAGGCTGTTTAAATTTTTTTTTTTTTTTTTTTTTCCTTTGCATACGTTTTTAGACAAATCTGTTACCACATGCAAACTGCTGCAGCACTTATGAGACATGCAAGGACAAGGTGAGCTCTGCTAAAACTCACAAGGCTGCTGCTCGAGTCCTTTTTGTTCCTCTTCCGCTTCTTCCTGGCCCCTTCCTCCGGACTGGCACCCTGCAATGTTGGAAAAGCAAACTTCAACTTTTGGCCGATGTGCAAGTAAATCGAGACCCTGCAACACTCTGCCTAGACAATGTGAAATGAAGGTGCAGTATATATCTTGATTTGCTCAGAAAGTAACTTCTCATAAACATTTTGAATAGATGACATACGAGACAGGCTGTTTATCTTCCTATGGTAAAAAGGAAAGAACCTGCTGTTCGAAAAAGCAAGAAAGTAGGGGTGTGCAAATATTCCAGCTTCAAGTTAGAATCAAATAGTAATGAGCGAATAATTCGATCAGACTTTCTGATGCCTAGTATTCGACATCGGAATAATTTGACTAATCGAATATCAGTACTACTGGTGAAAATTCTGGTTTATTCACAATGTTGATACTATAATGAAATAGTCCTCACAGGCCTGTGTGGTATCAAAATCAAGCCTGCATTCAAAAGCCGTGATTAACAAACTATTTAGGCAGAATGCGGTGTGTTCCTCGAACGAAGCAGTCATGCTCCCAACTCCACCCGTGCGCTGGACTAAAACCCGTAACGACACACGTCGCCATTTTGAAATCAAGAATTTCGCGCCACCTGTAGCCAGCTCTGTGCACTATAAACCTACTCTCGGTTCTTTAGTCCATAATATGACAAAATATTGGCAAAATACAAATAGCATTAATAATTGAACTGGACTTTTCTGCTAAAGGGCTGTCCAAACAGGACACAGCAGATGGCATGTTCACTCACAGCAGATGAAGCTTTTTCTAAATTCACGACACATTCTGTCCACTTTTGTACATTTTTCTTTCCGAAGGAGAGGGGGAGGGGGCCAAGCTTCCCTTTACTTGCACCTTTGGACACAGGCTTGGAATGTGCACGTGACAACCACTCACATGCTCTGCTGGCCGTCGTCAAGGCCTCCGCCGTTGCCGCCAGTCCCTCCCGATAACAAGAAAGGGGAAAAGACGAGGAGGAGAGCTGTGCTGTTTCCGTGGTTAATTTCCAAACTGAAAATGGTCGCACGTACGGCAACTTTCACGGCACACGCCGATGTTGCGTCGCGGCACGCCATCTGCCGTGTCCTGTTTGGACGGCCCTTAACCCGGCGTTAGCAGTTTTTCGGGGCAAGGCGAGCGTTTTTGGTCACTTGTGCTTGGATAAACAATATAAAAAAAATACAAACTGCCAATTCTTTCAACACTAAAATTGTTGCACTACCCCCTTTAATTCATATAAGTCACAGCGACGAACCAAACATCTTTTACTGCGATTCTCGAAACGATGACATGCAAATTATTATGTGCACAAGTTGTTTCCATCTGTAACTCTACAATACATCATTAAGACCGGAGTTATCACAGAGTTTTGTTTCGTCGACGAATAAAGTACAAGTGAGCCGCGTCGAAGAAAAGGGGGCGTTGGGAAAGACCGGTACCGGGTGTGGAATAGCACGGCCAGAATTTCTCGGGACGAACACGACGTGACCAAAGGACCAGCTACGTCTGGGGATTTTCAAACCTTTCCGAGTTACTAGCTGCAAGAGTAGCCGATCCTTCCGCCTCGCATTAGAGCAGAAAAGTGAGCCAATGCGTTGCAAGGATGCTACACGTGTGTACGATACCTAGTGTCCAACGGTCAACAACTTTCACATTATGAGCCAAGGCTGTTTCTCAGTCTGCATCCGAGTGCAACCTTGTGCTCCGTCCACGCTCGTAGCCGCTCACGACGAGAGACTGCACTGGCACCATCTATGAGGTAGCCCTGGCACACTTTAGATCTGCGTATATATTTTTTATAGTTTATGCATTACTCTTTCACCGTGGGCTGAACCCTTTAAGTGCCTTGAATGAGCTGAGCTCGTCGGCCACTTTCTGGCTAAAAATGCCATGGACGAGCTCAGTTCGTCTAGCGGTTTTCTCGGTAGCCCTCAATTCCACAGATGAGCTAGGCTCGTCCGAGTAGTTTTGCAACGCTGATCATAGATGGCAGCACTCGTTTGAGTTGGCAAATTTTTTTTTCGCCTCTGCCGATTTTTGCGCAATAAACTTTTCAAATTTTATGTGTAACACTAGAGGAATAAAACTTCACAATAAAAAAAATATATGGCAGTTTTAGGTTCTTTTAGGGAAAAAAGAAATGGCACTTAAGGGGTTAAATAGCCGAGAATATTGTAAGGAACTGTTTCTCAGACAGTGTGTGCATTTGATCCTGCAAATACTGCAAAAACCTTATACATAGATCAGAGGTGTTCCAGGGTTGCCCAGTAAAGGGCGCCAGCGTGTCTAGGGTGCTCAGTGTTACCCGCCGACTGCTCTTCACTAGAGCGGCGGCATTCTTTGAGAACGCAAGTGCCCCCTTTTCCTGGCCGTGGCTGCCGTTTTGTCTCCTCCAATAATTTTGCAGTCTCCTTTGCGCAAGAGCGCGAGCGAACGAGACGAAAGACGAAGCCACGTGCTCTCGCGGCAGTGCGTGGCTGCAGCTAAGTGGAATCCACCATGCTGCGTGGCCACAGCATGGTGGAAGCTACGCCGGCCCTGACGACCTAGCACAAATGAGCCGACGCCAAGTGCCGTCAAGCGTACAATGTCGTCTCGTCATCGTTAGACGCGACCCCGCTGGCCTCCGTGGTACGGGCTACGGTGGCGCATGTGTTGTTCCCCGTACGATACCCGATGCATTTAAAGGGGTCATGAAACGCTTTTCCAACTTTTTCCTGTTTAGCTTTCCTCCTCAACTCATAAATCGCGCATTCCACCAAACAGTTCAAGAACACAAAAAGAGGGGAGGCCCCTCTTGCTTGGAATCTGGTTTATGTACCCGGACAGAGCCATTGTCCCCCTAGAAGATTAGCCCGTCGCTCAAAATTCAGACAAAAGTTGCTTTCCCCAACCCGTTCACCCCGGAGCTGTCAGTGCTGTGGAAGCTACGTGCTCATTGGGCCAGACACACTTGCCACATGATCACGCTCCTCCGAGCATACCCACGCGCAGAGATTGAGGTCAGGTGATAAAGGGAGGCGGCTGATTGGTTTGGCAAGCGCGTAGCTTCCGCCACAATGTCAGCTTAAGGGTGAAGGGACTAAGTGAGGTCCGGTTTTGGGGGACGTCAGTTTGGACCCGATGACGCGCTTTTGGGACCGCGGATGTATCACAGTGAAAAGGCAGAGAGCTTACGAAGGGGAGGAGGTATGAAATAGTCCGCTGTGTTTTCAAATTTTCGCACTGAAAGTCAGGCTTTTGTCTTTCTACCTTTTTTCTTTTGGCCCACTGAATAATCTGCTATAAGTAAAATCCCAATCGAAAATGATTTATCCCAACCCAAAATCCGTTTCATGGGCCCTTTAAGTGGGAGGCAAGGTTACGGCCCCGCTAGCGGACGACAAAGTTGTCCACGCTCTTGGAGGGCCGCCAGTCCAGCGTCATTGAGGCACTCTCAAGAGTGTCCTCTCATTGTAAGTGGTTATGAGCGAGCATTAGACTCAAATGAAGACGTGCAAACCAGCCTTTACGCGCAACAATATCTTTCGGGAAGGGGGGGGGGGGGGTGGCACTTACATCAGCCGTCACTGTGGAAGCGTTGCTCAGGGAAGACTTATTTGGCGAGTGCTTGGCCGACTCCCGCTGTGGGTGCTTTCTCTTGCGCTCTGCCAGTGGAACCACGGGGACAGCAACCTCTTCTTCATCCTCTGCAGCGGGGGATGCGAGAGCCACAGCAACGGTGCGTGAATTTACTGTGGTCGAATTTACCAAACAAAGCAAAGACCTAAATGCCACTTTAGGAACAGGTTTGAGGGGGGATCGGTGGCCGAGTGGGCTAGCGCACACCAAGACGGAGCACGTGGAGCGAAAGCTCGCGCTGCCCCTGCCCGTTTCGATCTAGATGAGCGTCGTACCAGCATGTGGTCGTGTATCACTACTGCGTGATGCAAGTTAAAGATTCCAGGCTAGCAGTTGTACTGCACTGGCTAAAATTCTCATCTACAGCTGGGAGACAAGTTGCCCGTTGAGGCAGACTAAGTTCTAGGCTGTATAAACATACACACACCCCAAACTTTTTTTTTTTTTTGAACAGGCTTGAGCTTTTAATAGTGCGGTAACAAACACATGAGCGAAGGTCAGTGGCTGGACCTCAACTCTCCATAGAAACAATGCCATAAGAGGAGAAAAATGACTGGTTTTGATTGTCATGTATTTTTTTCGCTTTAGAGGGCACCCAGTTTCCTAGAGACCATGAATGGCTTCCCAGACTACTAACATAGGCTGTACATCTATTAGAAGGGAGATGCAACAATTTCTGTACTTTGTGCAAATACCACTTAGAATGAATCCCTAACTTTATTGACATACAAAACACGCTTTTGTTTTTCACCACAGGCAAAAGAAGTCGCAGAAAAACAATTAAAGAAAAACAAGCAAAGCTCACCCTCGCAACATTCAGTCAGAACAAACGACCACGTGACCTGGAGCAGATTATATGCTTCCAATGTTGCTGAGGTTGTCAAAGCGCAGGACATGTGCCGAGTTCCAGACATTTTTATGGTTTGGCTATTGTCGTCATTGCAGCGACTGGATACAAGCCACTACCCAAATGCTTGTCAAACTAGTGATTATCACGAGCCCAAATCGAGTGCTCACGCAATGCTCCGAATTAAAATGTTGTCATGGGGGCGGGGCATTGCGACCACCCAGCTATGTCATCAAGTCTTGCAAAAGAAATTGAAAAAAAAAAAAAAAAAACTCGCTTTTGTCTTTGACATTACACCGCAACAAAGGAGTTTTTTGGTTAGTGGCATTGCGTGCGAGTATACATGGGTCCCACTAGTGCCAGTAAGCTTGAGTAAAGTAAAAAAAAAAATTCTAAGTGGGGGTATCGCTGCACGGTCCCTTTAAAGGAATCGTGGTCTAAGCAAGCAAGCTTCTAAATTGCTGATCTTTTCGGGCATAGCGCTTACAAATACTTGCAGTATGCGGGCAGAATTTCAACGTCTTTGCTCATACAGCCCCTAAGAAAATTGGGTTAGATCAGCAAGATAGGTGGCTCGCCGGACCGCCCAGACATCAGACATAGCCTGGCTGTGCATCACTGTGAAGTTTCACAAACAGGACAAACGTTTCATGAACGAAGCTCGTGGGTCTACTTTACCACGCAGCACGGCTACAGCCAATCATCCTTATTTACGGAGACAGCCCGTGAGGCACTAATAATGATTAAATCCCAGCGACACACACGGAAAAGCTCATACTTACTATCTGCGGGACTTTTCAGCAGTATTGTGTGCTCCCACTTTTCCCACATGCTTTTTCTGGTCACAGACATGGGCCAACGAGTTTGCACACCTCTCATGGTGTCTATGAAATTGCTCCTATCAAATTCCCAGACTTTTCGAGGTTTTCTCCTAAACAGTCCAATTAAATTCTCTGAACATTACGAAAGAACAAAATGCGGAAGATTGGGGTTGCAGTGGCTGTTCGGGCTGTTCCCGTTTTGGTGAATCGAGTGATGGCCTACACTGCATGGTGATGCCTGGGCAACTGCCACTCAGGGCCATTCATGCCTCCACACTTTCCCACTTCGTTGAGTGCCACTGAACCGTCGACATCGGTAATTTTTTCCCCATTTAACCAACCTTGTGACGATTTCCCAGACTTTTCCAGAGGCTTCCAAATTCCCTGACAATTCCAGGTTTTCCGGGTTGCTGAATATCCTGACCTCTGTTTATGTCATTTGTACTTGTGCCACCTCACCTTTGCCAACCCCACTTGCATCTATACAGCCCTAAGTAGCCAATAACCAAGCTTCGCTGGGTGTGCCTAGAACATACTTACAGTGCTCTTTTTTAACCGCATAAATTGTGAAAAGGCAAAACGTTGCCCGAATGTGATGCCAGAAGTTGGATACAAGTTTCAAAACTGTGTTCACCAACACATAAAAAAGAAATAATTCTTTTTTATTTTTAGTTCCAGTTTTAGCGTGGGGCACTCAACTGACAGCAGAAAGTTCTCATCTGCTCCTTGTACACAACACTGTGGGGCACTACACCCTCCAATAGAAAATTTCAAATGTTTGCCTTCAGATCATTACAACTCAGTCATGCCACGCCCTTAAACTTTCTCGCCTTAGCACGCTCACTGTGGTGCTGCGAGCGGTTTCAACGTTCTATCATATGTGGCTCATTTGTGTGGACCAAGGTACATTTCAAGCTTAACACATCGTCTTTCGGAACCAGTAAACACCATGACGTGCGGTGCTCTGGGAATGCGAACTACAGCCAATCGGCTAATGCACCACTCACCAGCTTTTCAACATCATGCATTCCAGGCAGACATGCAGAACAGGTTGACATTAGATTTAACCCCTCCTGACCTCTGTATCTACCTTTCCCCTCCCTCCCTCGTACTTCAGTGTCTTGCGTACGAGGCCATACCCTAAAGCTTATTAAAAACAATGTTAATAAATCAATCAACCATTACCAGAATCTTTTTCCTCCTCTTCTTCCCCATCTTCATCGCTGTCCTCTTCGTCAGACTGCTCTTCGTCTTCGTCGGACTGTTCCTCGTCCTCTTCGTCGTCAGCAGCGTCCTCTACCATGTCGGCCTCGAAGTCTTCGTCTGAAGAATCGTTGTCAGTGCCGATTTCGTTGCTGACAAGCTCGACCAGGCTGTTGTTGCTCTTTAATGCTGCAGCCTTCTTGGTGCCATTCTGGGCTTTTTTTGACTTAGCCACTGCTGCAAAACGAAAAAAAACAAAAAAAAAAACGGGATTGGACAAGTAGCAACGTCTAGCTCTCTACGTGCCGTCGAAATGTAATTATAATTCCTCGCTGGCACACTTAGACTTGTAGACACATTGTCAACAAAACTGTCCAAATGCTAAACAAACTTAATAGAGATGAGGAGGAGGGGCATACCCTCCTCTCTGTACCCTCCCCTCCTCCTCCTCAAGAGCTGTGCTCTAGTTTTGCATTACAGAGATTTGTCAACGTCTTTCATTTTCTTCAAGTGCTTCCAGCACTCCTGGAGGCTGTCCGCCACCGTGAATGTAGAATCGGATTATTCGGTGGTAAATACTTTTATCTCGTGACATTACGCTTCTTTAGACACTCGAAAGTAACCGAAAGAAGTGTGTAGTTAGCACATTTAATGTTCTACACCAGGGGTTCTCGAAGTCATATCTCGAGGCCCTTCACGGCCTTGGCACTAATGCAATAAAGCCATACAAAAGCCTATGAACCATGTAAACAATAATGCACATACTAGGTAGCATTTGGCTTAAACTTGGTGTGCATCAATGTGTGGCTTGGACTGTCGAGAAAAGCTCTGGAGACCCATGAGGGTACTCTGGAGGACCCCTGTGCTTTTGGGGAACCCAGTTCGAGGACCCCCGTCCTAAACAATAAAAACACCATTCACTAGCCAAGGTTGTGGTGCAAGAATGTTTTTTCAAAGACATGCACTCCCTATGGGGTTATCCATAACACACCCCTTCAAACAACTTTCAAGTGTCACAGCATTCCTTTGTTGGGGAGAGCAAGTCACCTTTGTCTGGTAAGAAATCACTATCTTCGCTGTCCTCATCTTCAACCTGGAGCACTGCAAGCAAGATAAGAGTTAAGCTGAGCTCCCAGTGCTCAGACATCCTAAACTTGCAATGAATGGCCAAGAGGGCACCCCTTCTCAGAAAAACAAAACAAAAAACAAAACACATCGTGGCAAACGCCTCACTGGTGATTGCTCCGACGTCTCAGGTCAGATGACCAGTCGACTTGCATCAGCTAGCTTGCTGGAATCAGTGCTCGATGGCATATTCCTTAATTAGCTCAAAGTAAAGTAATGCCATTACCTTCCCTGTCTGCTAGCAGGGCACAAACAGATACTAACACACAAACAACCAAACCCTCACAAGGTGATCAGCTGATCGATCTCTGTCGTCATGGCAATCACCATTTTGGTCCTTTTAAATCTTCAAAGCTTCCAAAGGGTCATTCTGAACGAGGTGTGCCAACATCGCTGTGTATGCAATAAACTTATCAATCCCACTTATCTCCACAGATCTCTTACAATGTTATTGGTTTTCTTCCATATTTCAAGTCATCAAAATTACTTTGCAATAGGGTGCCTACATGTTTCCGCTCCGCTTTAGGGTGGCGCCAACTTCTTGTTACCCTTTCCCAGATCGTCTCCCACCGCCATTTTTTCCCACTAAACAACGTTGAGTTTCTGTAGTCTCGACACACTGGCAACACTGTGAGGCCACTTCCGTTTCCGTTCATAAGAGGAGTCGGAGGCTCAGCGGGATGGAGGTGGTTGTGGGTGTCTCTCACTTTATTTGGGTATTTTATATTTTGAAGTTTTGAGCAGGAAGTGTGCGTCGCTTTTATCTAAACGCGAGTTCTCGCGACAAAATGGAATGCGACAGATCGGCATTGAACGCCGAAACCTCGCCGTCGAACGAGAGCGGTGAGCGCTCCCTAGCCCTAACGAGGATTAGCGGCGTAGTCTGAGCGCACGACCGGCGAATGTGACAAAATGGTCAACGAAAACAGCGGAGGTTGCCATGGTAACGAGGTAGGCAACACTGGTTTGTCGGCAACAGGTATCACAAACGTTGTCGCCACCCTAAACAGCGGAGCGGCGGAAACATGTAGGCACCCTACTTTGCAATACTGCCAAGCATTGACACAACATGTGGTAATGGTGCGAAAATGTGTGCTTGTTTCGCCGGCGTGTGGATAATAAAATCTCAGAATACAAGCAATGTCTTTACAAAGCAACCTGTCACCATGAATTTGGGTTGGCTCGCCAAGTAGAAACTGCTCATTACATGGACCAAAATGGCGACCATATGGGGAGCTTGGAGCTACTTTTCCCAGTATCTAGCAACTTTAGCTCACAGCACAAAAAAAAAAAAAAAAAAAAAAAAAAGAGAAAAGGATCATTACTACAAAAAAAAAAAAAGAAAGCTAGCTTATACAAAAAAATAACAAAAATAGGCACTAACACACAAGGCCCACATCAATTTGCAACAATTTTAAAGAAAACCAATAGATAAAGGCAGTGTCATGTCGAAAAAACAACAGGACAAAACACAAAATAACATAGTATATTTATTTCTATGCAATAATGCTACAGTTTTAGAAAAAAAAAAAAAAAAAAAGTTCTGCCATGTTGTTTTAATAGACCTTTGCCAAATTACCCAAACACTATTGAGAATGCTGGGAATGCACTCCCCTTATCTGTACGTAAAAGTAAATGACTAAAATAAGGCACTGACGAGCGCGCATATGAAGTGTTATCGATCTTAGGCTTAGAAAAATTGCCGAAGCAAACACCAGCACGTACAGCGCACGTCACTATGCTCATTGCAAGCTTCTTGGGTCTTGGGAAATTTAGCAAAAGGCCTATTAGCAATATGCGCGACCAAAAGTGTCGCTGTGGTCGGCGTTCCACGATTGGTCGAACACTCGCCGTGATGCGACAATCCCAAGCTTCTATGGTGCTTTTTAAACGCACCATCAAACTTGCGGTTCGCAACTGTTGATAAGAAGCCACAATCACAATTCAGTGAATTCCAGTCGTGACATCACGGATGGGAACGTAAGACGGCACCATCAAAACATATCAGTGCCAATGCCGAGTCTACGGGTCAGAGACTTACGTCGGCTAGTCAGGTTGTGGTCCTCAACCTCCTCCTCCGCCGAGCTGGAGCCCTCCTCGGACGTCGCGTCGGGCTCTCCGAGCCCGTTCACGTCGGTCAGGTAGCCCGTCAAGTGGACGGTGCCCTCCCCGTTGAGGAAGAAGGTCACCTCCTCGCCCTCGACAAAACTTAGGTCCAAGGGAACCTGTAGCGCCTTCTCGTAGTCCAGTGTGCAAAGCAGGAACTCTGCCTTGGCGTGCTCCAGCATCAGCATCACGCGCTTGTGCGACGAGGAACCTGCAGGAGCGAGTTCGGATCTCTCTCAGGCGGCAAGGTGCGAGAGAAAAGAACTTCTATTCGTGTCTTTCTACCGCTTATTCCAAGTAACCTATTGGCTACCGCGCTCGGTGCGAGCTTTTGGGCCGTCCGTACCGCATGGTTTTTGCGCTAGAACGGAGCTACTTTCTGTGATACCATTTGGCTCTTACAGTAAAAATAAATTGGCAAAACAAAGAAACGTGTGCCTTACCACTCTTGAAGACTTTGTGTCAGTTGACTAATTGCGGGGGAAGGGCAGTTACATTTTTTATTGTACAAAAAGTCTCGAAGCACTCTGGCACATGGAGAAAGGAATACTGATCACAATCCTTTTAGATCAGTAGGCGTTTAAGCTCCGATAAACTAAGGAAGAGGAGAAGACGAGAGCGCGTGGGGATGTCAGAATGCCGAGCTCTGGTTCGAATGATTAGTGGGTAGACCTAAAGCCAGCTGCAGTTGTCTCCACTGCACTCGTCAAACGCGTTAGAATGCCTTTGACTGCACTGCACTTCTGGAACGCGTTAGAATGCGAAAGATAAACGCCGGATGCGGGCGCTGCAACTCGTTTGACGCGTGCAGTGGAGACAAAGGAAGCTGGCTTTAGGTCTACCGACTAATCATTCCAATCAGAGCTCGCCATTCCAACATCCCCGCAAGCTCTCGTCTCCTCCTCTCCCTCAGTTTCTAGGTGCACTAAGCTTTCTCATTATTTATCAAGCACTCGTAATCAGAAGCTGAAAAATCGTCATCATCTTTGCTTTCAAAGACAACACCTACAATTTCCTTCCCGGAAAGATTATGCTGACTACCCACCCTGCCATTTGCCCCCCAAGTAAACACCGCAATTTAATAACAATATATATATATAAAAAAACAAAAACAACTCAGGTAAACAAACGGGTTGTTGCCATCTGTTGGTAATGGCAACTTCACTACTACAAGTTGAAGCCCCTTGATGCATCTGTCTTGCAATGCACGAGGCACATGCCTTGTGCAGCCCTTGGAGGCAAATAGCGGTGGAGAACCTGCTCGCGGCGCGTGTCTTGCGTGCCTGCAGAACAATGGCGTACCTGCCAAGTTCGGAGAAATCAAATCCGGGAGAATTTCAAAGGGAAAATGGGGAGGGGGGGGATTGCGGTTTTTTAAAAAGAAGTATTGATAACAAATTTACATGAAGACAGCTTCATTACATTTATATTGCACTGCTCATGCTAGCGAGATAAAGCTGGGCCCCACTATCGTAGCAGCCGTTTGTTAAAACGGCAAAATCTCCTTGTTTATGGGTGGGGAGGGGGGGTAATTGCGTTTTCCGGAAGATTTTTCTGTCAATCAAACCACCGTACATCCATACAAGTCGGTCAAAATTCGGGAGTTCCAGGGTAATACGGGAGACTTGGCAAATACATAATAGTTTGCGGCACTTGTAAGACAAGCAAAATTAGCCGGCAACTATGAGCAGCTTTTGAAAACCATCCATATCTCGAGCCCGGTGATTTGCCCGCTTTGACAAATTGGTCCCTGCTGGTGCGCCCGGTGATTCGCCGGTCTTGGTAATGAATAGTTTAATGCCTTGGCTACTATTTACGAGTGTCACTCATGCAGTCGTAAGGACCAGAAAGTCAGATCCCGGGTCTGGCTCGCATTTCCGTTTTGAAGGTTGTTTTGTGCATTCTCTGGCAGAAGGCAGCACTGTCACAATTGGTCCACCCCCTTCAAGCTAGTTGTTAGCTTCATATTTTCACAAAAAAAAAAAGAAAAAAGGAAGGAACATGGCATCGAAGCAGAGGTCTGCTTTAGCCAACGAATAAATACAGAAACTTTTATTTGGAAGTGACAAGTGGTCTACCATTTCCAAGCACAGGCCTCTGTGATGACTATGAAACTATCTAAAATCAGCGATTTGCACGAAAATTAGAGGAAACATTCACTTGGACTCCAGATGTTGTTTGCTGCTGGATATTTCCTGGATATTTCACACAGTACCACACAATGAAGGATCTCTCAATGAACACATCGGGTGGCTAGGAATTAATAATGAGAGCAACAAGTATCTTGAGGCCAAGTGAATGTTTAATGCAATTTTCATGCAAAATTGTAAATTCAGAAAAACAAATTTGTAGTGTTTTATGAAAAAAAGAAACCGAAAAACATAGTTTGCAATGAATTAAGCCTGAATATTTTTGCTCTGAGAAAAGAGAGCATGCGCAACTTTGCTTACTCCCTTTAGTCTCTCCAAATGGGGATTTCCGCAAACAAAAGCATTGCTGTGGTCTGCCTTTCATGATTGGCCAAACTCTCACTATGAAGTCTTTGGCAGGATTGATTCTGCTTTTATTGACGGAAATGAGACGATTGTCAAACGGTCAGCTCTGACAGGGTTGTTTTAAGGATGCGATGACCCCAAACCCACACTTTTTACAACCAAACTTGTTGTTCAAAACTAATAACCTGGTGCTCACGTCTACAGGCCCCTGCCTGTCTCTCTGTCTAGCTTTGCAAGCCACTCAGAGTATCACAACTGTCGCTAACAAAGATTATTATTATTATTATGATCATGGGTAGAAACTTTAAAAGGGTGCCACAGAAACATCTCGTCGCCAATATCTTCTATGGTAACTCCGTACAGTTTTGAAGGGAATGCTAAAAGGATCATCTTTCCTGTAGAAAATCAAAATTGCATGTTGGTTTTTAAAGGGACAATGAACTCCCCAAGAAAGATTTCTTTGAAATGCCTCAATAAAACAAATATGAAAAAAAAAAAAAAAAAGATGTCTACAAATCTCTGTAATGCAAAATTAGAGCACAGCTCTTGAGGAGAAGGGGGGGGGGGGGGGGGGGGTACGGAGGGGAGGGTATGCCCTCTCGTACCCTCCCCTGCTCCTCCTTAACCCGCTAAACCTAGCAGGGAATATTTCCCCACTAAATTTAGCGGGGAAATTGACGTCACGTGGCCTCAACACCAATTCAATTTCCCGATAAATTTAGCGGGGCAATCACGCTGACGGCAACGCCGCGAAACGCGGAAACGGGCGCCTAAGAGCTGCGCTCTAAAAAAGGCGCTACATTTGATTCAGGTTCCAAAATATAAGCATGGTTCAGAGCTGCCTAAATTAGTCTCGCAATGCAAATAATGCAAGAATACTTTTTTTTTTAATTTTTTATGTTTTTTTTATGGGGGGGAAGGGGAGGTGCAGGAAATAGTCATTGCTAGCTGGAAATATTTTTTCTGGGTAGCTGGGCCCTCGTAAATCACGTTCCGGTAAAAATCTTGGAAGCATATACATCTTAGCAGTGTCCCTCTAAAAAGGCTGTGCAACGATATCGAGTTAGAATGTTTCTCGCTCTACACATGCTTACTGGTACTAGGGAAATTCAAGTATTCGCAACTCCAGCGCGCCGCTCGCCCTCCCGCAGACGAACGGAGAACCAGAGGAGCGGGGACGGCAGTGGCGGCGGCCGCGTGCGGAAACGCTGGCAGGGACCGGCCGCCTTGATACGTGAAGTCGTTTTAACGAAAAAAGTGAGCGCGTTAAAAAAAGGAATTCTTGTGCTCCGCCTTGCAACAGCCTTGCACGAAGGACCGGGATGTCTAATTTCATTAGGGACCATGTTGAATTAACCTGAGACTGGGGTAGAGAAGAAGCATCGAAACGTAGAAGGGACAGAAAATAGACAGGACGACGTCTCATTTTCTGTCCCTTCTACGTTTCGACGCTTCTCTACCCCAGTCTCAGGTTAATTCAACATGGTTAATATTCACCAGCTCTCCTGCACCCTTACGATTTTTTCATTAGGGACTTTTCGTGTATCGCATGCGCTGCGGATTTCTGGTCTTGTGCATGGCCGCCAGCTCAATCTGAGCTCAACGTGACGGAAAACGCTCCCACTCCCATTAGCAATAAAGAACTCTATAGTACGGTCTACGGAAAGTCTATTCTTTGCCGTAAGTAGGAGAAAACTCGTCGCGCAATGGTATGTCGAGCAATACAAATCGGGAATGGGTTCGCGGTTTAAGGCCGTTACAAGGAACATGACCGTTTATTCCAAGCACTTTAAAAAGACAGAATACCCATACTCGCTTTCAGGTAATTACAAAGCAAATAAAGAAATGCTCAAAGCATTTTAAGCGCGTCTGTGTTAGCCAGCTGTTTGTAACGAGAGCTTGGAACACGCAGTTTTGGCCAGAGGGACCGCCATGTTGCAAATAACAAGGTACAAAAAATGTATGGTATATTAAAAGTTTTCTTTTGATAAAGCAATAAATAAAACCCCTAAACACGCCGATTATGTTAATAGGCAGTTTTTGCATAGCGTACGACACCCCTAAACTTCAGCTGGACGTACAGCGCACTGACGTTCAACCGGCGCTACCAACTTTCACGAGCGACTTGATAGCCGAGTTGTGCAACTTATTAAAATAGCTCAAGTAACTGTAAATGTCTGTAAAAAAAAAAAAAAAAAAAAAAAAAAAAAAAAGTAATTGGTTTTTTTTGGCCCTACCGCAAAACCTCAGTGTTTTTTTTTTTTTTTTTTGGTACTCTTTGTTGCGAACTTCAGCTGTTTAACCTGTTATATTGCGCCGTCATCAAGCCTCGCGTAAAAGTTGGGGCCGCCAGTTTGGCTACAGTGGGCTGCACGGCGAACTGAAGTTTTGGAGTGTCGTATATGTTACAAAAAGTCCAAGAACTACAACATTTTTTTTACAGTGATGAGCACGGCAACGCTCCTGGCGTGCACTGAAAATTGTGCCTTAAAGGCGCAGCGTGAGCTTGCGGTCGTAATGCTACACTGCACGGTAGCCTGTGGTAACAAACTTTCTATCAATAACCACAGAGCAGTTTGATTATGTGTTGCAATACACTAAAACCGAGGCGGTGAGCAGCGATTTGTGAGGCTGTGACGCGAAGACACCAATACTGTGAACGCTGCACTTCCGAAGCTTGACGGTCACCGTTTGCGGCTCTCTTTAGAGCACTAGTGGTCAGGCAAAGCGCGAACGTATGTTCATCTCCCTCAAAAATATTCTGCCACAAACAGTAACGTGGCCGCCAACTGGTGCCTAAATAGCACTCGCTCACTGCAAAGCTTGGCAATTTGAGGTTTGTGCAACTTTTAAATAACAGCATGCTCGTTTTCCTAACACGCATCAGCATCTCCGTCACCTGTAATATGATCCCTCCCTAACCGCTTAGCATTTGTAGACAAATAAACTATTTTTAGCGCGATGAACACCGTCAGCGAGCAGGCGCACAGGATATCCTGCAGAATCTATCCCCGTCTCTTCCGACATCTTGGAACTACTGCCCCGCCACCTATAGGGCGTTGGAGTTGCGAATATTCATGTGCAATGCCACTGACCCAGGAGCTTCTTTTTTGCGGTTTGACTTCGAGGATAAAAGCTAACTTTTTCTTTCAGTCACTCCTTTGCCAAACCTGAGGACGTATCATGAGGGTTGCAGTGTTGAAATGGTCATTGGGATTACCCTACGGCGGCAACATTTGGGTGCGGCTCATAGATTGGACACAAACACCGTGTGAGCACTCGATTTGAACCCCTGACAATATATGCCTTGACGAGCATTCGGGTAGCCGCTTGTGTCCAGTTGCTGCAAAGACAAGAAGAGCCGAACCCCAACTATGCCTGGAACCCAGCGCGCGTCCAATGATGAACCCTGAAGACATAATTACTTTTTTTTTTCTTTTTTGACACCATAATTTCCTCCAATTAATTTGGTTTCGAGTATTGTTCCTTTTTTAAAATTCTATGGCCCTAATAATAATTAAGCAAGACCGGTTCGTGCCCCTGTGGCCCTGCCAACAAGATAACTTGCCGCTAAGCACATACCGTTTTATATTGCTCCCAAAAACCATACTTTCGCTGTGACGCCGGGAACGTGCCTCTGAAGGCTCGTTGACATAGTTGCGTTTGACTGCGTTAAGACTCCTTACGTCGAGCTGTTGCTATGGCGATACTAACGCCGAGCCAATGGGGAGGCACTGTGCTGCAGGCTGCAATGCAGTCGACACAACTGCATGAACGAACGTTGGGTGGCACGTTACTCAAGTCCTTATTTTGTCCGCTCGACTACCGTGGGCAGACGACGCAGGTCGGGAATGTTACAGATGGCGCAGCTGTGGGACCGAGATGGCAGATGGCCGTCCAGCTGTAACCGACTCTGAAGTTGGTCAGTCGACGGAAAGCGAGGCAGTCACACATAGGGATGCTTCAGCTTCACCGACACTGACGTCTGTAATGTCTTGGCTGGTGGCCAGGAGACGATGTGGCCTGGTGTTCGAACCTTCAAGAGCACGTGGCTGGTGCTTAGGACTGACATTCCAGGTTGCATTAAAACTAGAACCGGATGCTTCCCTGTGTCGAGCTCGAGTCTTTGCCCGACATATGCAACAACGTCCATCCGTCTGCTATGCTCTCACCTTTAGGACAAACCATTAGAATTGTAGCTATCTCCAATTTTCTCTCGGTGGATTTTCTTGTTACAGTTCTGCAAACACTATGAAGCAGGGGTGGTACCTGATGTTATTCAGGAAAAGATGCAGCCATCCCGGTCCTAGCAGTTAACTTGAGAATAAGACCCATGGGGACAACAACACAGATTATTTGTTTGTGCTTCTGACACAGCGCTCAGCTGACATAGCCGAATGCTGCATCACCAATCAGTTGGAGGCTCAATCAATAAAGCACTGATTGAACATGAGTGTCAGCTGAAGGCTAATGAAGCAATCATATCCAATCTGTGCCCCGTGCTCGATCGAGGTAGGTCAGGGTCAGCCTTACACTATCAAGCGCCCTGGGCGAATACAAGCTAGGGCGCTCCCCCTCCCTTTTTATACATTAATTTCTACTAGGTACGACACCAGATTGTTAGTAAACATGCGAGTAGTGGCGCAACATGAAAGCAACAAACAGCGACCGAGCATATACATGGCTTGCACGTGATGTCAGTCTGCTCTGTGCGATCGTCCAGGTCGGCTGAGGTCGCTGACCCCTAAGGCCAGTACTGAAGTAAAGGAAAAAAAATCCAGTCCACAGGCTTTGTGCTCGGTAAACACTGAGCTCTGCAGAAAACATGCTAGAAAAAGTGCCTATAGTTCTATCTCCTTGCCAATAGGCCATTCAGATGCATTTCAGGCATCATAATGTCACTTTCTTTGCTTTTTTTTTAGAGTAGAAAAGAGTGTACCTACATCTGCAGTCTATTACACTTCCTTGATTACCCTCCCCCTGACAATAGCTCTTCTTTGCTTTTTTTGTGCATCTAACACCATCTGCAAATAGTTATTATACACCAACTCCATTCTGTTACATCATGCTGCGGTGATGGCGCTTTGGGCACACTTCCGAGTGTGGGCGGAAGTTGTTACGCGGAACGGGCATTCCCATTTTGTTCTGGAAGAAACCAGACTAAAGCCTGCCTCCTTGTTAAAGCGCTGAGACTGGGGCTGTGGAACCAAGAAGGTGTGAAGATCAGTTTTCATCTGATTTCTGCCTACTTGGTTCATTTAAGAACGTGGATAGGTGCCGTGAAAAGGGAAAACCACAATGTCAAACCTCGATTGTGTGCGCTTTGGGTTAATTCAGACAGTTGTGGACACCAGGTTTTTTTTTTTCTTTGTTGTTGCAACATGAACGTGGAAAAATCATCAAGTCATCCGGACGACCCACAAACCATGTTCAGTGCATCTTCACACTCAAACAACTGTCTAATTGTTCAAACTGTCATCTGCTCTTTCAAACAACAGCGGCCCATAGATCAAATGTTGACCTGGTAATTTCAAAAAGAAGTAAGTGCAAGCCTTAAAAGACAAGTTTGAAGGTTTTTCGGGGTAAGTAGGCTCGGTGTAAACCATAGATATAAGGAGATGCTGACCATTGTTACCAGTGGCCATCATTGACTTGTTATGCCCGATTCACTTGGTCCAATCCTGCTTGCGATTTTCAGTATAAACTTCGAGTATCACAGCTACCGTCTACGCTTTTCCTGTCCAAGCGACGTCGCGACTGAAAATAGTGAGGAGAATCTCATCATGTGAATCAGGCTTTACCGTCGTATCTGCGGCGCTCACGCAGAATTAATCGCCGCACGTCACATTATTTACACAATGTTTTGCGGTGTAACGAGCCTCGTTAACTTCGCTCAGGCCACTAAAGCAGTAAGAAATAGCTAGGAAGACCAATCAACAATTCCAATGCAAAAAAGAGCAAGCTAGGGGACTCCACCCATGCCGCCAATATTGCATTCCAATGGTTTGTTGATCAATGAAGCGACACTGTTTGCCCCCACTCTATCGCGCACGCGTGGCGCCGGCGGCATGCTGCTAGTGGCACTCCTGTTTGTTTGTAAACATGAGTGAGTATAACCGGCAAACAGCTCCTGGTCATAGCACGTGTTACGCCGACACATTACAACTGTGTCTAGGATACACACTACGACTAAGGGCACTGCTTATGAGTCAGGGGTGGTCTGTAACAGCACATTAAGGAGAAGCTCTATGGCTTATTATGTGCGCTATTATTTTCTTCAGCTCGATATATATGTGTGCATAACTCAAAACGCCATTTAAAAAAAGATTTATGGCACGAAGGCGTACAGTGGTCGGATTGTTCTGTACGACCATTCGTGCAGAAGAAATGTCCTTTCTTTGGAGGCGCTGGCGGCATGTCTGGTGCCAAAAGAGACCCTTAGGCCCGCTTCATACGGGGCAACCTTTGCAGCAATTTCGAGGTTGCTGGCGGGTTGTTCCCTAGCTTTACCTAGATCGACGCGAATGCTATGTCAGAAGAGCCATAGTTGGCTTACTGATGTTTAATATATACAAGAAAAAGGAACAAGACTGGCCTATGGCCGTTACAGTCGGGAGCCAGGGATCGAATGCCTCAGTCCGGGGGGCCACGCTCAGCAAGCGCGCGCCCTTCTTCGTCCTGCTGCTGATGATAGCTGTTTGCAGAAGAACTGCGAACACATCAACGAATTGCTGAGATCGGGTCCGGCTCGAAACGGACGAGCAACTCGAACAACTGGGAGACGTTTGAAGCGGCAGCAGCCAATCAAAGACGCGATATTGTCACGCGACGCCCCTGTGGTGATGATGATGACAGCTAAAGACTTCGTTCTGGTTTGAAATGAAGCGTTTTGAAATAATCAGTTTCAGAAACATGAGTTAGTATTCTCAACACAATTCAGATATAAAAACACGTTTTTAGCGCACAGCTGTGCGTCTAAATAGTGCAGGAAAAATTAAATTTCATGATGATGATGGCAAGTCGTAGAAAATCGGTTGCTGCGTGTGAACGCGGGCGGCCCGTGTTGCTGGTGTTGCGACGTCAAATTGCTGGGTGAAATTGCCCCGTCTGAAGCGGGCCTTAGTGGACCTTTGAGGTCACGTGCTTGTTACCATCCTTTGTTTTGGAGGACCGGATTACGGATCTGATGCCTACAACCGAATGCACTTATGCATTGGGTGCTGAAAACAGCGTTCTTTTCCAGCTCGCTACTTGCATCACTGAAGCTTTGATTCACGGCGCCAGTCAAACCGCGTCGCCACGTATTCGAAAACGACCGCCTTCTGTTCTTGCGAAACATTCGTAATTTAGCAAAGCTACTCTCTCCAAAACAAAGCTTTCTGCCGGTGCTCTCTAGGTAAACATTGCACAGATATTTGAATCGTTCGACGCAGACCACCGGTTCAGCAGGTTCACTCAACTCACCAGACTGCCGAGGTTCTAGTGCCGCCATCGAAAGGTGGTACGAAGTGTTTACCACCTGCGAGTAGCGCTTGCCACTCTCTAATGTGACTCCTGGAAAGAGAAAAAGAAAATTGTGTGACATTAGAAAAGAGCCGCGCTGGTTGCGCGCCAATAACCGAGCGCGTGCATAGCTCGCGCAACGTGGTGAAGAAACCGGCGCGGCAAGTGTTCACATTGCCAGAAGAACTTAAGGGAGAACCTACCCCAAAACATGGCTCAAGGTGCTTGTACGCTTCGACGTGGAGTGTGAAATGGCACGGGGGAAATCAGGCGCCCAAGCTCGCTACGGCCCGTGAAACACCCGACCACACGCCGATTGTTTTAACTTTCGCCGCTACTGCCGCGCTGCCGCAACTAGCACAAAAGGAAATGGACCAGGATTGTTTTCACCGTCGACACGCACGACGCCGTTTAGTAGCTAACTAAAAGGCCTATTTTATAAAATAAAAAACAAAAAATAACTATAAACATATTTCTAAAACCTTTCGTTTTATTAACTTATATCAAGTACATTCGAAGTAATCCATCAAAATAAGTACGCGACTGTTGCGGCCAGTTGCAGCCTGCAAGGCTTAGTGAACGCCATTTTGTTTTTGTAAAATGGCTCCGTTTGTTGGGATGCTTCCGAAATGAAGTTTCTTTACCTCCGGTGCTTATCAATCGGATCGTGGACCCTGGACAACGCAGGCAAAGCCGTTACGTGCTCCGTGAAAGCGAAGACACAGTGCTTCTAGTCGACTGAGCGTCTGCAGCGAACGTCTTTCGGCGGTAAGCGATACTGCCGATTACAGCAGTAGCTGTAGTGCTGGTGGGGTGGGATTTCACCTTCTTGGCTCAAGAAATTCGCCCAGAAACGCTATTGACATGTCGGCATGACGAAAAACTAGCTTTTACCGTACGGCTTCTGGGTGCCGAGACCGCTTTCGTTCCCGCCGTTCATGCAAACCATTGCGGTAGTATACCTACGTTCGTCTGCGGGAACTATGCGGTCCATTAAAACGGTACTTCGTTCGGACCGATGTTGTTCGGATTGCGTGTTTACGCGCTTGCACGAACCAAGCGATCCAACCCCTAAACCTGATCGTGGGTCTTTCTTTTTGGGCGTTCGTCCGAAAGTCGGCGAACAAGCTCTCAACTTTGCGAGCGGTGCGAGGTTAGTCGTCTACGTAGCGCGAACAGATGGTTTGCTTGTCCACTGTGCAGCGATATCGACTATCTAAAAATACGGCGGAATCTCGATGAGCGAGCGATGTCCGCACGCCTATTGTTTTAGCACACTGGAGGAGTGGGGGGGGGTTTATCAGTCCGACTCCTGACCAGCCCACCCACACGGGCCGAAAGCCTGACCAAGCAAGACCCCTTTCAGTCGGGGCCCGTCAGCAGAGCACCCGCCTCTCGACCTATTTTGTTACTTTCTTTTATTTTTAGGATGTGGGTCGCGCTCACAACGGCGGATTAAACTGCTCGAAAAGAATATCCCTTTCGTACTGTGGGACCAAAGTTGTGCGACGAATTTTGGTGGAGCCTCCGGACTGTCAGCGTTCAGATGTGTCTCCGGTCATGCGAATAGCCACACCGCCAAAGTGCTCGGCGAGACAGGTGTCGTCGGGGAAGTTTATTTTCGTCGGTTATCTTTTTGCTGCGCTTATTCGCGTGATATACTAGCCCTGGGCGCGTTTGTTTTCTTTTAGCGTCTCTGTTGTATGTATATAGGGTGTCACAAAATAAAATTTAGTTTTTTTTTCTTGTTTTTTTTTACCGCAAAAATAAACTAGGCGTCGCCGAACGCAAAGTTACGCGTGATTTTCTGAAAATTTCAATGGGAAAATGGCGGCCGACGGAGTTTTCAAATACATGGGGCTCTATGGCACCAGAAACCGAAAACGGGCGAAAATGGACTCCATTTTCCCATTGAAATTTTCAGAAAATCACTAACTTTTGATTAAGTTATTGGATGTGACCTCAAGAGCTACCTTCGGGCGGAGAATGAGCGTTCGGCGATGCCTAGTTTATTTTTTGCGGTAAAAAAAAACAAAAAAAAAAACCTGTAAATATTCTTTTGTGAACTTTTTTTCCTCTTGTGTGTGTGTGTTACGTTTTGTGACGCTTTGTGAGGGAGCATATCAACGTTGCTCGTGATGGTTCTGCTTAACCGTCGTAATGTATAGAAGAAAAATAAAAATACCGTATTACCGTATTTACTCGAGCAATAGCCGCACTATTTATGAACAAGGCCCTTGCGTCTACTTTCCCTCAAAGCACATATACATCCAATCATCGCATTGTGCAGAAATAACATAGCGAATAACTAGATCGAGAACACAACTCTCCATACAAATGCAACCTTCAAAGATGGTATCTTCGCGCGAGGACGTTATCTCTGTCCTGTAAACAGTTGGAATCATGCTGTCGATCACGGTGACTGGCAATCCGCGTGCTCCGCGGAAAAGGGAACCCTCAGGTTTTCTTCATGAGCAGTGCGGCTATTACTCGAGTAAATACGGTAATTGTTATCGTCGGCCAGTCACAACTGACACGTGATCACCATTTTCTTTGGGGGCTGTGATCACTCAGAGTCAGAGCAGCTTGATTCATCCACTGTCTTGGTATTTAATAGCCTTTTAACAAACATACTTATATAAAAATGGGAAAAAAAAGTTTTTACCAGGAAATATGATTAACCTTGTTTGTGAGTTTAAAATGATAAACATTTTGGGTGTGTACTGCGAAATTGGTGGCAATAATCTCTTCGCCAAATTACCCAAGTATCAAGGTGAATGCTGGGAACCTAGATACTGTACACGTGCTTGCCGTGTCAGTAGAAAATATTCTAAGTAAATAACCGAGATAAAGCCTCGACGAATGCAAGCGTAAAGTGCTATTTGTTTTAGAGTTTTGCTTAATAACGGTTGCTCCTGTGGAGGCCAGCACGTGCAGCGCATGTAACTACACGCACAGCGTGTTTCTTGGTGCTTGCGTAATACACCATCCCAGTATTTACGAGTTCTCAGCCCAGCCGCGATAGCCTCAGCCCAGAACACTGGAAATGGAACCGGCCAGGACCCCTTTCTTTTGGAAAGGTCTTAGTACCGCACATGCTTGAATGAAGTAAATATGGACCCCTTCAAAAATTGCGCCCTCTTACTGTCTGTCTAAAAATATTGTGCAGTGGCGTGCGCAAAAAACACCATGAAAATGGCCAGTCTTTCAAATGTATACAGTTTCTTAGAAGTGAGTATTCTATCATTTATAGACTTGCCAGCTTGTTGGTGTTCTTTGCGCACGCTATTGTGCAGTATTTTGATAGTCTGTGATAGTCAAGCATTGCTGAGAACGTGGGTACGCCTCATCAATGCTCGACTATGAGAAGATCTAGCCACACCAGCACCGAGATGGCGGCATGAAAAAACCGTACTTGCAAAGATCTTTTTTTTTTTTTTTTTTTTTTTCTTTTTATTTTGAGTGAAACGTTGCAAGCAAAGCACCACCACGGTCACTCGATTAGGACTGAAGGATTGAGTGGCCGTGGCACCACACACATTTGGGCCTTCAAACTACGAACGGTGTTTCAATATATTTACTGTGACGATACTTTATTTCGAATAGATTTGCGGATGCGATAGGGAGTGATTGAGTTCATCTTAGCACGGTACTTAAATGCACCGTGAAACGCAAATTTGCGGTGGACAACCCAATGATCCTTCGCACCTTACGAGACTACGTGATCGTGAGTTGCCTTTGATGTATGTATGCAATGCCACGAGTGGCGATTAGCTAGCTGAAGGTGCGATTTACTTTTCTCGTTCCGCTGCTTTGGAGGTTCCATAGACCCTTCGCAATGTTGTATTTTAGAGGGAGGAGGGAGCGTACCATCGCGGACAATATGAGCTGCAAAAGTTCTTCTTCCTTTTCTAAAATACCTGCCAACATCTAAAAAAAAAAAAAAAAAAAAATTGTCAGAACGGTTTTATGGAATGTGAACCTTAGGTCCCACTCCCTGAACACTCTGGACATATTGAGAGACAATGCCCGATACCAGTGGCGTAGCCAAAAAGAAAACGTCAAACCTTCCCCGCAAAAAAAAAAAAAAAAAAAAAAAAAAAAAAAAAATGGTTACGTTTTTGTTTGATACAATATCTACACTGCCACCCCTCTTCCAATGTATTGCATTTCCCGTTTCACCTCGAGGACCCTGACTGAATAGGCTGTTAATCTAACATAAGGAGAAAGTTTACGTAAGAATCAATTATTATTATCCGCCAAGATGTCATTTTCTCTTCGTCGATATTTAACCTGTTTACAAACAAGCCCTCGCGATGTACTGCGCTTGCTCCCTATTGGCCCCGAGCGGGACCGATTGGAGCGCTGCGATCGTTCGACCGTGACGTAGGATGGGGGATCACGTGATAAGGCCAGCTATCCCGCCTTGCTTTGGTCGGGGACTTCGGAAACCGTTCGCTCAATACTTTTGCTTCTTTTTTTTTTTTTGTGTGTGTGTGTGTGTGAAGCCTGATCAGCACACGCGCGGATCGGCTTCAGCAGCTGTCGAGCTCAGGGAGCAATGGTAAAGTACTGTTCGGTATCGCAATGCCGCAGTTACGCGAACGACCCAAACATCAGCTTCCACATCTACCCCAACGAGAAGCATTCCAATATAATTCATAAATTGTGAACAGTCTCACCCTGCATAGCAGTACATTTCTCATACAGCTTCAATATCATTTGAACGATGGGGTTAAAAGTGTATGTGCAAGTTGGCGGCAAGCAATTCAAGTAGAGCTGGGTGCTAATATACTTGAAAGAGTAATTTACAAAGGGCAACAAGACATAAAATTTTACTGACTATTTTAATGCAAACATCACTCACAGCTTAGTGGTACTTAAGCAACCAGCAACTGCATAAATGTGAGCATGTTATGTGGCTCCATTTATTCTCGATCTATATCACAGCACGCCGGCCGGTGAGTGCATACAACCTAGCAAAATAACGTTACACGGCATGTTACTTCCCCTATGCTTTGATGGAGCACGATGTGTCATTGACGTTTCTTCCATTTAGTGTTATCTCCAGCTCGTGCGCGGGTACGAAGTGAGCGCCGACGTTTGGAGAACGAATCCAATGAACGTGTAACAATCCCTATCCAGCTTCTTGATGCTGCAGGAGAACACGTGTCCCGCTTCAAGAACACTTTCGCCCACAAGCGACAGCCGGGATGTTTCGTGGGCCTTGTCCACGAACACATTGATGCTGCTTACAGCTGAAAAGGGGTACACAGTTGTAACGGGGTGCCCACTGCCCGGTCGAATAGAAATTAAAAAAAAAAAAAATCGTCTTCAACGGTGGGTCGCACTTCGTAAGCGTCCATTGCGGTGCGCGAGACAGCCGCCGAAAACGACAAGTTGACCCGCACCTTCTAGTCCACGCCGCCGCGCTTCCCTGCAGCGACCGTTTCCCTGCTCGCCTCCAACCGGTTCACCGGCTCCGCGGAAGCGTTGGTACGGCAGCCGATTTAGGAACTTGACTAGGTCGAGTAGTAAAACGAAACATTGGCTTAAAAGAAGCCTTAAACACCCGTAGTATTAAAAAGAGTGAGGACCGAGACGCTCCACCCTTGACGCAGAGTGCAGGAAACGGTCACGTGATCCCCCATCCTACGTCACGACGATAGGCCCGTCAGGTGGCGCCACGCCATGTTCTCGGGGCTAATACCAGTAGCGGCGCGACCGCAGCGGCCTGACGTAAAGGAACGTTTCACGAGGGAAAGAAAAAGGGGAATACAGCAAAATAAGTCGTCTTCCCCTTGAGTCACTACCGCTAACCACCTCCAGCAGCTTGTCTGTATCGCCAATTTTTTTCCTTTTTTTTCTTTTTACGAAATGTGTTTAAAGCAAAGGTTTTATTAAATAATAAAATAAAAAAAAAAGTTTAACGGAAAAGTGTAACACGTAATCTCCCCGCTCATTATAGCGGGAAAATCTGAATTAGCGTATAACTGATTCTACACCGATTCGAGGGGGAGGGTGACGCAGTACACCGACCTCACCGGTCGGTTTCGTGACGTCGCCGATGCCGGCATGCATCGTGGGAACTCTATGTCCCTGCACGCGCGACAACTGTGTGCTGCGAGTCCGCGCGAGTGCAACACCAGATGGCAGGACGCGTCTCGTGCACTGGCGCCTGCCTCCTGCGTGCTCTACACAGTTATGACGGCGTCACGCGTGCCTGGAACGCTTCTTTGGATCGGTCTATAGACGTTTGCAAGTACGCCCTCTGGCCGCCGCCATTTTGTTGTTGGTGTGGGTAGATCGTTTGATAGTCAGCGCTGCCGGGGCCGTGGGTACGCCTCAGCAATGCTTGACTATCAGACGATCTTCCCACACCAGCACAAGATGGCGGCGCCCAGATGGCGTAGTTGCAAACGCCTATAGACCGACACTGTTTCCAAACAAGCCCGCGTGTTTTCACACCAGGAGTGGGCAGTGCGCGAGCGCAGAAACCATATTCGCTCGAGGTGAAGCTTCTGCGCATGCGCCGTTGCGACAACAGCGCCACCACAGAGGCGTACCGTCAGAGCTGCGTGTTGGTCCGTTTCGAGGGGACCCTCTGGAACATGGTTTTCCCCATCTGTACGTACGGTATATCTGATAATGCTGAGTTGTATACGTTCTTGGCTGGATTGAAGGACGACAGGTATTCCTACTCTGCTTGGAGTGCAGCCTTGTCGTCGTCGTCACATTTGTACCGTTCTTCGCACCGGATCTCGAAACGCCAGTGTCTGTTCTTGTTGGGTTGCGCTTGGCGCGGTGCGACCTGCATCTATCTCTGGCTGGCCTTACGGCAGTTGGAATCAATTTATTGACGAAACGAGGCTTCGTAATGCTGTAAGCGGAGAGGAGCTTGCATACAGAATTCAGCAAACCTATTTTACTTGACAACAAGCAAAGTTTAAAGCGCATCCACCTCAGACGCACTTGACGGGAAGTGCAAGTTTTTAAAAGGTACTTGGGTACTACTTGAAGTACATAATACATCATTCCGTGCTACAGCGATCTTTGATAGCTGTTATCTAAAAGTGCTGTATTGGGATGAAAAAAAAAAAAAAAAGAAGGAAAAGGACAGTTTTAATAGTGACCGTGTTTGTAAGTTGGTAATGCTAAGCAATTAACTGCCCCATTTTTATTTTTTTTTTAAACAATGCATAATATGGCACAATATGTATGCTT
Source organism: Ixodes scapularis (assembly GCF_016920785.2). Classification (NCBI taxonomy): domain Eukaryota; kingdom Metazoa; phylum Arthropoda; class Arachnida; order Ixodida; family Ixodidae; genus Ixodes; species Ixodes scapularis. Next base: position 121,329,439 of record NW_024609846.1, read on the forward strand.
CTTCTTTTCTTTTTTTTTGACGGGTTGCAGATTCTATTTATTTCTACAAAGACTAAATATATTTCTGCAAGTATCCATTTTTTCTTTCTCCCATTTTGAAGGAACAAAAAGTTAATTCGTTAAACGAGCCGAAATGTGTTACTCGTCTTTAGTGAGACAAAACAACGCTATGTACAAAACTTTTTTTTTTTTTTTTTTTTAAGGTTGCAGTGTCGGGAATGTTTTTACGGCAGATCTGCGGCACGTGACTTGAGTGTGGGAATACGCGGACCTTGGCGTCGGTCGCGTTCGACTGGATGGAGTCCAGGGCCGGTTGTGTCGCTCCACGTGCGAGACATACTTAACGAAACTGAGCGGTCAAAACAAACTTGACCGCCGTGATTCCTCCAGGCGAATCGCTCTGGGATTTACGCGACGGTCGATCGTTAAAACACCGCGATCGTACACGATCTACGTATTGGTTCGTTTGCACCGTTATCCCAGCCGCTAGGCGATACGAACAGTCCCTTTTCAAAACCCAATCGAGCAACATTGGGGCTGTGTTCCAAATCTTACCAAATGGATCCGAGTTGCTCCGGCGGGTCGTGTCACGTGACAACACAGATTGAAAAACGCTGGACGCGGGTAGGTTTCGGTACGCCAAGGTACAACACCCTTACCCTGGAGTAAGATATATAGTAGATTTCGGAACACGGCCTGGAAGTCATCATTTCTTGGGCCTTGTGTTTGGGGACGCCGACAAGGTTCGACCAACGGAAAATGGGCGACTCCCTCACCGGGGGAAGGAGGAAAGGGGGGGGGGGGGGGGGAGTTTTTAGTGTTTTTTTTTTCCCCTATCTCCCAACGGTTTGCTTGGCGATCATCTTCATGGCCTGGAGACAGAGGAACGCAATGACTTGAAAGAGGAGATCAGGTTTTTGTTATTATTTTCAGGCTAGGTGGCGCAAGCTACCGCCCGTTATAAAGGGTATAGCCGTTATTATTCATCCATTGGGCAGGAGGCTAGGGTGTGATTGGAGGCGAGCTGAACCGAGTTCGTGCCGAAAGCTGGCGGAGTCATCGTGTCCAATAGACGCCCGGAGGACGTGCCAAAATAATGGCAGACTTCGATAATATAGACCTTTAGCTAAATTACCCAAGCACTAAAGAGAACGTTGAGAACGTAGGTACACGCGCTCCACGTGTTCGCCTTCCGTAAAGTTTAAAAAAAAAAAAAAAAGCGTTTATCGAACGTGTGCGCGAAGTGCCACTTCTTTTAGATTTTTGCTTTCGAAACAGTTGGAGCAGAAGACGCCAGCACGCGCAGCGCGTGTACCTACGTTCCCGGCCTCCTTTTTCACGCTTGGGCGATTCGGCAAAAGGTATATTGGCGCAGCAGCTACGAAATGGCACCCACGTTTGAAAAGGGCCCGTTCCAACGATGATCGCGGATGCGAACAGAACACGTTGTTGGCAACCTTTATGACGCTTCGACCTTGCGAACCGACAGCGAACAGCACCGATAGGAGCGTCATATCTGCTGCCCAGCGTCCTGACCGCGTGTGCGTATGCCCCTTTGCAGCGTAGTACATTTCTTACCGGCGAATTTGTTTCTCTCGGAGGACAAGTAGTGATGGCCTCCAGCATGGTGTGAGGAGGATCACGTGCAAGCCATGTATACAATCGCGACGCTTTTTTTTTTTTTTTTTTTTAATTTTGTTATTCAGTTTTTGCGTGTTTTTGTATCGTGTTGCGTGTGTGCGAGTCTGAAGTTCAGGTTACACATACACCAGCTGCATCCTGAAATTTTTTTTTTGTGTGTATTATTTTCTAGTTTGTTGATTTCCGTCTTTCTCAGTTTCATCTGGAATAATTGTGCTTTGCGTTTAGTTCCAAAAAAAAAAAAAAAAAGCCAATAAAATTTGTCACAAAAAAAAGACGCGTAGAAATAATTGTTTTAATCGATTACATTCAGCTACTGCTGTTATGTTTTTCAATAGTGACTGTGAAGCTTTTGTTTAGTGAGGTTGGTTCTCCGTTATAAGTGTGTGTGTAGGGGCGCGGAGATTAGTTTTTTTTTTTTTTTTAATCGTGAAAATTGAGGGAAACTGGGGCGGGGGGGCGGGGGGGGGGGGGCAATTTTGTGCACTTCATGAAAACTTTAAAGGGGTTCGTGAAACGTTTTATTTGAAATTCCGAGCTATAAGTCTGTTTGGAATACCTTGTCCTTCGTTATAAAACCCACGTTCATTCATTTGGTCGTCGAAATTGATTTTCTAGCGTAAAAAGGAGAATTTCGGTTTATCGGGAGCTTCCTTCGTGGTTCTACGAAAAATACGTCACAATAAGTAACCTATAGATAGTTTTTAGATATCGCTCCAAGTGCGACGCCATAATGACGTCACGCAAGCAATTGTAAAATGGCCGACCTCATTGAGCTCTAGCGTCGTCTATTACACCGCCGTTGGCCTTTAGGTTTCGACGAGCCATACGCCGACACCGTACGTTGCTACCGTATGTCGTGCCACAGAGAAGAGTTTCGGGGAATCATTTTTGCAACTTAGATCGGTCGAACCGCGTTCCCACACGATCGTCAAATAACGTGCCGCGAATACGTTTTCTGCTTCGAGCAGAAAATGGTTGGATTCGCTCGCAGAACAAGGACAAGGAAGGTGGAAATGTAGGCGAAAGGAATCGCTTTTGCGCACTTGACCAGCGGCATGTCAAGTCACTGCTGAGGAAGATCGTGGCAAAGGAAAATTGTCAGAGAAAACTCGCTACAACGTCTAGGGCAACACCGCGAAAATAAGCAACAAAAAACGGATGTGCTGAGAGTCGAGAGGTTATGCGCGCGCGCGTCCCTCCTTTCAACTGATTTCGTGAAGGTGAAGGTTCGAATCCTCCGGGGGTTATAATTTTGTATTGCTTCGCTTTCGTTTTATCATAATTCTAATCCACAATCAGGTTCCACAGCGAATGCGAGCCGCGGCTGGACTGCGTTACAAAAAGACAAAAGACTCGAATGTGTTTGAAACAAAAATTGGATCGCAATCACGCGATGAAGTGGCTTAAACTAATACGAGAACGCCAATAAATAACTGAACGTTTTTATGACTCTCAATTTATTATTTTAAGATTCGATTAAGTTGAATATTTGTTCAGTCATTTTTCTTTGCTATCGTTACGTTTTGTTGCTTGCGCTGCCGTAGAGTGCCGCATGGTCGTTTCAGGCAATCAGAAAAGAAAAAAACAAAAACAAAAAAAAAACGCGGTTTTTATGCACTGTATATAAAATGCAGACGGAGTATTTCGCCGTAATACTTTGGAATGGACATATTTTCGGTCCAGTGATTTTCTTTTCATGACTCCTTTAAAAACAGACTAAGTGAGGGACATGTGTGTAGCTATAGGCACGGACACCATATGCTTTAAAGTTAACCCCGTGTGCAAAAAAGGCAATGCCCGAATGAATAGTTGAGTCTATAGACCAGGCGGTCTCAAACTCATTCGAGTGTGGGGGCCAAGTAGCCCACCTCCCGAAAGGTCGAGGGCCAACGGGGGAGGGGGGGGGGGGGGGGGGCGGCAAGGCAATACTCGGCTATTTCGGGACAAAAGAAACGAGCAGCAGTGGTGCTTCACGGGATTAGCAGCCGACTGTCCCAGCGACATCACAGTGATTTTCTAGAGATTTTGTGCTTTCTGCTTTGTGTATATCCTCACCGTTTCGTCATCTTTTGCTTTCATTTGCATATACGACTACTTTGGGCTCACATCTGATGTTGTAAAACTGAAAACACCAACGTACTGACAGTTTTCAATAGAACGAGAGCAAGCACACCGTCCTTGCCCTGCCGCACCATTCATATAGGCTTAACAGGCATAAAGAAATATCTCTTCCTACGGCAGATTTTGCCTTCCTGACGATTTTTATAGCAGTATTAGAACAAGATACTTGTATATTAAAGGTATTTCTTGACAACTAGAAGCCCCGCGTTCATAGCTTTATCTTTGACAGTTGCTCCTGCGGAGCCAGAGTTTGTGCAGCCGAGGTGTCTCCTTGAGCGAAGAGCTCGCGCTTGTAGCCTAGTTGTGGTATTGCCGTTCTCTTTGATTTAAATAAGAATGGTTGAGAAGCAAAATTTTGGCGAAGCAATACTCAATCCAAAAGAAAACAATGGTGTAAAATGTGTGACATTATATTTGTCTTTACACATATAACTCTTTCTAAACTTCCATCATTACCAACGTGCGCACTAACAAGTATATTATATTTGCGGAGCCCCTTTATGGGCGCAAATGAATCGACGATATAAAGATATTATTTATGGCGCATTAGTGCTCGTGGCATGGGAACGGGGGCTTGCAGCCTCGAGAGGTTTGCGGGCCGCGTCCCTGAGAGTCGCAGGCCGCGTGTTCGAGACCCCGGCTATAGACCATTCCATTAAGTGCTCTCAGGACGGCGCCATTTTGTTCGACTGCAGCGTCGTCTCCATACATTCGGGCATGCCCACCGGGCAACGTAGTTTGGTTTCACAAGTGACGCCATCTTGTGGGGAATTCTAGCAACTCTGAGATGGCCCGCGGCCGCGATCATTCGACCCAAGCTTGAATCTCTGGGTGCCGTTCCGAACTCTGACGCGGCGCTCGTGTCCAATCACTCGGTGACATGGCCTTCCCAAAGTTGCTCTTTTCGGCCACCAGCCGCGCTGACTAGCAGCCGTCCGAGGCGCCTCCTGTTCACTGCCCTAGGGTTGTTTCGACGGATTTGGCGGGGCACAAGACGGAGAAGGCACGCGCCCGATTCCGAAAGCAGACGACAAACCGGTCATCCATTCGGGGACTGTTACCCGGACGTGCATTGGGACTTCCTCACGGAGTAAAACCACAGGGAATCCAGGGCCCTGATTGGCTTATTTGAACGTCCCGCTCTTTCACAAGCAGGAGACAACCGTGACCCATTCGCGCTCGTTGTTCGAGATAAGACGGCTCGTGGCAGTAAATCCAGTAGCGTTGACGGGGACGTACCATACGACGACCACCGAGGACGGCGGCGACACAATGGCTGACGATATTTGGCGGTAAACGAGGGTAGTTTTGGCAGCGGCGTAAAGCAATCCAACACCGCGTGGTGGAGCGCTAGAAGCGTCGACCGCGTGACAATAATCCGCGCGCAGAAGTAAAACGCGAAGATGACGGTGTCGGTTCCGTTAGGGCCGTAAGCCAGCAAGCAGATCTCGCGTGGCGGCATCTCCACGTCGAGGCGGCATCTGTGTACGCGTGAAACACTGGCGGCTTTTTACCCAAACCTCGAGGCTCTCCTCTCCCCTCCCCTCTCTACCGCGTAAACAAGGGGAACGTGTGTTGAAAAGCCGCTAACGCTACCCGGACGGAGTGTGCATTTAGTCGTGGAACTGCTGCGCTATTTGCGCCAAACTGCGCCAGAACGAACAACCTGCTACGTGTTCCGCGAATATTCGAATATTCGCGCAACCCTACTCTTCGCACATAATACTTAAGCATTAAAAAAAAATCCTGAAAAGCATGACGCTGCTTCTTCAGTTGGCGATGCAACTGAAAATTAAGAAAGTACAGTTTTATTTTTCTCGAATGCCCAAGTACTAGGTGCGAAGAATATGGTTGCGCGGATATTCGATTTTTTAATCAGTAGTTTCAAATACTACGCTGTTCGATATTTTCTTCGAAATGAACTGCGATACTTTTCGAAGTGTCGATCGCGGTGGGTTAGCCACCTTGAGTGCGCTTCTCCTCAAGCACTATTGCGCTGCGGGGAAGCAATACCCGCGGAGCTGACACAGCGATCTTGCGACTCGCTTCGCCGCAGCGGAGCCGCGCGCTTAGGCGAAAAACACCCTCAAAGTGGTCTGACGCACGCGCGAACCTGGTGTATTTAAAAAAAAAAAAAAAAAAAAAAAAAAGGGGGAGGGGGGAACGTTGTGATTGTTAATATTTACATCGCAGTAAAATCTTTAAAATGTTACTATGTCTACTTACTATGCAGCGGTATATGTTAGGAAGCGATGTTCTAACAACCTGTGTTCATTATATTTGCTTGTTTTTTCTTTTTAATCCAGAATTCAAGAAAATATTTGCATATAGCAAGAATATTTGTAAATCACCTCAATTAGGTATGGCTGGGCTCCTTTATAGGTTTAATTTGATGTAATATTTTTCGTTTACTTGCCATCCCAATATAGGTATTGGACTCTCTGAGGCCACAGTCTGTAAGTATAGCTTGATTAAATTTAACAGAGCTCATAAGTGTGCAATTAGAAGCTTGAGAACAATTCGTGAGTTCAGCTGAATTTTCGCTTAAGCATGGTGGAACAGTAGTGAAAGGCATGGAGAAAGGCGCAGCAACTACTCAATATTAGATTAAATAAGATTCGGCCAAAACCACTATTCACTTTGAAGTTACTTCGAACCCAAAATCCATTTTTTTTTTGCACATGCCTAACAAAGAGTTGTCGGTTTTTGTGCAAACAGTGCTCACATGGATCGCAGTGAATAGCTAGCGTTCTTCATTGTGATCGGTTAAAGTAGCTATGTGCTCCACTTAGCTGCTGTATGAACAGTAGCAGGTGGAATACGAGCGAGAGCAGCGTGACCCCAAACCCTACAAAGTAGCCAAAAACATCTTGTGTGTGTGTGTGTGTTAAACGCATACCGAATATACTATCGGTACTCCTAATAGGTCAGTTGAGACATCAGCAAGATTACCGCCGTATGCTTGTTCAATCAAAAAATAATACCATTCGTCCATTTCGGGTGGTCACCGACCACCACGCGCTGTGTTGGTTAGCGAGCCTGAAGGACCCATCGGGACGCCTCGCTCGGTGGAGCCTACGACTGCAAGAGTACGACGTGACCGTGGTCTACAAGTCAGGCCAAAAACACAGCGACGCCGACTGCCTGTCCAGAGCCCCTGTTGAGTCAGCTACCGGATGTGCCAAAGACGACGGCGACGACGACATCTTTCTTGGCGCGGTGAGCATTCACGGTATGGCAGCGCTCCAGCGGGATGATCCTGAGTTGTGTGCACTGATCGACCACTTGGAGGGACGAGGAGGTAAGATTCCCCGAGCCTTCTGACGTGACCTGCCAAGATTCGCCGTCCGGAGAGGTACCCTCTATAAAGAGAACTTCGGGGACAACAACTCGACGTGGCTCTTGGTGATTCCTGCTAGTCTTCGAGAAGAGATCTTCAAAGCCAGCCACGACGACCCAACATCTGGTCACCTTGGCTACAGTAGGACTCTTGCACGGATCCGAGAAAAATACTACTGGCCCAAGCTCCCGAAGACTGTACACCTCTACGTCCGTTCGTGCCACGAATGCCAACGACGCAAGAAACCACCGACGAAGCCGGCAGGTCTCCTGCAACCGATCGCGCCCCCGACTGCACCATTCGAGCAGATTGGAATGGATCTTCTCGAACCTTTCCCACCGTCGACGCAGGGAAACCGTTGGATAATCGTGGCAACTGATTATCTCACCAGGTGCGCCGAGACAAAAGCACTCCCTTCGGGGACCGCCGTGGAAGTAGCCAAGTTCTTCGTGGAGTCTATCGTCCTCCGACACGGCGCTCCCCAAGTCCTGATTACGGACAGAGGATCCTCGTTCATGGCGCAACTGACACAAGAGATACTCCGCCTGAGCCACATCCGACCACCGCCGGACCACGGCATACCACCCGCAGACCAACGGGCTGACGGAGCGACTGAACAAGACCATCGCCGACATGATTTCGATGTACGTGGACGTGGAACACAAGACGTGGGATGAAGTGTTGCCCTACGTCACGTTTGCGTACAACACGGCGATTCAAGAAACTACCGGCATTACACCCTTTCAGCTGGTGCACGGCAGAAAGGTGACGACGATGCTCGACGCCATGCTGCCCTACGACCCGACGGACGACGGTACCGGCGACGCCCAGCTGGTCACTCAACGAGCAGAAGAAGTACGCCAGCTAGCCCGTCTTCGAATAAAGGACCAGCAACGTGTGGACGCTGGCCGGTACAACCTTCGTCGCCGCGACGTGGAGTTCCAGCCCGGAGACAGGGTATGGGTGTGGACGCCCATTCGCCGCCGCGGCCTTGGCGAGAAACTGTTAAAACGCTACTTAGGACCATACAAGGTCATCCGCCGCGTTGGGGACTTGCAACTACGAGGTGCTCCCCGACGGAACTCGACCATCAGGACGCCGCCAGCCACGACCCTAAGTCGTCCACGTAGTTCGACTCAAGCCGTTCTACGCGCGTTAGGATTGTGACACTGCATGTTTATTTCGTTTCACCGTAAATGTTTTAGCCATTTCGGTTTTCCTTTCGCTTTGCATCGGGGCGATGCACTTATAAAAGGGGGGATAATGCCGCCCGCACAGCCGAGAAAGCAACGCTTGGTCACGGTCTTCTAGAAGATTCCCGTTCATTCTCGCACCAGACGTAACTTTCCCTCTGCTTTGTTACTCTCGAAAGTGCCAGTTCATGCTCGCCCCGAGCACGCGACGCTCGAGCCTTCTTTGCCGAACTTTCGAGATAGTGACGCACGGTAGATAAGCAGCTACCCGCGACCTTGTCGAGTCAGTATCGCTCGCGCTCTCTGTTTCGCCGCCGACTCGCCGCCTGCTTTTCTTCTCCCTCGACGCTCTTTCGTTACTTATTTTGTTGGCACAAGTTCGCCTATTAAACCTTTATTTTCAGTTCAATTTTCGCCTTCTTGTCGACTTAATTCGTGACAATATGTAGCGGCCCGGTCCCCTGTAGGTATGACACTTTAAATAGTCTTCCAACATTCCAACAACAGTTTTTCCCACAGGCTAACTTTCAAAGAGATGATATAAAATTTTCTGATATGAAAGCTTAAAGGGATCGACACTGACAGGGTATTTATGCTCGGCGAGGTTTTTAGTTGTACATGACATATGAGAGCCCAACTACCCAGAACATAATTTGCGACTCGAAATTCGGTTTCTTTCCGCCCTAAAACCGCCGATCAAGAACTGGCCGGTTCGAGTCACGGGCCGTTTTCTAAGGTATCGAAGCGACCACCAAATTTAATCAAAGTCGTTGGTCACTGAAGGCACACACTCAGTCTTAAAAATAAAATAAAAAATAAAAAAAAATTGAAACCCATTTTTCGTGGCTTATAAAAAGCTGCAAATACGCTGATTGAAAAAAAAAAAATAAAAAAAAGTTCCACAGAGAACCGGAAGCATTCTGTGCGTGCGTCGTTTCGCGTATCGTGGGTCTCGCGGGGACAGCGATGGCAGCAGACGACGGACGTGGGACCTCTACTTCAGAACTGTCGTTCGCGGTACCGGCAAATTCTGTCTACCTTTAAAAGAGAAATTTGGGACTGATCAAAAGAATTGGTATTCATCCCGTACACGCCCGACCACCAAGCCGATTGGCACGAAGACGTCGCCGAGCCGTCGCTTCCTTTTCCTGGCTGAAGACATCGCTGGCGCAAACGTCAAGCACCGCACGAAGTGTTTACTTCGAGTTGAATATGCACGCATACGATTTCTTTACTAGGTGCGAATGTCCCCAATGCGTCGTGCTTCCCGACTTCGCCCCAGAGTGCTTTTGCTGGAAAAAAATCGGCAGCAAACTTTCCAACTTACAGTTTACCGGCTGAATTATTACTAAGGAAAGAGATACCCCGATAAACAGATGCCCCAGTAGCTCAGTGGGAAAGAAGTCCGCTTCACACGCGGTAGGACGGGGTTCGATCCCCAGTGAAGCTTTTTTTTTTTTTTCAAACATTTTCTAAAGTCTACATTTTTTTTTTTTTTTTACAATTATCACTGAAGAAACAAACAAAAAATAACAAACAAATGTTGTGGACGACACGTCGCTGAATTAAATGGCATGGGATTTCTTTTTTGACACCTGCGAACTCAATGTAATCACTTTCCACAAAATGCAAGGAGCATATAAATCAGGTAGCGTCCGCTTTCCGAGGTGCCCGTAAGTTTTCTACAGGAATTTCAGCCAGCCATTGGTCCCGATCCCGTTGATCACTCGAAAACTCTGTCGCACAATGCCACTTTTTTTCGGACGCAGGACATGTGAGCCAGCTCTTTACGCAACATCTTGGGTGTATTCTTTTCGGAGCCGATCATGGAAATTCACCGCGGGCACTCACTACTCATCTCCAACTCCTCAATATACAAAAGAACTCACCTTGGAACAGCGTGCGGAACAAACATAACTGCAAGAAAAATCGCACGGCAAACAGTTCCCGGTACGCTTCATGTCGTCTGCTACGCAAAAAAGAAAAAGAAAAAAAAAAAAAAAAAAAAAAAAAAAACGCACGGTTGGGTGTAGCCACGTGACTTCCGCCACTCACACTCTTCTCTCCACTTCTCCGACCTCCGTGCGCGGGTTTCGGTTTCGAGCAGTTGCGTCTTTTGGCTTTATTAAAAAAATACGCTACTCTGTTGCAAAATATTAATTGGGTAGTCCTCCGACACCATAATAAAGCGCCTGGCAAAAAATGAAAAAAATTTTTTTGAGGGGTGTCAGTGCTAATATTGTCTGCTGCAAAACTGGGCATCTCTGCTCCGAAACCCGTTTTTTTCCTCCTACAAGAGCTGCTCCAAATTACCACTTGTCAGTTGCACCACTGCTGCGTACTAATCGGAAATCGACTGTTTCGGGGTTTTGTTCTCTCCTCAAGACTTGATACTGTGGAATTTGTTAATGGCATTAGCTGAACTTCAACGTTGAGAGCACCTTTCTTTTTCTTCTTCGAGGATGGCAAAAAACAGTTGCATCTGCCGGCGCGTCTAAGGTGGCCGAAGGCACCGGCACATTGTGTGGAAGGTCTTGCAGGGTTCTGTCGACATTCGATGAAACTTCCAAGGTTACTTTGCATATCTCACTTTCAGGCAGTGCTTCGCTCAAGTAGTGGGGCTGTATAAGAATGGTTTCAGTGCTAATAAGATTTAGCTCTGTTTGGAGCTTTGTTTTCGTGTTTCTTCAGCCGTTTCTCTCAATCATCCAGGGTTACAATGTCTGTATTTAACCAGCTCTCTTAATTATTTGCTTCGATTTAATATATCCGGGTGTTATTGCAAAAGCTGTGCGCTGACGTCCAGATTCCCCGAGAAACGGCTCTTTGATGCTCTGTGCCACCGGACCCTCGCGCTCCAAATCTGCGACCGGGCACTCTAGGGCTCCGTCGTCGAACTGCCGGGCTTTGTGAGTATAGAGGGGGCTATGACTGCGCATGTGGGAGTCTTCTGTGGCAGCGCATGCGCAGTTCGTACCGGAGGGCCCACTGTACTGCATCAGATGCACAAAAACGGTTCCCTAAAACTTTCTGTTAACTCTTCTGTCCCCATAGAACACTAGCATTTGAAGTTCGCACAATATATCTTCCCGTTTTCGGCATTAAAACGGCAACGATCATCTAAAAAATAACTGAAAACTACTTAAGGGGGAACATTTTCGATTTTCAATATTGAATTTTAGTTATATTAATTTATATTAATTAATTTATTAATTTTATATTCAATATAATGTTTTTGAAAAAAAAAATTCAATTTTGAGGTTTTCGGTTTTAGAAGCTAATTATACACCCTTACACTAAATTTCATAACCATGCGCAAAATAGTTACGTTGATATAAAATATTTTTAACACATTGTGAGGCACTAACGAAGTAAAGGAGTCCAATGTTCGAATGCGATTTCATACGAAGGAATCTTTTGTTTGAGGGGAAAATTATTTTGATACCACATTCAAGATGTTTCTGAACTGAAATTTACTGGGGAATCGGGCTATCTACTTTATTTTAAGTTAAAGTCCTAATTAAGAAAAGGCTATGTTTTCAAAAATTTACATAGGACAGTTATGCATTTCATATTTAGAGGTAATCACTCTTCCTGAAATATTGTCACGGGTGGTGATTCAAAAACAATAAATAAACAGGAATAAATTAACGTTTACTGGGGCGAACTTGTGCCCAAAATAAAGAGAACACAAAGAATAAGAACAGAGCGTCGCGGGCGTCGAAGGCGGCGAAGCAGCACGATCAAACGCTGAGGCGAGACTGACTCGACAAGGTCGCGGGCGGCCTCTTATCTAGAGTACGTCGCTATCTCGAAGATTCGGCGAAAGCGGCTCGAGCGTCGCGTGATCGGGGCGAGAATGAACACGCACTTTCTAGAAAACAAAAGCAGAAGATACATGGATATAAATAATAGAAGTTACGTGCGTGCGCTACATGAATAAACGGGAACTTTCTGGAGGTCCGAGACCGAGCGTTGCTTTCTCAGCCCTGCGCGCGGCATTACTCCCCCCTTTAAAAAGTGCATCGTCCCGATGCAATCCGAAAACAAAACAAATAAAAATAACGGAAAACTAAAGAGTCATTTTGAACACATAAGGTCCACAGTCCTATCGAGCGTAGTACGGCTTCAGTCGCACGACGTGGACGACTTCCGGACGTGGAGGGCGGCGTGACGAAGTCCGTGTTCCGTCGGGCATCACTTCGTAGTTCAGATCCCCGAGTCGACGAAGCACTTTGTAGGGTCCAAAGTATCGTTTCAGCAATTTCTCACTGAGGCCGCGGCGACGGATGGGCGTCCATACCCACACCCTATCTCCGGGCTGGAAGTGGACGTCCCTGCGACGAAGGTTGTAGCGGCCGGCGTCGACGCGTTGCTGGTCTTGAATCAGGAGTCGGGCGAGCTGGCGAACTTCTTCGGCGCGTTGAGCAACCGCCTGGGCGTCGTCGCTCTCGTTGTCAGATGGCTCATGGGGCAGCATGGCGTCCAGCATGGTCGTTACTTTGCGCCCATGCACCAGTTGAAAGGGTGTCACTCCGGTGGTCTCTTGTACGGCCGTGTTGTAGGCAAATGTGACGTACGGCAACACCTCGTCCCATGTCTTGTGCTCCACGTCGACGTACATGGAGATCATGTCGGCGATGGTTTTGTTGAGTCTCTCCGTCAGCCCGTTGGTCTGCGGGTGGTACGCCGTGGTGCGACGATGGCTGGTGTGGCTGAGACGAAGGACTTCTTGCGTCAGCTGGGCCATGAATGATGATCCACGGTCTGAGATCAGGACTTCGGGAGCGCCGTGCCGGAGGACAATGGACTCGATGAAAAACTTGGCGACTTCAACAGCCGTTCCTGATGGAAGGGCTTTTGTCTCGGCGTACCGCGTGAGGTAATCGGTTGCGACGATTATCCATCGGTTTCCTTGCGTCGACGGTGGGAAAGGTCCGAGTAAATCCATACCGATTTGCTGGAATGGGGCAGATGGCGGCGCAATAGGCTGAAGAAGTCCTGCCGGTCTCGTCGGTGGCTTCTTCCTTCGTTGACACTCGTGGCAAGATCGGGTGTAGTGGTGTACTGTCTTCGCAAGCTTGGGCCAGTAGTACTTTTCGCGTATCCTCGCAAGAGTCCTGCTGTAACCAAGGTGTCCCGCCGTCGGGTCATCGTGGCAGGCTTGAAAAATTTCTTCTCGAAGACTGGAAGGGATCACCAACAGCCACGCCGTGTTGCTGTCGCTGAAGTTCTCCTTGTACAGTACGCCTTGTCGGATGGAGAAGGTTGGCAGTGTTCGAACAAAACCGCGGGGAACGGCGCTTCCTTGCCCCTCTAGGTGTTCGATGAGTGCTCGCAGCTCAGGGTCGTCTCGTTGGAGTGCTGCCATGTCGCTTACATCCAGAGCGCCGAGGAAACACTCATCGTCGTCCTCTTTGGTGCAGGCAGGACCGGCCTCGACTGGGGCCCTTGACAGGCAGTCGGCGTCATTGTGCTTCCGGCCGGACTTGTACACCACGGCCATGTCGAACTCCTGTAGTCGTAGGCTCCACCGAGCGAGGCGTCCGGAGGGGTCCTTCAGATTCGCCAGCCAGCAGAGCGAGTGGTGGTCTGTGACTACGCGAAAAGAACTTCCATACAAATATGGGCGAAACTTTGTTATTGCCCATACGACAGCGAGGCACTCCTTTTCGGTCGTTGAATAGTTCCTCTCCGCTTTAGACAGCGTCCGACTTGCGTATGCGATAACTCGCTCGGCTCCGTCCAGCACTTGGACTAGTACCGCACCCAGTCCGGTGTTACTGGCGTCGGTGTGGATCTCGGTTTCAGCAAACTGGTCGAAATGGCCAAGAATCGGGGGCGTCTGGAGTCTTCGTTTGAGCTCGTCGAATGACCTCTGGTGTTCTTCTGTCCACTCGAACTTTACGGCGTCCTTCGTGAGGTGCGTCAGCGGTGTGGATAGCTTGGCGAAGTCTCGAACAAAGCGCCTGTTGTAGGCACAGAGTCCGAGAAATCTTCTCACGGCCTTCTTGTCAGACGGCGGCGTAAATGCAGCTACGGCGCGGGTCTTCTCGGGGTCAGGTAGAACACCCTTGTTGTTCACGATGTGGCCAAGGAACTTTAGTTCCCCATAGGCGAACCGACACTTTGTTGGCTTGAGTGACAGGCCGGCGGTCTTGATGGCTTGAAGCACGGCTCGAAGTCGTCTGAGGTGTTCGTCGAAATCTCGTGAGAATACCACGACATCGTCCAGGTAGACGAGGCAGCTCTGCCATTTCAGACCTGCCAGCACGGTGTCCATGACGCGCTGGAAGGTAGCTGGTGCTGTACAAAGTCCGAACGGCATCACTTTGAATTCGTATAGTCCGTCGGGAGTGACGAAGGCAGTTTTCTCCCGGTCACGTTCGTCGACTTCAATCTGCCAATAACCACTCTTCAGGTCCATCGACGAAAAATATCGGGAGTGGCGCAGTCGGTCTAACGTATCATCGATGCGGGGGAGCGGATAGACGTCCTTCTTTGTCACGGCGTTCAGTCGACGATAGTCCACGCAGAACCGCAGGGTTCCGTCCTTCTTCTTTACAAGGACGACTGGGGACGCCCATGGGCTCCTTGAGGGTTGAATGATGTCGTCGTCGAGCATCTCCTGGACTTGATCTTGAATCACTTTCCTTTCCTTTAAGGAGACCCGATACGGCGACTGGTGGACAGGAAGTGCGTCGTCGTCGGTAACAATGCGATGTTTCGCCGTTGGTGTTTGGCGAATCTTTGATGTCGTGGCAAAACAGTCACTGTATTCGGCAAGGAGATCAATCAGTTGCCGGCGCTTCGTAGCTGGGAGCTCGGGGTCAATGTCGAGCGGCGGCGGCGTCGTGCTTTTCTGCTGTGGCGACGAGGTTTCCTCGGAGATTGCGGTGACCACCGCTTGCGCTTGAAGCTCCTCGACGTGGCCCACGGTGGTACCCTTCGTTAGGTGCTGCGGCTCCTCTCGAAAGTTCGTCACAAGAACAGTTGTACGTCTTTCTTGGAGATCCGTTACGCCTCTTGCGACGCCAATTCCTTTTTCGAGGAGCAGTTGGACGCTGCCTTCCAGAAGAGCTTCACCGTGCATGGCTGCGTCGGTTATAACGGTGACGAAAACACTCGACCGCGGCGGTAGTTTCACATGGTCGGCGATAACTCGGATCGCGGTGGACGTCGTGTTGATCTCCTCCGGCGGCACGACGGGCTTTCGAAGCGTCAACTGGTTTGCAGCGAGGTCGATGACGGCGCCATACTCGCAGAGAAAGTCCATTCCGAGGATAACGTCCCTCGAACAGTCTTGCAGAACGACGAACTTCACAGGGCACGTTTCACCGTGGATCTCGACGCGAGCAGTGCATCTCCCGACCGGCGTGATGAGATGTCCTCCGGCGGTTCGTATTTGGGGTCCATCCCACGGCGTCATGACTTTTCGCAGGCGGCGAGAGAGCCTCCCACTCAAGACTGAGTAGTCTGCTCCGGTGTCCACGAGTGCCGATGAGTCGAGGCCGTCAATAACAACGTTTAAGTTGTTGGACACCGAAGCAGGAGCGTCGTTGTGATGCGTATCGTCGGGAGAGTGGGAGCGCTCCGTCGTTCGTGGAGGCTCTTTACGTCGGTCGTCTTCGGCAACTCCACCTCCAGGGGTTGCCGCGCCTAGTTTCCCCAGCGAGGAGCGAGGGGCGACAGGCTTTCACGTCGGGGTCGGTGCATCGGCGAAGCTGGACGTCGCGGTGACGGCGACCGGAACTCTCGGCGGGACGCAGGCTCGGGGGACTGGGGTCGTCGCAGGTACTCGTCGATCTCCCGAGGGCGTTCACCATACCGGGGGCGCGGGTCGTTTGGGTGGAACCCGCGTAGACCGAGTCGACGGTATGGGCATCGGCGGTAGGTGTGGTCGGCTTCCCCGCAGTGGAAGCACAGAGGGCGTCGGTCGGGCGTTCGCCACACGTCGGTCTTCCGGGGTGCACGGGGCTCCTGGCTGGCGTACTGGAGCTGGTCGTCGCGGCGTCGGTCGTGCTGCGGCGCAGGAGACTGACGTCGGGGCGGCGCGACATAGGCTCGAGGAGGAGGCGGTGGCCGCCGGGCCACTGCGGCGTAAGTTAGCGCGGGTTCTTCGGGGACTGCTGCGCTGATGGGGGCCTCTGGTTGAATGGCTCTCTGCACCTCTTCCCGCACGACCTCAGCGATGGAGAGCGAAGCTGGTCGGTCAGCGGCGGGTAGCAGCTTTCGCAGCTCCTCCCGGACGACGTCGCGAATGATCTCGCGAATGCCTGGGATGCTGGAGCCAAGGTCGCAAGCGGACGGCGGAACCGCGATGACGCCGGGTAGCCTCTGGTAGTGGCTGGCTCGGGCTTGCAGAGCACGCTCGATGTTCGTCGCTTCGGTTACAAATCCTTGAATGGTCGTCGGTGGGTTGCGTACGAGCCCACCGAAAATGTCGTCCTTCACGCCGCGCATCAGGATACGCAGCTTCTTTTCCTCGCTGGCCTGAGGGTCGGCGCGGGAGCTCAGGCGCAGGACGTCTTCCACGAAACTGGTGACGCTCTCATTGGGGCCCTGGGTCCTGGATTGCAGCAAATCTTCGGCCCTCTCTCTTCGGTGTTGATTTGCGAACGTGCGCGTCAGCTCGTTCTTGCAAAGCTCCCACGAAGTCAAGGAAGCTTCGTGGTTTTCGAACCAGCGCCTTGCAGTTCCTTCAAGCGAGAAATAAAGGTTCTGCAGGCGCTGTTCGTCACTCCACCCGTTGTGGCGAGCCACGCGCTCGTACTGGTCGATCCAGTCTTCGACGTCCTCGTAGGTCTCGCCGAGGAAGGGAGTAGGCGTCCGCGGAGCGACGGGCAGGACGACGACGGGCGGGGTGGTCATCGTAGGGATGTTCTTCTTCGGGTTCTGCAGCAGGGGTCCGGATCCCGGGAGTTGGACTTTGGTACGGCGGCTTGCTCGGCCGTCGGCGTCCTCTGCGAAGGGTAGCCTTCCGGGGCTGAGCACCTCACTTGGCCGGGATGTCTTCGGAGGGGTACGCTTTATGGGCATAGAATGCGATACCCAGCACCTCCACCAAATGTCACGGGTGGTGATTCAAAAACAATAAATAAACAGGAATAAATTAACGTTTACTGGGGCGAACTTGTGCCCAAAATAAAGAGAACACAAAGAATAAGAACAGAGCGTCGCGGGCGTCGAAGGCGGCGAAGCAGCACGATCAAACGCTGAGGCGAGACTGACTCGACAAGGTCGCGGGCGGCCTCTTATCTAGAGTACGTCGCTATCTCGAAGATTCGGCGAAAGCGGCTCGAGCGTCGCGTGATCGGGGCGAGAATGAACACGCACTTTCTAGAAAACAAAAGCAGAAGATACATGGATATAAATAATAGAAGTTACGTGCGTGCGCTACATGAATAAACGGGAACTTTCTGGAGGTCCGAGACCGAGCGTTGCTTTCTCAGCCCTGCGCGCGGCAATATTGACATTTGAGTTATAAAAACTAGATAGCCTGAAGTCCCATATCCCCCACTTTATATTCAAGAAGTTAAAATTATGCTTAATAGCTTCATTTGCATGTCATAGATTTCTTAATGAAGAGTGACACATCTTATGCAGGTGTATAAAGTTGTCCGAGCGAGCTGAAAGTTTGCGCAGTACACCTTCATCTGAAGTTAAATCTCCTTGGCGAATTTCATTCCGATCACTTGATTTAGTAGTTCAAAAGTTTGTGCCTCTAGCCAGTGTCCCTTCTTAAGGACGCGAAAATGGACGATACAGGGCGCACTCATAACTAACATCTATTGAAAAATATATTCGTTTATATAGTCGTGGTATAATGCTCTGTTCACAACTATTGCCGGTGTAGTTCCGTTCCGCGTGTGTTAGCTGAGCTAGCTCCGTTGAGCGAGCTTCCCATTTGATACCGCCGCACCGCGGTGAAGAGACATTCGCGGAGCGTACTGTAGGAAGAGCGACTGTTTCAAAACTCAGATGAAAAAAATAAAAGTTTTAGGCCGATTATTGTTTAAAAGGACATGAAGAGAATACTTGGTTCCGTAAACTTTAGAAAGCTTTGGCCGTGTGTGCAGCTCACTCCTGCTGCTGAGGAAAGTTGTACTATGTATTTGAGCGTGTGGGTGTATTTCTATTTGTTTAAAGGGATGGCGAACCAAAATATAGATGTAAAAAAAAAAAAAAAATGTTGGAGATGTAGGCGGGACGCTACAATCCCTACAACACTACTAGTAAGGCGATATCTGAAATGGACGGCCGTATTTTTGGAAAAAGCAGTCGAGATTGAACCAGGCCGACGAGGCGCGTGACCGTCAAGGTACCTAGTTTCCTCCTCACTTCGCTTCGCTCCCTCAAGGAGAAGACGCGAGGCCGTTCCCTCTCCTTCTCGGAGAAACATGACGTCAACATTCCTGCCAAATGCGCCTCTTTTTTTTTTGAAAAACAGGTCATCCGTTTGAGATATCGCTGTATGAGTGATGTTTTGGTGTTTGTAGCGTCGCGTTGCACGCTTTTGCCGCGTGTTTTGGGGAATCCAGATTTCGGTTCAGCAACCCTTTAAATGCTTAGAAAAACATAACTGTTTTCATGTGTGATTTTTGTTTAAAAAGCACAGTAAGCGTTTAACTGCCGATTTGTCATTTCCACTAGAATATGTTTATAGAGAAAAAGTGACAACTATATTTGTGAAGTTTTTTTTTTTTTTAATTTGGTCAAAATGTCATCGTTTAATTGCAGCCTTTGCATGAATAATTTGATTTAGGTACTCAACTTAATTATATTTAAACGTATAACAGGTGCATGTTAAATGTTATTTTCAAGGTCCTAAATTTGCCATTCATTCGTGCAGTTCTTTTCGTCGGTTCATACCGGTTACGAAACGCACGCTTATTGTAAATGGCCGCTGTTATCTGTTTTTTTTTTTTAAATATGCTTGTGTCCAGAAGATTTCTAATACTCTTCATGATGCTTTAGACTAAGCTAAACAAACCAATTTGATGTTTCGGAATTGAGGAAATTCAGACTTCTGCAGTTATACCGACGCTACTTGATTGGGTGTGTTGGAACTAAACAAGCACATAAAGTACTCCCTCTTGCACAGGCCCAATCTATTCAGGCGTTTGCAGTGTGCCCATAGAGGAATCAATTGAAACCTTTAGACCGCACAGTGCCCATTTGGATTGTCTGACTTAGAGAGGTATGCAGCTGGAAAGGTTTCGCTGCGCGTTTGTTTCGAAGGTCGGACCGCTCTTCAGCCCACCTGATGGATGGTATGGCATGGGCTAATGACGTCACTGCGTATGTACTTCGCATGGGTTCTCCTTTCCTTGCGCTGAAACTTGGTCTGGTTGCTCTGCTTCGAAGCAGCAGTCGATCCCGAGGCGCAATGTTGCCGCTCAAGCTCATGTCAGCAACTGATGTTCCTCCTGGGGCCGATCAAGCGAGAAAGGACCTCCCAATGAGGGCGACCAGATACTTTTAAGGAATACATATTACTCCGCGAAAATCCAATGACCTTGACGCTGACAGCATTTGCGTAGTTGGAACGGCTGGACGCGCGCAGCCTCGGGGCTTTCCCTCTTCGAATTGGGAGGGGTAGCTGGCGCCCTCTGTCGTCGTTGAAACCCTTCGAGACAGCGGAGGCAGCCGTCTCTTGTCTTGGCGAATCCGGTATCCCAGTGCGTCGGCGGCAGCCCTCTCCCGCGGCGCGAGGCGCACGCGTTGTCTCGGACGCGGGGTCTATACTTCGTTTCAGCTTCGGTCCGAGCGCGGCCGATGTTACGAGCAGAAGGGCCAATCAAACAGCTCAGAAAGCGAAACGTCATGGCGTGCTCTCTGCAGTTGATAGGACCAGCCGGTATTCGCCGTGTATCTGTGCACGCTCCTCCGCCGGATACCCCTATCAAGAGCAGAGAGCACGCCATGACGCTGCGCTTTTTGTGCTCTCTGATTGGCCCTTCGGCTCATAACATCGGCCGCGCTCGGACCGAAGCTGAAACGAAGTATAGTCGCCGTTTGGGGAGGATTCGGCGCTGTGGGCACGCTGTCTAATGGCGAGTTCGTTTGGGTCCAGTTCTCCGTGCAACACTCTGCGAGTGCGATGCATTCTGGGAGAGAACTCGAACGGTGCCAGCGCCCAGTGGTGCAACCACTCGTGGAGTGCCGGCTGAAACGAACCCGCTCCACGCTGCGAGTGGGCACGCGTGGGCTCGAGTGCCGTGAAACGAACTTGCTATAATTCAAATTGAGCTGAGTAGAATGTACTCTCCTAGTAAGGTATTTAGGGAGGTGTTACGTGGCGCTTGTCTCGTGCATTTCATCATATGTCGGTCTCAGCTATATGCTTCGTGCAAAAAAAAAAAAAATAAATAAATAACAACAAAACTGGTTGCTATGGTGTTTTCTTTCGCTTGTAGTTCACAGCGGTTCCGTCGTTCCCAAAAAAGATAAAAAATCGGTTCTGCCAAGCAGTTTCGCCAGAATTTTTTTGCTTCATACTGCGTCTGGCGGGCGACGCATTTTCGATCGAATCTTGCCTTTTTTTTTTTCGGCTCGTTAATCGTTGGCGCGACCTTTGTTGTACTTGGGCGTGCTTATGTGCAACAAATACGAAGACAGTCAGGTTGGTCCTTACGCGTGTTAGGCGGTCGTTTTATCATCGTCTGTTCGATCGATATTGATTGCCAAGCGCTTGTTGCGGTTAATCATTGTCCCGTATATTATGCGAGGTAAGTTAAAGAAAATTGCCAAGTACAGCGATACCTAAATGCGATCACGTACGGGCGCCTATATTAAGCTGTGGGAGGGGCAGTCATCGTTCGTCGTATCGACATTAAACGGCAGCTGTCCGGAGACGTCAATCAACCCGATTGATTAGTGATCGGCTGCTGATTGGGCGTCTCGGACATTTGGGAACACGTATGTGCTCAGTTGTATGCCGCGTCTAATTTTGAAACTGGTCCGTGCGCTAAGGATGGGCGGTGGTCGCGGCACGCCCCCCTGCGCCATCACGGCGACGCCTTGCCGATGCAGGCCGTGAGAATCCGTGGTGTTCGCGCCTGTCCAACACCAGCTAGATAAGAAGGCCACGGTGCTGATTTTTCAGCGTCACCCTAAGGAGGCGAACGCGGATTGGACACGAGTGCTGACGTCAACGTTCGGCCGAGATTCGGGTCCTATCAGTGAGGATACGAATCCGAGCCGCACGGGGACGCAGCCACTCGTGCCCAGTTCGCGTTCGCCCCCTTAGTGGGATGTCGGAAACTACGGCCTTTTTATCTACGAATTTGTTTCGATTGCAGCTGTTGCTTGAGGGGCTTCTGATGTCAAGTGACGTAGCACGTTCAACATAAATAAAAAGTAAAAAAAAAAAAAAAAAAAATACAGCCGATCGTTTAATTTTTTTTGTTTAACGCTCGTTCAATTTTTTTTTTTTACACAATTTCTTACATTTAGTTTCCCGCACGCTTTGCCACAGTTGCCAACGGTGTATGTATACGTTGCTCGACACTGTTAGCGCCAGCGCGATTTAGACTTTTAATTTCTCACTTTATTTCGAAAGAATATTGACGGGCATCGAAATTAAAATCTATTGCTTAGGTTATTAGCCGCCACTGAACACTTTCCACGTCTGTAGTAATTTTAACAACAACCCTTCAATAAATAAAAAAAAAGAAAAAGTTTGGAGCGGTTTTGCAATGTTAAACCTTCACCAATTAATCAATCAATCACTCATAAAGTTTTCGGGTTGAGAGATGGACGAATGGCGCTGATTGCTCGTATTTTCATTTAAAATATAAAAAAAAGTGAGATGAAAAAAAAATTTAGTGTTTACGTGCCAAACGAACGAATGGCATGTGGCGGTTGCCATCGAAACAGTTTTTTTGTTTCTCTGAATCAGATTGCTGGCACCAAATGTGGCGGAAAAGTGCACATCCATGGCACTAGCCTAAGCGGTAGAATCTGTCTCCCGCCAATACCCCCTTCGAAATAAAATGCGGATAGAGCGACGATGTTCCGTTCGCGCTAAAGGTGTCGCGTTGAAGCGTGGTAGCGCCAGTGGGCAAATAGCCCCCAACCATTTCCGCTTCTGAACTAGCCTGCGGGTTTCGCAGTATTTGTGGAATCCAAAATACACGGTATCTTCTGGAAATGGTCACTTATAGCACTGTCACACCTATTTCACTCTTATGATAAAAGAATGGGAAGTAAAAAATTAGGGAATAGACTTGAACCGGAAGTTGTGCCGGGGCTACCCCATAGATGGCGCCACTAAGTTTGTTGGCAAAAAAAAAAAAAAAAAGAAAACGAGAAAAAAAAAAAGGGGGGGGGGCGAGTAGCAATTAAGTGTTTCCAGGCTCGTTTCATGGCGCCCGCTTAACTGAAATGTGGAGCCAATAGAGCTTTCTTATTGTTCGCCTGTTGGCCATCTTGAAAAGCCGAGAGAAAACAACATGTACACAAGACGTTTGAGAGGGAGCGCTAAACAGCTGTGGGATAGTATGACGGGTCGGAAGGTGTGATGGGCGTGTAGGTTTCCGCTAGGCCTTTGTATTTCAGCTGGCCCGTAATCGAGTCCTCGAAAGGAGAATGACAGTCTGTTTGTACGCTGTCAGCTCTACCCGCCCCGACTCGATTGCACGGACCGCCATTTTGAAGCTGAAGAGCCCAGAATTAAGAGAGGGATCAACTATAACCATGGGAACCGTTTGCAATCTAATGGAGGATGCCTCTTGCGTGGATTAGAGTCACAGTATGGGTTCCCAGAGTAACGCATTCCTTTTTTTTGTGTGTTTTGCCGACAACATACTCGCTCTAGCCGATCATGTTTTGGCTTGGTGAGCATCATTGGACGGTAGCGGTCACGTGACACAAGCACCACTAGACTCGCCTCCACCAGCGCTTCAAGCGGCTCCGATCGCCACCATCTTGGGTCCAGCAAACAACTGCTCACACGCACGCTCTGCCGCTCATCGAACGCGCGTTTACGCGCCGCGACGTCTTTTCCACGCGGTTACCGACGTCACAGCTTGTGCACGTAGTGGCACAATGCCTGCTTGTTGCGCTTTTGGGTGCAGCTAGCAGGTAAAACGCAACTGAAAGACGGAGGAAGAAGGCTTGGCTGGCCATAGTAAAACGGAAAGATTTCGAACCAACCGCAACAAGCGAACTTTGTGAGGCGAGTGCCGATTACAGCTGGTTCATTCCGCGTATCGCTTGTTGCCTCGCAGTCGAACAGGCGTCAGCTGTGTTCGGTTTCGCACGAGCGACGCTCTTGCGATTAGGCTTAAGCCGGTGTTGGGGTTCTGGTCAGATCTCTCGCTGTCTCATATCGCGTCGCTCAATTTTAGGTGTGTAGCAAACGTAGCTAATCCATCGAAGGTCGCGTGCATACGGCTGCCTTTTGGAGTGACGTATTGAGCGAAAGCGAGTCCTTGCGACTCTGGGAAAAATTGCTTTCCTGCAGTTTCTATTCTCGCTACTTTCCTAGTTTCGTGAAATGGTTCTGAATACCATTTAGATCGCAGTGTTTTCCGTTCAGATTGCCTTAACATGCTGCGTTTTTCTATTACAATGACTTTTAGGATTACATCAGAGAGTCTCATTTCGAAACGCAAAGAGCCGATGGCAGAAAGTTCCTCAAACAGAGCGCAGTCCCTACGATTCTTGGCGCTGGACTTGTCATCGCAACCAAGCAAAAAAGGGTCAGAGAGCAAATTATGTAATGTAATGTTAATTATCTACGGAAGCTACTCTCACAGCACCACATAATCTTTTGTGTAGCCCATCGACCAGTTTAAATAAAGCTCTTTCAACACGCTCCGATGCGCATACACCCGTCGACGCGTGGACCCAAGATGGCGGCGCCATGGTTTTGGTTGCAGCGCCGCGCTGCGGTTCTGGAAGGAAGTTGGAGAATTTCGGCATATCGGGGCGAATGTTCGCTGGCTCCAGTGCAACGGAAATCTTGGTTACGCGGCGGCGGCTTCTCTGTAGCAGGCCTAGCTCCGTCAAAGATTTCGACTGTGCATCCGTGCGCCCACACTTTCTCGGAGTCACCGAGTCCGCTTGGCGGTTAGGTGACTGTCATTTTCTCATCTTTTGCATCGCGGTTGAGTAAAGGCTGGTTCACACTGTTCCAACTGACTACGACCGAGTCCTACAAACCCCGCTTTTTAACCTCTCGTGACTGTTTACGACCATGCCGCGCAGCAGCTATGGCGGTCGTCGTAAGCGGCTGAACATCGCGTTTTGTTGAACTCGGTCGTAGTCTAGTATCTGCAAGTGGCTACTTCCAGGCAGATCTTGGACCCGTCGAGGTAGAAGAGTGTATCATGCAATGGTTCCTTCCAGACAGACCGGATGCAAGGGGCGCATATCATGCGTTGTTGTTTTGTGTTTGTGTATTCTTGAACCCCATAAAGGCTGGTGCACTGCGTTGCGACCGCTTAGGACGAGAGAAGACACACTGGCGCCATCTCTCGGGTAGCGCTGAAACGCAACGCGTGAATCAACCCTTATGCCGTTTCAACGATGCGCGAGATCAGGAAATCTCCTTTAGACCGAACGAAATGCGCTTTGCGAGGAAGACACATTGAAAGCCCTCTTCCCAGACGTTCTGCAAGCAGGACTCAGTCAGCAGGACGAAGGGCGCTACTAGGGTGCCTACATGTTTCCGCTCCGCTTTAGGGTGGCGCCAACTTCTTGTTACCCTTTCCCAGATTCTCTCCCACCGCCATTTTTTCCCACTTCTTATTTGGCTAAACGTACACAACGTTGAGTTTTTTGTAGTCTCGACACACCACCGGCAACACTGTGAGGCCACTTCCATTTCCGTTCATAAGAGGAGTCGGACGAGTAGGAGGCTCAGCGGGATGCGGTCGTCGAGGCTGTCGCTCTCTTTATTCGGGTGTTTCATACTTTGAAGTTGCGAGCAGGAAGTATGCGTTGCGTTTATCGAAACGTGAGTCCCCTCGACAAAATGGAACGCAACAGACCGGCATCGCACGCCGAAACCTCGCCGTCGGAACGAGAGCGGTGGGCGCTCCCTAGCCCTAACGAGCATTAGTGGAGTAGCGCGAGCGCACGACTGGCGAGTGTGACAAAATGGTCGACGAAACAGCGGAGGTTGCCATGGTAACGAGGTAGGCAACACTGGTTTTTCGGCAACAGGTATCACAAACGTTGTCGCCACCCTAAACAGCGGAGCGGCGGAAACATGTAGGCACCCTAGGCGCTACGTTCGATAGAACCCACTGAGTAACTAACTCTCTGTGCGTTCTTTGATGTACTGTTCATCGTGTTCCGCCGGAGGAAACACGTCAAAAGGTGTGGTTTACTCCATTACTGGGGTTCCATGTTTTCAGTGGATACCGACAAACTTGGTGAATACCGAGCCCGTTTGATTGAAATCGTGGAAGACCTAAAAATCCCGAATCAGAGCTGTCCTCCAACGAGAAAAACCCAAGCTTGACGGAAAGCAGCGCTGTACACGTTCGTCCGAAACGGGGAACGAGAGCTCGTTCCTTCTGAACCTTGGAACGACTTCCCGCTGCGGATTTCATTGGTTCGAAAGGAGCGCGTTCCCGTTAAACTTCTGAGGTTGGAACGCGTCGTTACTTTAACGTTACGTTTCGCGTATTTGAGTGAAATATTCCGCCGGCTAATCGGTGGATAAAATAAAGCGAGCGAGTGAAAATAACCACATGGAACCGGGCGTCTCGTCGCCCCGATCCCATTTGTTCGGGTTCTTTGTTTTCGACTCTCTCTGTCGGACACTTCCCCAACCCTTGAAGTCGGAGGTGGAAATAGTCTACAATGAAAAGCCTAAATGCGTACTAAATTCGCGTAAAATTGCAGATATACAGACAAAGGATTAGAAAGGCCGTTCCTCTTGCCGTTCCCTCCAAAGCGTAACGAGTTCTCGTTCCAGTTCTACCGATGCAAGATGGCGACGTTCCTCGTTCTTCCTAAAAGGACCGCGTTCCACAATCACACGCACCTTCTTTGGAGCTTGAAAAATGGAATCCCATGGCCGTGTTCTGTTTTCTTCTACGTGAGCCCCGTTA
Organism: Ixodes scapularis; assembly: GCF_016920785.2. NCBI lineage: Eukaryota > Metazoa > Arthropoda > Arachnida > Ixodida > Ixodidae > Ixodes > Ixodes scapularis. The sequence goes on from NW_024609846.1 coordinate 121,355,808, forward strand.
AGCACCGATTTTTGTCCGGCACTGAAAATTGACTCCGGAAAATTCCGATGTGCGGACGGTAATAAACCCCCGAAAAACAGCCCCGAATCTAGAGAAAAATAAACCGTTCGAAAACGCGGCACCCTGTACATTATCGCTCCCCAAAACTGAGTCGGCCATTTTGGTGACGCGTTCATTCTTCTTCTCAAAGTTGCGTGAGCGATGACCGCGATCCATTAGACTTCTCTATCAAGAGGGACGGTGCGTCCTTCGCCGAGGTGCCTGCATTTGGCGAAGGGTCCAGTGCAGGAATCCGTGGGGCGAGATTTTCCATTGTTCGGGGGGCTGCTGCTATGGGCCGTGTGGGAATCGTCGGTCGGGCCGGTCTGCCCCGGTCACCCCGAAACTCCGTTCACCGCCAAGCTGACAGTGCGGTGGGAGCTACGTGCCCGCCTGTCCAATCAATCGCTTCCCTTTTGTCACCTGACCCCGCCCTCTGCACGTGGGTACGGTGTGGGGTGAACTCGGTCACGTGGCGACTCGAGTACCCAGCTTCCACTGTGATGCCAGCTTAGGGTTGAACGGAGTGTAGTAAAGGTCGCAGCGGAGCGGAAGGTTGCGTGCACGCCGGACCAATCAGCCGTCGACCTCGTGACCTCGTTGTCTCGCGTCTACGCGCGCGAACAACGCTGTGAAGTGAACGTGTAGCTGGGTATCGATTCGTCCGCTCTGCAGGTAGCTTCCACCGCTCCCTCAGCTAAGGGGTGAATGGATTCTGTTTATCGCACGGGGACGACAGAGGGGTTGACTCTCCCCATTCCGTTGTTGAAAGGGAAAAAAAAAAGAAAAGGCGGGGAGTGTTGAGGACAAAGCTCGTCCGGCCGTTGGCGTCGCCGGGGGAAAACCTGTCCCCCGGGGGGATAGACGTCGTTGACCGTTCCTCTCAAAGGACGGGGACGACCATGGGAAGAAGCAGTGGCCGGGGGGACAGGTGGGGTCGGGCCCCGCACAGGGTGCCGGTTACGTTCCAATCCGGCTGATGCCTCAATTCGGCTATTGCCTCAATTCGGCTAGACGTTTCAATTCGGCTGGACGTTCCAGTTCGGCTACATCCTCAATTCGGCTAGAAGTTTCAATTCGGCTGGACGCTTCAGTTTGGCTAAATCTTCAGTTCGGCTACAAGTTTCAATTCGGCTGCATGCTTCAGTTCGGCTAGATCCTTGCTTCAATTCGGCTGGACGTTCCAAGTTGATCAAGCTAGACATCCAAGCATAAGGTGGCCCCAATTTTTTTAGAGAGACGTTAACTATATCTGCATCTTGCCTTAACATTGCAACGTGCAAGCTCAGATCAATAAGCTCAAGCAGCTACGAAGGCTTTGGGCAAAGAAACATTTGTGTTTGTGTTGTTTGTTCTGTGGAGCTGCTGTGCAAACACCAGGTCTCTGCTTCAAAGAAATTTATTCACTTGCCCAAAGAATGGATTACAGCAGTCCAAAGATTGCTTCTTCCAGTGCTGGCCACTGTTCACGTGAAAGGCACAGGACGCCTTGGCAGCTCCTACGTCGAACTGAGTTGAAGAAAAAAAGAACATACCTGCATCAGTTATGAGACAAAACAATATGGTAGGGGTTCAATCCAGTGATTTACATCTTCAGGAGGCTAAAGAGAATGTAACACTATACCTGTAATTTTTTTCAAGGTCACAAATTTGCCTCAAAATTGGCTAAACACACCAGTAGCTTTGACTGACCTCGTAACCAAAACCTTACGTCCGCAAAAAATTGTTTGGCGACATTTAATTTTCAAATTCGGTCCTCATCATATTTTCAAAGTGAAAGCTTCTACTGGCAGTATTAAAAATATGGAGGCTCGGGCAAGCTGGTGTTGCATGCTCCTCTACAGCGCGAAAAATTCGCAACCAAGCACAGGCACACACAAAAGGAGAAGACATTCATGAAGCTCTGACTTGCAACTCAGACTTGTATTATTTCTTCTCTGCCTGCGCCTGTCTTTTTAAACAATAAGATTTTTTTTTGTTGTTATTTTTGGTTTTATCTGGATGCAAGATTATCCAATTCTTTTTTGTAATAAATCTGGACAAGGTTTAGTGACAGTTTTCTTCTAACCTCGAAATATTTTCAGCTTCAATAACATCCCTAATTAGTTGGTTATTATTTTTACTCATTACGGGGCAATGTTTTTAGTTCTGCTTGACATCTGCAATCTTGGCAATGTATGCCTTAGTGTCCAGAAGTGATTCTGTTTATGTTGTAGTCGTGTTCCCCTTGTCTATGTGACATCAGTATTTGTGACGTCGGGGTGGGGAGGGGTTGGGTTTTGGCAGTAGAACTTGTTTCCAACTGATTAGAAGAATTTCGATGGCAACAAATAAAGCCTGCCGAACCCCAACAATAGCTCAGCAGCACGAAAGAAATATGTTCCATTCTGTTCTCTGATGTGGTTGTGCTAGCCATGCTCCAAACAAACAAGAGTTTCGAACAAACCATTTGGGCTTCGTAACGTGAAGAGGGGTACAGTTTCTATCATGAAGGAAGCCATTAGCCCGCAGATTTTGTGGGACGAGCGAAGGCGGCGGAACTTTCTAGATTTCACACTTCACCCCGCACAGCCATACAGCATGGCACGTTCCCGTGGCACCTACGGCTGTGAGTAGCAAGTATGTCAGGGAGCCTTTAAAAAGGTGGGTAAAACAAAGTTTCTCAGTGACCGAATCGAGGAGACTGAAAGCTTAATGTACCGACACCTGGATAAGTAACCCTGTTGTTGTTTACGGGTTTTATGGTGCAAGAGCTCCGACGGCCATACTGCGCCAAACTAGGTAGGATAAGTAACCCTGGTTTGCAAGTTTTGTCGTGGGAGAGTTGGTATTAACTGGGGTGTACTGCGAGTTGTAGAGGATCTAGAGTCACACCGCCATATTCAGCTCAAGAAACCTCGTCTAGGCACAGGCAACTCCTTCCGCAATCATTGAGACTATAAATTAATTAATACACTTGTGTCTGGTTATTTTTTCTGTTTCTTTTGACTTTCTGCGAATCGAGAAACTCAGCAAGCAAATTTAATATCTAAATTATTCTGAAAAACTGAGAATTTAATCAAAACAAGCTCTGAGAAACATCAAATTTTCCACAAAGGTAAACTCCAGAAAACACCCTCCAATGCCGCACAGGATTACATTCTTTTCCCGTCTTTCATCTCAGACATTGTTTCCCTGCTTTTATCAGTCTCGGGTTCTCTAGATTATGATCGACAAAGGATTAATTCTGGAAACACGGAATGCCGCTTATAGTGATGCTGCTATATGTCACGCTAGGGGTAGCCAGGCAGGCTCTGGTGCAGCTTGGTTATGACCTTCCTCGCAAAGGGAAGTTTTGGCATTGCATATGAGGCGAGACTTGCCCAAGTCTAGAGGTTACCTTGGCAAGGTTATGGAAGCACCCGTGCTCACAAGTACGGTAACTGCCCAGGTCACCTTGGAAGGTCTCAGCACACGGCAGGCACCACCGTCTGTCGTAGGTATGATGTGCTGCAATGTCTGATGACACAAACTGCAGCAAAACAAAACATATTTTCCTGTGAAACAGTATCCATAGCTGCAATCTCCGTACCGGCACACTGCATGACTAGCTAATCTCATTGTGCACTTCTTTCTACATTAGAAGCACAGTTTAGCCTGAAGGCGTCGGCATATTTCGGTTCCACGTATAAAGTCACTCATACAGATTTACGTCAAACAAACATATTTCGCCACCTCTGTGGCTGTGGCAGAAAATACTAAGAAAGGGGAGATAAATCTACGATTGCATGCTAGAAATGGTCAGAAATGGGAGGAAAAAGCCCCGAGACACTTTCCTCCCATTTCTCCTCCTGTGAACAGCAAGGTCGAGGGAGCACACCAGTGGTGCAATCGGTGGTTTGTACGCGGTGCTCGAACGTGATTATTTTACGATGTTTGGATACCATCATTTCAGCCATGTTGCGATTACATCGATACATTAAAATTGTCAAACGCTGATTGAAAAAAAATTGTACCGGCTCATTCACGACTTTCTTAGCTTTGGTTGCTCCCATTACGGAATAAAGGGTTTGTTTACCAAATAAACAACGCACTTCCGAGCTTCACCCAGTTTGTCACTGAAGGCTTTGTTCGTGTTCGAAGCTAGATCTTTGCTCAAAAAGCACTTCGAAATTACAAACAAATCTACAACGACTCTCAGCAACCCTCGTCTCATTGAACCGCAGCGCAGTTTTCGCCCAAAGGAGCCGCAAGTAACGACTCTTGAGAACAAAATAATTATCTATAAAAGCTAGACACAATGCATGGTTCCGGCATTTGAGCACAAGGTATTTGACGTCTTTCGGAGAACGCTACAAAAGCTTAGTATTCCAACAAGAGCTTAAACGTAAAAAAAATTTCAGTTTTCTTCGTATCTGCCTGAACTGGGCGGAGCCACCCGAACGACCCGACGTATGCAAGATCCAAAGCATGTGTCGCAAACTGCTGTGTGCAGCACGCCGGAGCAGCCATCTTTCCGACTGTTTGCACGCTGGCTCACATTGTTTCGATGCACATGTGTTTTGCGTTTAACGTTTCGATGGCAGCCTTTCAATTTTAAGAACAAAGCGTCAAGTGCTAGCCTGGCTGTCACTAACACTGTTCACACACACAGTTGCTCAATGCGAAGTGTAAACAAGTACGCCCATGACATCCTGGAAAGGACAGCCTGGCGCCTAGGCAGTACGGCCACGCAGGTCCAATCAAAGCTCGCAGGATGCTGTACATAGACTGCGCGACACTGTTAAGCACTAGACACAACAAAGAAATAAATGCACCTTGATCCTACGAGAAAACTCTGATGACACAGAGTATAGTAAGACTTGCGAAGCTTGTAACTGGGTTCATGAGCTTTTAATCACTCCCGCGACACACACCTGCACACAATGTGTCATCCGAATTTACCCATTGGATCAAGGTACATTAAATTTTTTTCCGCTGCCAAATGGAAGGGAAGGTGCGACAACATTATCCTTTTGTCTTACCCTAGCATGAACTAGCTGGTAATGGTACAATTACAAGCGAGTTGCTTTCACTGCTGTCCCTCCTGCTCGAGCTCTCGTACAACCAAACTGCAATTAAACGCAAGGCGCTTGCCCGCACTTGTAGCCACTCCGGCTAGTCCATGCTAAGACGCGACGAAGCATGGCAGGAAGCCTGCCACTACAGCACGTCGGCCGCCGGGCATGACTGGCGAGTGCAAGCGCCACGCGAGTCACATGAATGTTCTGCAATAGCTGCGTGACTTAAAAGAACCCAGATGAAACGCCGTTCGTTGTGCCATTCAGTGGTGCAGGGGTAGAACATCGGGCTCCTAATCAAAAGGCTGTGGGCTCGATCCCCCTATAGGGGAGACATATCATTGATCTTCTTTCATTAAGTGAACCCTATCTTTGCTTTTATTCTCTGTTCTTCTCATTCGACGTGCTTCTGTGACCGACTGGGTAATCCATGTTGATCTACAACAACTGGATCGGTCGTTGCATGCTCTCAACCCTAGATATATAACACAGAGCTGCAAACAAAATCACAAAATTTTCAAGAGCCGCAGAGGGAGGGAGGAGGAAGGGGGGGGGGGGGCGCGGCAGGTTTTTTGTTTAGAGCAATAAACGAAACTCAAACTAATTTCGGTCTATCTTATATGAGTCAAAAGCAGTCCAATTGTGCGTAAGGCAGCAGTAGCACATTTAAAACGCGTTTCATTTCTCTTTTTGGGGAAGTGCTCCGGGAGAGAGGGGGGGTGGGGGAGAGAGAGGAGGGATAAGGGAGGGAGCGGCGAGCCGCAGCTTGGCCACCCCTCTACTAGGGCATCGCCATGCAGGTTCTCAAGGAGCTTGGGAACAGCATTTCCCTCTAAATTAATTCCTGGCATTGTATACTAGGCGATACCTGCTGTAGTCTATGGGTTACCTTTGCAGGGAGATGGAGGCATCGATGATCACACGTACGGCAATCGCCCATGTCGCACATCATCAAGGAAGGTCTTCATGAAGCAGGCAACTTGTCCTGTCGATGGAGACCCAAACATATCCTGCATATGTGGGTAAAGTGCCTAAAATTTAATTTAATTACAACTACAACTACTTCTCTCCAAAAGCATCATGACATCAAAGCTTGCCGCTTTCCATAGATGGACTCGCTAGCACAGCCTGGCCTTTTTCGGTCGGCCAGGGTGTCGAGAGTGTTTTGTAGCGACCCGCCACACGCCCTCAAAGTTGAACTTGTGTCTTACTAAAATTTCGGAAGAGAAGCCTACTACCAAGTATGATAGAATTGTAGCAGGGGATCATGATGTTAGCTACGTAGCCCCCGCAACCCGACCTCCATTATCGCCAGCCCCTTTGCCGTCTATTTCATCGCCCATCATGACTACCCGTCATCCCTTGTGGTTGACGCTTGTTCGTAGGGAAGGACTGGCTGGCACTGCTGGGCTCTGCGCCGCTACTCATCCCAATTCCCAAATGGAGACTGCGGCTGACCGATGACATCTGTCGTCTGCTTCCTTTCTTCGGTACTTTGCTTCGGTTAAGGAACTGTTTTTTGCAGATAGTATAACGTGTTGAAATCCCTTACCTACTAATTTCAACGGCAATTCACCTTGGAAGTGCCCGCGCAAAGCTGGTGTCGCGATGTGTGGTGATATCAAACGCAGAGAGTGCCTGAAGAATTTTGAGGTTGCTCAAACGATTTGTGGATTTGTTTGGACGCACTTTATGACAAACAAATCAGCGGCAAGCGGCTCATAGTCAGATCTTCTAAATTGCTGATTGCGACACTTCCCTGATGACTTGCTAAGTGCTTGGATATGGTAAAAAAACTTCGAGTGAAACCTATTCCTTCAGACTACGGATACGGAAGGCTCCGCTTCTCAGGGCACGATGACCCAGATCCCCTCTACAGCCCATCGAGACTTTGGACGGCGCTCGAATGCGTTCTCAGAGTGCAGTCCAGTGTTACTTTAGTGCCATCGGACGGCACTCAGATACAACCTGGATTAAAAGAGTTCGCTTTTATTGTTATTGCGGTCACTGTGTAGGTCACTCACTGAGGTGAAGAGGAGGTGAGACGGGGTCCAGTCACCGCTGCGATCAACGACCGAAATCCAACGGTTCCGCAACTTGCTGACCCTTGTAAAACCAGGAGAACTGCCCACAAATTCACTTTACTGCGAATTGTATTATGCTGTGGGACTGAACAATGAAATGTAATGCCTGCGGAAGAATAATCTCAACAGTCCTTGTAGTCGCACACACTGCAAAGCCCCATCCTGGCCCCTCCGACGCGCGATGCCACATACTTTCAATTCCTAGAGCTCGCCTGTTCATCGCAGTTCGCCCAGTCTGCCGCTCACGGCAGCGCTCGCTATATCCCTTCCGTTCTGATAAAACCCACTAGACAGAACGAGTGAACGGGTGTGGTTTCGGAAAACGTAGTGTCTAGAAAACTGTCCGACGGCACTCTTGCAGAGCGTTCAAATGCCATCCGACGGTACTCTACTCGCGCGTTCAAGTGGCGTCCGAAAGTCTCGTATAAAACGAGTTCTCAAAACGACTTTTACGAAGGGGAGTGTGGCGTATTGGTAAGATGTGTCACATAAGCACGTGATGTCGGGTTCGATCCCCACTGCGGGCTTACTTTATTGTTTTTGTTTTCTCGAACATTTTATTTTGCCGACGCATTTGGCGATATGTACATTTATTTTTTTTACCATTAACACAGGAAAAAAACGAATGTTGTCGCCGAAATTTCGCTGAACGAAATAGCATGGTACTTCGTTTTCGGAGGTGCATCGGGGAAAGCGGGGCTTGGTTTGGACGCCGCGAAGCGACGTGTACGACAGGGCCAAATGGGTCAATAGCTTTGTAATTAGCAGCCGCATACTGTCGCCGCGAAGCGGCGTGAACGCAGGCGGGGGTGTGTGTTAACGAGCTCCCCAGTGATACACGCGCCGTCCGACTCCCGGACGGCACTTGTAGGCGCGATTGGAGTGCCGTCGGGCGGCACTGTAGACACAGCCTTCGGAAAGTGCTTTGTGGCCCCTTCCCGAACTTGCGCTACCATGCTTTCGTGGATACTTACCCTTGATGAACGAACTGTGAAGTGGGACCGGTCAGTGATTCGGTATTACTTTCGCTGCAATCGGAGACGTTGATTTGAACCGCTCGTGCCGTCGGGCGGCACTGTAGACACAGCCTTCGGAAAGTGCTTTGTGGCCCCTTCCCGAACTTGCGCTACCATGCTTTCGTGGATACTTACCCTTGATGAACGAACTGTGAAGTGGGACCGGTCAGTGATTCGGTATTACTTTCGCTGCAATCGGAGACGTTGATTTGAACCGCTCGTGCCGTCGGGCGGCACTGTAGACACAGCCTTCGGAAAGTGCTTTGTGGCCCCTTCCCGAACTTGTGCTACCATGCTTTCGTGGATACTCACCCTTGATGAACGAACTGTGAAGTGAGACCGGTCAGTGATTCGGTATTACTTTCGCTGCAATCGGAGGCGTTGATTTGAACCGCTCGTTCTCGAAATAGGAGCCTTGTCTTGAACAAAACCATCCAATAACTCAAAGGCCGCAACCACGTCGCACACAACTCTCTACCTGCCCCACATGCGTTGCGCCATCTTGGGTCCCAGTGTTGCCAGGTGAGGAAAACAAAAATCAGTGGATACTGGATAGAACTCAATCGAACTCCCTAAAATCAGTTAATAAAATTATACACTTTTTTTACTCCGAGACTAATCTTTTAGCAAATATCATAAGCTATAAAACAGCAGTTTAGATAAAACTGTATTCCCAAATTGAGCTATATTTAGTATTATTTTTATTGCGTCACTCTGCTGCAATGTCCGACAGAAATGTTTTAACGTCCAAAAGTCGGTTTGATTGTATCAACTATTCCGATGACTTGACTCAACGCTGCAATACAAAAACCCAAACTCCTCTGCGTGAAAACGGAACTACGTGGATGCCAGTTGCAAAACCTCTTCGTGGTCTGGAAACACTGTACGGGCGGCCGTCTTGAGTTTCGGTTTCTCCGCATTTCCTTCTAGGGTATGGACGCTCCGCCACTGAGTGCGATTCGGAAATTTTATTGTTTTCTGACTTCCGACCGATCACCCAACGTGGCCGAAGAGCTAGGCCGTCATGCGCTTCATCTCTGAGGACACTCTTTTTCGATGCGAACACCGATGAAATCGTACTGTTTAGCGGTAGACTGCCTACTGTGTTACATGCGACTCAACTTTTTTTTTTTTTTTTTTTTTTTTTTTATTGGCAAAAGTGTTTTATTATTTTTTTTTTTAGAAAGCTCTGTTTCAATGGAAACTGTGCCCTGGGAAATATTTTTCAGACGTTGCAAGAGCTAAATTGGTTTCAGATAGGAAAAATTGGGTTGTGTGTGTGTTTATACAGCCTAGAACTTGGTCTGCCTCACAGGGACGACGAGTCTCCCAGCTGTAGATGAGCAATTTAGCCAGTGCAGTACAATCGCTAGCCTGGGGTCTTGAACGTGCGCCACGCAGTAGTGATACACGACCGCACGCCGGTACGATGCTCATCCAAAAGATAGCACTTACCTCAAGCACAGTTGACGGATGTTTCGCTATTATTGAAGATTTGTTCAACCCTGGCAGGATAACTGCATTGACTTTCTCAAGACTAAACAACTTTTTTTTCACCTCGGCTGCGGAAAAACAAAAAACGATGTAGAAAAATGAGTGTGAAATGAGGTTTGCACCAACCGTGTTGCTCCACTCGACGTCCGCCACGTAAGTTTTCGCCGCCGCGGCCGTCGAATTTTTAGCCACTGCGATAGCAAAATCCCTTCTCCATGAATGGTGAGCAAACAGACACGAAGTCTGTGTCTGTTATGTTTTCTATTCAAGAATATTTCAACAACAAACTTCTGTTTTGTTTTAGATGTGTTTTACAAAGCTCGTTTACCGACGCCAGACAAAGTGTATGGAAATCGCTGGAAAGCAACGAGGTTGTTTTTTGGCTTTCCAAAACATTAAAGCAAGACCTCTGTGGTGTAGAATATTTAAACTCTCGGTATTTTCCGCACACATTGAGCTACTTGCGCATCAAGAAAAACGACTCTACAACGCGTATAAAAAAAAAAAATTCATAAAGAGGTTCGGTACAACTTTGTGAAAAGATTAGAGCCCAGTCTAACAGTTGTAAATGGCTTCACGCCGCGCGATAACGTGCGCATGTTTCTTCGCGTTGTCATTGATTGTTTTCCTAAAGTTTTCTCAAGATTTGTTAAACAAAATATCAATATTAAAAAAGCTGGAAAAAACGCCCGTTCCTGCTTACATAAAATTGAAAGAATAAAACACAAAGGACAAGCACAGGACAACCACTTTCTTTCGTGAAAGAAAGTGGTTGTCCTGTGCTTGTCCTCTGTGTTTCATTCTTTCAATTTTTATGTATTCATGTTCAACCCGCTCGCCTTCACCAGTCCTGCTTACGTCGAGAAGTTTGGGTTGGGAGTCGCTATCAGGTGGATCCTTTTCGCATCAAAAAGCAAGATTGAATCGATGTTCTTTTTTTCCCCCTTTTTAAATGTATTTTTTCACAGATATCGCAGGGCTATTTGGCTACGTTAGCACTGAATCAACATTAGAAACAGGGACATAGGTACTTCGCATGAAGCGCAGCAACAGGAGCAACCTAAATGCGGTATACGAGACACGGCCGGACATGCCGGGGTGACTCGCGGTTCTAACATGAAAGCTACATCGGTGCTGTATGTGGGAACAAAAACCTCAGCGCTTGATTAGCGCGTGTAGCCGCCGCAGTGAGGTAAAGCCCCTCATCTTGGGAAAAGTGGCGTCATTAATTGTTTTGGAAATGCTCAAGACACGTGCCGCGCGTTACTTCTGGGAAGAGCATAACGTCTGAAATATTGATCAGTGCTGCGCTGTGCAGCCATGATCTTCCCAAGTGCGGCACGTGCCTCGTGGATCCACGCACCTTGCGCTACTTTTGAAACGTGAAGGGGCTTTAGAGTGAGGATCGCTGAAGCGCCCCTTACGTGCTTCTCGCCGGGAATACATTCGTGTTATCTTAGTGCGGACAAAGCCCCAAGGCTACGAGCGCGAGCTCCTAGTGTGACAGCGGCACGGCTAAACGAGCGCTCTAGCTGCAGGACCAACTGTAAAAATTATTGACACCAAGTATAGACCTTTCCAGAAAAGGGCTGCTGGCCGGTTTCATTTTCAGTGTTCGTGCGTATCGCGCGTGATTTGCTCGCTTTCCGAAGCGACGCACACGCGCGTGCTGAGCTGTGGAGATCGCATGCTGAGCTGTGGATTTGTAAACATTGGAAAGGTCTATAGAATTTCGAACGGGGGCTGATGGCGCGTGCTCCATTTTTGTTTTCTTGGTTTAAATATTTTTATTCATTAGCGCGCGTGGATAGACGCTGTAGTGCCGCTTTATATTGGCACGCTCACGCCCTCGCCAGACAACACGGCCGCCGCTCCGCCATCACTCCCTCTGACCAGACAAAGGAGCCCCGCAAAAGATGGGACGTTTGCAGTATTGACCACTATGAAAATATACCTACTACTAAATTACCCAAGCATCAAGAAGAATGCAGGGATTGGTGTTCCAGGCGCCGCACGCCTATGCCTTCCCCGTGTAAAAGATTCGAAGTAAATAAGCAAAATAAAGCGTTGACGAACGCGCGTGTAAGATGCAATTTGTTTTAGACATCTGCTTTGGAAAGTTACTAATGTGAGGCCAGCACGTGCGGCGCGTGGAACACCAATCCCTGCATTCTCCTTGATGCTTAGGTAATTTGGCGATAGGTCTATTGTTGATCGCGCATACCCGCTTGGTCGCTGAAGTGCTAGTGAAGCCACCGGGCGGCCATCTTGCAAATAAACAAATTGCGGTTTTGCTAGCGTTACAAAGGCAGCCGTCAGCGTGCTGGAGAAACGTTTTCTACTCGTTCGTCGTCATTCGCAAAAGAGGTTTTCCAAGACCCTGTGTAAGCGTTGAGACTTACTGTTGAGAACACGTGGAAAATTTTACGAAAGTGCAGGGCCGCACGAAAAAGGCACAATTCGTCGAGAGCAAGTTTCACCGGTCTCGTGACGTAATCAAAATTTCCTTGTCACGCCGAAGTGCTACGTCTCTGTGCCTTCGTACGCTTGCATACCGATCAAGATTCGACGTCACGTGGATGTGTTTTACTAGTACAATGTGCGTGAAGGGGTGTGTGCCTCTACAGCAGCGTTTTACTTGACTCTGCCGACTGTATTTGTAACTTGCGGCACTCGCAGTCCAGAAACGAGCTACATCCAGCATTAAGTGGCAGCGGAAGAAGGGCGGAGGGGGGGGGGGGGGGGGGGGGAGTACGTTTTTTTTACGGGTTACAGAATACCAAGGAACATTAGCTCATCACTGATCAGTGGTCTGACCCGTGGGTCTGACTCATGATCAACAACTGCACGTGACATCAAATTTGAGCGCGGCTCGATTAATTATGATTGGTGAACGGATCCGCTTCAAAGATTTTCAATCTCGCTGTCTTGTACTTTTGCCTTTTGCCTGCTCAGCAGCGTTGCTCTATTAGTTCTGCTATGTCATCGATTAGAGATCAGTGCTGCAATCTTTTGCGGGGCGCCTTTGTCCGGGTAGAGGGAGCGCGAACCACCCCTCTATTACCGCTCATTCACACTGGAAGCGGATCCGCGTTCGCAAAGCGGTTGCGAACGCGGTTGTATAAAGATCCAGTACGATTGCACGCGCACTCGATGACATCAAGAGCGCGTGCAATTGTACCGAATCCTTATACAACCGCGTTCGCAACCGCTTTGCGAACGCGGATCCGCTTCCAGTGTGAATGAGCGGTTAGGGTGCCTCAATGTGCGTTTGTCATAGGGCGAAGACACTCATTGTTGTATTGAAAACTGCCTGCGCATGCCGAATGACCTTTAAGGGGTTGGATGCAACGATTTTTGTATTTGCGCAAATAGCGCTTAAAACGGATCCCTAACGCTAATGACCCGGGAAATACCCGTTCGTCTTTCACCACACGCAATCGAAGTCGTAGAAAAAAAAATAAAGAAAAACGAGCACCGTTCACCCCCTCAACTCGCAGCCAGAACAAGCGGCCCCGTGATCTGGAGCCTATTATATGCCGCCAATGTTGATCATAGCCGTGCGCTGGGGTTGGCAAGGCACAGGACACGCGCTGAGTTCCAGACATTGTTATGGTTAGGCTGTTGTCGTCATTGCAGCGATTGGACGCAGGATATTACCCAAATTCTTCTCGAGCTAATGCTTTTCGAGCTCGAGCTTCTCGAGCCCAAATCAAGTGCCCACGCAATGCTCGGGTCCAATCTATGAGCCGCATTCAAATATCGTCACTGGGCGGGACTGCCACCGCCCAGCTACGTCATCAGGTTTTGCGAAGGAGAGAATGAATGAAAACGCTCGGTTTTTTCCTCGAAATTACAGCGCTACAAAGGTGTGTTCGGTCAGTGGCGTTGCGTGCGAGTATCCTTGAGTCCCACTTGTGCCAGTGAGCTCGTGTAAAGTGAAAAACATTCCAATTGAATATCGTTGCATCGCCCCTTTAAAATTGCGCCAAAGCGCCGGGCAGGGCTAAGCGCTCGCTCCGAACGAGATCGAAGCGCGCGCATTCTGGGCATAGAAATGGCCGAGATGCCGCCACCCTAAGGGCTCATTCACACTGGAAGCGGATCCGCGTTCGCAAAGCGGTTGCGAACGCGGTTGTATAAGGATTCAGTACAATTGCACGCGCACACGATGACATCAAATGCGCGTGCAATTGCACTGGATCTTTATACAACCGCTTTCGCAACCGCTTCGCGAACGCGGATCCGCTTCCAGTGTGAATGGGGGGTAAGACAGACGTGGCGAAACTGTATGAAGGCACCCTACCCTCTATCCTGGGAAAAGTGGTGCCATTCAATGTTGTGGAAATGCTCGAGACACGTGCAACGCGCCCCTTCTGTGAAGAACATGTCGTCTAAAATCTAGCTCAGTGCTGCGCTGTGCCGCCATGATCTTCCCAAGGGCTGCACGTTGCACGTGCCGCGTGTATCGACGCATCTTGCGCTACTTTTTTTTAACATAAGGGTCTTTAGTAATGATAAAAGCCCCTTCATATTTTAGAAGTAGCGCATAGCGCGTCGATGCACGAGGCAAGTGCAACGTGCAGGTCTTGGGAAGATCATGGCGGCACAGCGCAGCACTGAGAGAGATGGTAACCGGACAAAAGCTCACCGGACAAAAGCTCACCGGACAAAAACTCACCCGTTTTTTGACAGACCCGTACAAAAGCTCACCCGTTTTTTGACAGACCCGGACAGAAGCTCACCTCGATTTCTTTTTTTTTTTTTACTATCCGGGCGAAACACGGGCTGAAATAAAGTGCGGACGCAATGGACATTGGACCATTTTTAGGAGAACTTGTACCTCATCCACATTGAGTTGAGAATTTTTTAAAAATACTTTGAAAGAACGGGAGTTCGGCCTTTTGGAAAAGTACAAGACAGATGACCAATTTAAAAAAAAATTGTGCGGGATTTTAGATAGGCTCGGGTTCCTTCCACCACAGCTTGTTCTACAAGAACTGACCACCAGGGAAAAGTCTACCAGTGACATCGCTACCTGCTGGGCTATTTTGATTGCACGTATTTCAACGGCCGCTTCCGTTAGGCTTCTGTTCCATCTGCGGCGGCACCCAGAGCGAATTCTTCCCTTCGCCTGACTCTGCGCCGACGGCGACCGGAGTTCCCCCCGGTACGGTGGAATATGTACGACACCACTCTTCAAGATAAAGACCGGATGAGCAACACCTGCGAAAGATAGAGTACCGGGTTCCAGAAGCCCGTCGGCCACGCCTATCCAAGCGTCTTGAGGCTGATTGAATGCCTACAGCAAAATCAGGCGCTCGTTGCCACGGCATTGACAAAAGCCCGGAGAGGTGAGCCCACCGTAAATCGGGTGCGAAAAATTACTCTGCACCTGCAGAATCGTCTTAGAAATATTTGCGAGGGCTTGCATGTACATCGAGATCTACCAAGACTGCTGGAGCTAGTGGGGCACTGCATTCGCTTCTAACCAATCGATAAATAAACTTGTTTCTACTAAAATCAACAAACCATGCGCCTGTCAGATTTAATTTATCGTTGCCTTTTTGTGTCGCACGCATGCACCTAAGTTGTCCGCACTCGTGTTAAGACCAACATGAAATTTTCTCGTGGTGAGCTTTTGTCCGGGTCTGTGAAAATATGGGTGAGCTTTTGTCCGGGTCTGTGAAAACATGGGTGAGCTTTTGTCCGGTGAGCTTTTGTCCGGTGAGCTTCTGTCCGGTGAGCTTTTGTCCGGTGAGCTTTTGTCCGGGATTCGAGAGAGATTTCAGACGCCATGTTCTTCCCAGAAGGGGCGCGTGTCACGTGTCTCGAGCATTTCAACAGCAATGAATGCCACAACTTTTCCCAGGATAGAGGGACTTTAGTAATGATGGCGGAGCGGCGATGGAACTTAAAGCGGCGCCATGTCGTCTGGCGAGGACGCGAGCGTGCCTACATAAAGCGACACAACAGCCTCTATACACGCGCGCTACTGGATAAAAATATTTCAACTAAGAAAACCAAAATAGAGCACGCGCCATCAGCCTCCGTCACCTTAGCCTGGACCATTAAAACAACCTCGTTGCTTTGCAGCGATTTCCATACACTTTGTCTGGCGTCGGTAAACGAGCTTTGTAAAACACATCTAAAACAAAACAGAAGTTTGTTGTTGAAATATTCTTGAATAGAAAACATAACAGACACAGACTACGTGTCTGTTTGCTCACCATTCATGGAGAAGGGATTTTGCTATCGCAGTGGCTAAAAATTCGACGGCCGCGGCGGCGAAAACTTACGTGGCGGACGTCGAGTGGAGCAACACGGGTGGTGCCAACCTCATTTCACACTCATTTTTTTACATCGTTTTTTTTTTTTTTTTTCGCAGCCGAGGTGAAAAAAAAGTTGTTTAGTCTTGAGAAAGTCAATGCAGTTAACCTGCCAGGGTTGAACAAATCTTCAATAATAGCGAAACATCCGTCAACTGTGCTTGAGGGAAGTGCTATCTTTTGGATGAGCATCGTACCGGCGTGCGGTCGTGTATCACTACTGCGTGGTGCACGTTCAAGACCCCAGGCTAGCGATTGTACTGCACTGGCTAAATTGCTCATCTACAGCTGGGAGACTCGTCGTCCCTGTGAGGCAGACCAAGTTCTAGGCTGTATAAACACACACACAACCCAATTTTTCCTATCTGAAACCAATTTAGCTCTTGCAACGTCTGAAAAATATTTCCCAGGGCACAGTTTCCATTTAAACACAGAGCTTTCTAAAAAAAATAAATAATAAAACACTTTTGTCAACAACAACAACAACAACAAAAAAAAAAAAATTGAGTCGCATGTAACACGGTAGGCAGTCTACCGCTAAACAGTACGATTTCATCGGTGTTCGCATCGAAAAAGAGTGTCCTCAGAGATGAAGCGCATGACGGCCTAGCTCTTCGGCCACGTTGGGTGATCGGTCGGAAGTCAGAAAACAATAAAATTTCCGAATCGCACTCAGTGGCGGAGCGTCCATGCCCTAGAAGGAAATGCGGAGACACCGAAACTCAAGACGGCCGCCCGTACAGTGTTTCCAGACCACGAAGAGGTTTTGCAACTGGCATCCACGTAGTTCCGTTTTCACGCAGAGGAGTTTGGGTTTTTGTATTGCAGCGTTGAGTCAAGTCATCGGAATAGTTGATACAATCAAACCGACTTTTGGACGTTAAAACATTTCCGTCGGACATTGCAGCAGAGTGACGCAATAAAAATAATACTAATTATAGCTCAATTTGGGAATACAGTTTTATCTAAACTGCTGTTTTATAGCTTATGATATTTGCTAAAAGATTAGTCTCGGAGTAAAAAAAGTGTATAATTTTATTAACTGATTTTAGGGAGTTCGATAGAGTTCTATCCAGTATCCACTGATTTTTGTTTTCCTCACCTGGCAACACTGGGACCCAAGATGGCGCAACGCATGTGGGGCAGGTGGAGCGTTGTCTGCGACGTGGTTGCGGCCTTTGAGTTATTGGATGGTTTTGTTCAAGACAAGGCTCCTATTTCGAGAACGAGCGGTTCAAATCAACGCCTCCGATTGCAGCGAAAGTAATACCGAATCACTGACCGGTCCCACTTCACAGTTCGTTCATCAAGGGTGAGTATCCACGAAAGCATGGTAGCACAAGTTCGGGAAGGGGCCACAAAGCACTTTCCGAAGGCTGTGTCTACAGTGCCGCCCGACGGCACGAGCGGTTCAAATCAACGCCTCCGATTGCAGCGAAAGTAATACCGAATCACTGACCGGTCCCACTTCACAGTTCGTTCATCAAGGGTGAGTATCCACGAAAGCATGGTAGCGCAAGTTCGGGAAGGGGCCACAAAGCACTTTCCGAAGGCTGTGTCTACAGTGCCGCCCGACGGCAC
The DNA here is from genome assembly GCF_016920785.2 of Ixodes scapularis. Taxonomy (NCBI): domain Eukaryota; kingdom Metazoa; phylum Arthropoda; class Arachnida; order Ixodida; family Ixodidae; genus Ixodes; species Ixodes scapularis. The sequence goes on from NW_024609846.1 coordinate 121,373,390, forward strand.
TCCAATCGCGCCTACAAGTGCCGTCCGGGAGTCGGACGGCGCGTGTATCACTGGGGAGCTCGTTAACACACACCCCCGCCTGCGTTCACGCCGCTTCGCGGCGACAGTATGCGGCTGCTAATTACAAAGCTATTGACCCATTTGGCCCTGTCGTACACGCCGCTTCGCGGCGTCCAAACCGAGCCCCGCTTTCCCCGATGCACCTCCGGAAACGAAGTACCATGCTATTTCGTTCAGCGAAATTTCGGCGACAACATTCGTTTTTTTCCTGTGTTAATGGTAAAAAAAATAAATGTACATATCGCCAAATGCGTCGGCAAAATAAAATGTTCGAGAAAACAAAAACAATAAAGTAAGCCCGCAGTGGGGATCGAACCCGACATCACGTGCTTATGTGACACATCTTACCAATACGCCACACTCCCCTTCGTAAAAGTCGTTTTGAGAACTCGTTTTATACGAGCCTTTCGGACGCCACTTGAACGCGCGAGTGGAGTACCGTCGGATGGCATTTGAACGCTCTGCAAGAGTGCCGTCGGACAGTTTTCTAGACACTACGTTTGCCGAAACCACACCCGTTCACTCGTTCTGTCTAGTGGGTTTTATCAGAACGGATGGGATATAGCGAGCGCTGCCGTGAGCGGCAGACTGGGCGAACTGCGATGAACAGGCGAGCTCTAGGAATTGAAAGTATGTGGCATCGCGCGTCGGAGGGGCCAGGATGGGGCTTTGCAGTGTGCGCGACTACAAGGACCGTTGAGATTATTCTTCCGCAGGCATTACATTTCATTGTTCAGTCCCACAGCATAATACAATTCGCAGTAAAGTGAATTTGTGGGCAGTTCTCCTGGTTTTACAAGGGTCAGCAAGTTGCGGAACCGTTGGATTTCGGTCGTTGATCGCGGCGGTGACTGGACCCCGTCTCACCTCCTCTTCACCTCAGTGAGTGACCTACACAGTGACCGCAATAACAATAAAACCGAACTGTTTTAATCCAGGTTGTATCTGAGTGCCGTCCGATGGCACTAAAGTAACACTGGACTGCACTCTGAGCACGCATTCGAGCGCCGTCCAAAGTCTCGATGGGCTGTAGAGGGGACCTGGGTCATCGCGCCCTGAGAAGCGGAGCCTTCCGTATCCGTAGTCTGAAGGAATAGGTTTCACTCGAAGTTTTTTGACCATATCCAAGCACTTAGCAAGTCATCAGGGAAGTGTCGCAATCAGCAATTTAGAAGATCTGACTATGAGCCGCTTGCCGCTGATTTGTTCGTCATAAAGTGCGTCCTAACATATCCACAAATCGTTTGAGCAACCTCAAAATTCTTCAGGCACTCTCTGCGTTTGATATCACCACACATCGCGGCACCAGCTTTGCGCGGGCACTTCCAAGATGAATTGCCGTTGAAATTAGTAGGTAAGCGATTTCAACACGTTATACTATCTGCAAAAAACAGTTCCTTAACCGAAGCAAAGTACCGAAGAAAGGAAGCAGACGACAGATGTCATCGGTCAGCCGCACAGGGGTGGAACGGCTGCGCCATTTGCGCCATTTTGCGCCAGACGCATTTGTCTGCGCCATCCTGCGCCATGTTTCGGAAACTGCGCCACAGTCAATACCTCGCGCCATTATGCACCAAATTGGAAAACGTGCGCCAAAAAAATTGTATTTTGTCTTGGTTTCGGTTTCTATCGACTCGATTGACAACAATGATCGCGTTTAGCTTGGTCGGCCTTGCAATCCTTTTTTTCTCTTTATTCTCCCTGTGTATGCCGAGTAGGAAGTGTGCGAAAAAAACTCGGGGTTCGGATTCCAAGCGCTACATCATCTGCCTCTGGATTGTTATTCTTCAACCATAAGCGGTTAAACAAGTCGGTCGAGGTAAGGTCGAGTCGTTAAGCGTCAGATTGCCTGAGGCTCCGAAGCCCGGGATCCGGACGTCAGTCAGTTGAAAACAAATGAGCAAAAGATTCCTTTGAGCACTTCATCGTTAGAAGTTGCAACCGCATTCCTGCAAGATAAATCGTGATTTGATAGATCTGAAACCTTGCCGGCCAGCAGCTCTCACGCGAGCGGTAGATCTGCTCGGCATACGTTAACCTTGCTTCTGCTTATCGCTTCGAATACGATAACTCCGTTAATCGTAGTCTGCTGCTTCGATATTGAGTTGCACAATAGGATAAACTCGAATTTTGTTCCGATATTGAGTTGCGCAATATGAGAAACTCGAAATTTGTTTCCCTGTTCTTCCGCGCAACTGCACGTTCGTTGCTTACGCACGTCACGTGGTTCGCACATAAAATCACTCTGTCGAGGACGTGTGGACTGTGCGATAAGCGGTGCTGGTTTGCATTTTGAGCAGCTGAAAGCCACTCAGAAAATATCAAGGCTCACAAAGTTCCAAGTTTTCGCATCTGTTACACTGTTATCCCATCTGCCTAGGTCCCTAACCACTCATGTTTATCTGGGCTGCTAAGCACAACTGAAGTTGCTCCCGTGCTTGTCTAAGACACAAGCTGGAGTGCAATGAAAACTGATCTGAGCTGCTCCTAGCCTGCTCCAGAGTGTAGTTTTAGCTGCTCCCAACCTGCTCCAAAACAGCTGTTTTAGCTGCTCCCGTGGCTGCTCCCAAGCACATTTCATGAGTTCCACCCCTGGCCGCAGTCTCCATTTGGGAATTGGGATGAGTAGCGGCGCAGAGCCCAGCAGTGCCAGCCAGTCCTTCCCTACGAACAAGCATCAACCACAAGGGATGACGGGTAGTCATGATGGGCGATGAAGTAGACGGCAAAGGGGCTGGCGATAATGGAGGTTGGGTTGCGGGGGCTACGGAGCTAACATCATGATCCCCTGCTACAATTCTATCATACTTGGTAGTAGGCTTCTCTTCCGAAATTTGAGTAAGACACAAGTTCAACTTTGAGGGCGTGTGGCGGGTCGGTACAAAACACTCTCGGCACCCTGGCCGACCGAAAAAGGCCAGGCTGTGCTAGCGAGTTCATCTATGGAAAGCGGCAAGCTTTGATGTCATGATGCTCTTGGAGAGAAGTAGTTGTAGTTGTAATTAAATTAAATTTTAGGCACTTTACCCACATATGCAGGATATGTTTGGGTCTCCATCGACAGGACAAGTTGCCTGCTTCATGAAGACCTTCCTTGATGATGTGCGACATGGGCAATTGCCGTACGTGTGATCATCGATGCCTCCATCTCCCTGCAAAGGTAACCCATAGACTACAGCAGGTATCGCCTAGTATACAATGCCAGGAATTAATTTAAAGGGAAAGGCCGTTCCCAAGCTCTTTGAGAACCGCATGGCGATGCCCTAGTAGAGGGGTGGCCAAGCTGCGGCTCTCCGCGTGTTAAAGTGCGGCTCGCCGCTCCCTCCCTTATCCCTCCTTTCTCTCCCCCCCCCCCCTCCCCTCTCTTTTGGAGCACTTCCCCAAAAAGAGAAATGAAACGCGTTTTAAATGTGCTACTGCTGCCTTACGCACAATTGGACTGCTTTTGACTCATATAAGATAGACCGAAATTAGTTTGAGTTTCGTTTATTGCTCTAAACAAAAAACCTGCCGCGGCCCCCCCCCCCCCCCCCCCCCCTCCTCCGTCCCTCTGCGGCTCTTGAAAATTTTGTGATTTTGTTTGCAGCTCTGTGTTATATATCTAGGGTTGAGAGCATGCAACGACCGATCCAGTTGTTGTAGATCAACATGGATTACCCAGTCGGTCACAGAAGCACGTCGAATGAGAAGAACAGAGAATAAAAGCAAAGATAGGGTTCACTTAATGAAAGAAGATCAATGATATGTCTCCCCTATAGGGGGATCGAGCCCACAGCCTTTTGATTAGGAGCCCGATGTCCTACCCCTGCACCACTGAATGGCACAACGAACGGCGTTTCATCTGGGTTCTTTTAAGTCACGCAGCTATTGCAGAACATTCATGTGACTCGCGTGGCGCTTGCACTCGCCAGTCATGCCCGGCGGCCGACGTGCTGTAGTGGCAGGCTTCCTGCCATGCTTTGTCACGTCTTAGCATGGACTAGCCGGAGTGGCTACAAGTGCGGGCAAGCGCCTTGCGTTTAATTGCGGTTTGGTTGTGCGAGAGCTCGAGCAGGAGGGACAGCAGTGAAAGCAACTCGCTTGTAATTGTACCATTACCAGCTAGTTCATGCTAGGGTAAGACAAAAGGATAATGTTGTCGCACCTTCCCTTCCATTTGGCAGCGGAAAAAAATTTAATGTACCTTGATCCAATGGGTAAATTCGGATGACACATTGTGTGCAGGTGTGTTTTTCGCGGGAGTGATTAAAAGCTCATGAACCCAGTTACAAGCTTCGCAAGTCTTACTATACTCTGTGTCATCAGAGTTTTCTCGTAGGATCAAGGTGCATTTATTTCTTTGTTGTGTCTAGTGCTTAACAGTGTCGCGCAGTCTATGTACAGCATCCTGCGAGCTTTGATTGGACCTGCGTGGCCGTACTGCCTAGGCGCCAGGCTGTCCTTTCCAGCATGTCATGGGCGTACTTGTTTGCACTTCGCCTTGAGCAGCTGTGTGCTCAATGCGAACACTGTCGCATTGAGCAACAGTGTTAGTGACAGCCAGGCTAGCACTTGACGCTTTGTTCTTAAAATTGAAAGGCTGCCATCGAAACGTTAAACGCAAGACACAGGTCATCGAAACAATGTGAGCCAGCGTGCAAACAGTCGGAAAGATGGCTGCTCCGGCGTGCTGCACACAGCAGTTTGCGACACATGTTTTGGATGTTGCATACGTCGGGTCGTTCGGGTGGCTCCGCCCAGTTCAGGCAGATACGAGGAAAACTGGAATTTTTTTACGTTTAAGCTCTTGTTGGAATACTAAGCTTTTGTAGCGTTCTCCGAAAGACGTCAAATACCTTGTGCTCAAATGCCGGAACCATGCATTGCTTTTATAGATAATTATTTTGTTCTCAAGAGTCGTTACTTGCGGCTCCTTTGGGCGAAAACTGCGCTGCGGTTCAATGAGACGAGGGTTGCTGAGAGTCGTTGTAGATTTGTTTGTAATTTCAAAGTGCTTTTTGAGCAAAGATCTAGCTTCGAACACGAACAAAGCCTTCAGTGACAAACTAGGTGAAGCTCGGGAGTGCGTTGTTTAATTGGTGAACAAACCCTTTATTCCGTAATGGGAGCAACCAAAGCTGAGAAAGTCGTGAACGAGCCGGTACAATTTTTTTTCAATCAGCGTTTGACAATTTTAATGTATCGATGTAATCGCAACATGGCTGAAATGATGGTATCCAAACATCGTAAAATAATCACGTTCGAGCACCGCGTACAAACCACCGATTGCACCACTGGTGTGCTCCCTCGACCTTGCTGTTCACAGGAGGAGAAATGGGAGGAAAGTGTCTCGGGGCTTTTTCCTCCCATTTCTGACCATTTCAAGCATGCAATCGTAGATTTATCTCCCCTTTCTTAGTATTTTCTGTCACAGCCACAGACGTGGCGAAATATGTTTGTTTGACGTAAATCTGTATGAGTGACTTTATACGTGGAACCGAAATATGCCGACGCCTTCAGGCTAAACTGTGCTTCTAATGTAGAAAGAAGTGCACAATGAGATTAGCTAGTCATGCAGTGTGCCGGTACGGAGATTGCAGCTATGGATACTGTTTCACAGGAAAATATGTTTTGTTTTGCTGCAGTTTGTGTCATCAGACATTGCAGCACATCATACCTTTGACAGACGGTGGTGCCTGCCGTGTGCTGAGACCTTCCAAGGTGACCTGGGCAGTTACCGTACTTGTGAGCACGGGTGCTTCCATAACCTTGCCAAGGTAACCTTTAGACTTGGGCAAGTATCGCCTCGTATGCAATGCCAAAACTTCCCTTTGCGAGGAAGGTCATAACCAAGCTGCACCAGAGCCTGCCTGGCTACCCCTAGCGTGACATATAGCAGCATCACTATAAGCGGCATTCCGTGTTTCCAGAATTAATCCTTTGTCGATCATAATCTAGAAAACCCGAGACTGATAAAAGCAGGGAAACAATGTTGGAGAAGAAAGACAGGGGAAAAGAATGTAATCCTTTGCGGCATTGGAGGGTGTTTTCTGGAGTTTACCTTTGTGGAAAATTTGATGTTTCTCAGAGCTTGTTTTGATTAAATTCTCAGTTTTTCAGAATAATTTAGATATTAAATTTGCTTGCTGAGTTTCTCGATTCTCAGAAAGTCAAAAGAAACAGAAAAAATAACCAGACACAAGTGTATTAATTAATTTATAGTCTCAGTGATTGCGGAAGGAGTTGCCTGTGCCTAGACGAGGTTTCTTGAGCTGAATATGGCGGTGTGACTCTAGATCCTCTACAACTCGCAGTACACCCCAGTTAATACCAACTCTCCCACGACAAAACTTGGAAACCAGGGTTACTTATCCTACCTAGTTTGGCGCAGTATGGCCGTCGGAGCTCTTGTGCCATAAAACCCGTAAACAACAACAACAACAGGGTTACTTATCCAAGTGTCGGTACATTAAGCTATCAGTCTCCTCGATTCGGTCACTGAAAAACTTTGTTTTACCCACCCTTTTAAAGGCTCCCTGACATACTTGCTACTCACAGCCGTAGGTGCCACGGGAACGTGCCGCGCAGCATGGCTGTGCGGGGGTGAAGTGTGAAATCTAGAAAGTTCCGCCGCCTTCGTTCGTCCCACAAAATCTGCGGGCTAATGGCTTCCTTCATGATAGAAACTGTACCCCTCTTCACGTTACGAAGCCCAAATGGTTTGTTCGAAACTCTTGTTTGGAGCATGGCTAGCACAACCACATCAGAGAACAGAATGGAACATATTTCTTTCGTGCTGCTGAGCTATTGTTGGGGTTCCGCAGGCTTTATTTGTTGCCATCGAAATTCTTCTAATGAGTTGGAAACAAGTTCTACTGCCAAAACCCAACCCCTCCCCACCCCGACGTCACAAATACTGATGTCACATAGACAAGGGGAACACGACTACAACATAAACAGAATCACTTCTGGACACTAAGGCATACATTGCCAAGATTGCAGATGTCAAGCAGAACTAAAAACATTGCCCCGTAATAAGTAAAAATAATAACCAACTAATTAGGGAAGTTATTGAAGCTGAAAAGATTTCGAGGTTAGAAGAAAACTGTCTCTAAACCTTGTCCAGATTTATTACAAAAAAGAATTAGATAATCTTGCATCCAGATAAAACCAAAAATAACAAAAAAAAAATCTTATTGTTTAAAAAGACAGGTGCAGGCATGTAGAGGAGTATGCAACACCGCTTGCCCGAGCCTCCATATTTTTAATACTGCCAGTAGAAACTTTCACTTTAAAAATATGATGAGGACCGAATTTAAAAATTCAATGTCGCCAAACAATTTTTTGCGGACGTAAGGTTTTGGTTACGAGGTCAGTCATAGCTACTGGTGTGTTTAACCAATTTTGAGGCAAATTTGTGACCTTGAAAAAAAATTACAGGTATACTGTTACATTCTCCTTAGCCTCCTGAAGATGTAAATCACTGGATTGAGCCCCTACCATATTGTTTTGTCTCATAACTGATGCAGGTATCTTCTTTTTTTCTTCAACTCAGTTCGACGTAGGAGCTGCCAAGGAGTCCTGTCCCTTTCACGTGAGCAGTGGCCAGCACTGGAAGAAGCAATCTTTGGTCTGCTGTAATCCATTCTTTGGGCAAGTGAATAAATTTCTTTGAAGCAGAGACCTGGTGTTTGCACAGCAGCTTCACAGAACAAACAACACAAACACAAATGTTTCTGTGCCTAAAGCCTTCGTAGCTGCTTGAACTTATTGATTTGAGCTTGCACGTTGCAATGTTAAGGCAAGATGCAGATATAGTTAATGTCTCTCTAAAAAAATTGGGGGCACCTTATGCTTGGATGCCTAGCTTGATCAACTTGGAACGTCCAGCCGAATTGAAGCAAGGATCTAGCCGAACTGAAGCATGCAGCCGAATTGAAACTTGTAGCCGAACTGAAGATTTAGCCAAACTGAAGCGTCCAGCCGAATTGAAACTTCTAGCCGAATTGAGGATGTAGCCGAACTGGAACGTCCAGCCGAATTGAAACTTCTAGCCGAATTGAGGCAATAGCCGAATTGAGGCGTCAGCCGGATTGGGACGACACCATTCTGGTTGCGGCCACACAGATGCGGCAACGTCTGGACCTCACGCGCCACTTTATTGACACATTCGAAACTTGACCGAAACAAAGTCTGGTGCTCATAATTATTGTATTCTAATGTTACCAAGGGAAAAGAAAATATTTGCCTGTTGTCGATTTTATATTTAAAACAACCATTGACAAATGTTCAAGTCCTTGATCGCTCAGCACACGTTTCAAGGGTGGCTACCCTAATGGGCCGCTTTAAAAATAAACATGGCTGTTGTCACGATATTGTTGTTTTCGTGTGGTACTTCTCAGCAAAACTGAATAGCTACACGAGTGTTTAATGGGGTCAAATTCACCGTGCAATGAATGTTAACAGAGCGGTCAAGCTACATTACATTCTCGCAGAAATGAGAACGCCAAGCAAAGCATTTTTTTTTTTTAGGTGGACAGGCTAACGGTATGCCATGAATCATGATTGAAAGTCGTGTTTGCCGTGAAATGAACGAGAACGTAAGTTTTTTTACTCACCCCAAACTGGAACGTTCGCCCTAACTGTGTGGCACAATGTACAGTATGCAAAGCAGGTGGGTGCTGAACACTACGACCTCGGCGCTTTGTCATATTCTTTGTATGCCGTCATCGGCGGCGAAACTCACCACCGAAGTTGAGACTTTGCATGCACCGCCTTATCTTGGATGGATGGATGTTAATGGCTGTACCGTTGGTAACGGGCGGTAGCTTGCGCCACCTAGCCCAAGTCTAAAAGTCTTGCCGGTGTTTGGTTTATGGTTGGCGTTTTAGCACGGCAAGGAAGACGGAAACAACTGACGATCACGTCTTGTGGCTAGCTGCGTCCCGTCTGTCCACTCCTAATTATAATAATTGTGTTGTATGTACATGTTCAGACAGTGGAAAGTTGGTCAACCCCAGTGGGTGCCTATAGTGTTTTCGCAGTACGTGACCACACGTCGACGCGATGCTCATCCAGACCGAAACTGGCAGGGGGGTTGAATCCAGGATCCCTGGGTTTCTCGGCGATCTTAATTATAGTAAACTGCCCAACACCGATGCGTCCATGCCCCACCTGCGGCCCATTGACGACTGCCGCAGAATCGACGGCACCTAGCGGCTAGAGTAGAAAACTGTAGCGTCAGATTCGCTGCTCGCCAGTTTTCTCGAATAAGAACATTAACTCGATTAATAAGACTTCAAATGAACGTTTAATGCGGCGAACCTGTGCCGAGAAACACAAAGCAACAAAGACCACATATACATACTTTGACGGCGACGGAAGGTCGACTGCCTCAAGCAGCCATGCGAAGCTCCATTTTGCAAGAAGTTTTCGAGCTCGAAGAAACAACAAGATTCTCGAGTCATTTGGAATCTTCCAGTCATGCAGAGAAAAGAAAGATAAAAAGGACGAGCGCTGGCGGGGATCGAACCTCAGTCAGCGACGTGTCGGAGTCGAGCTGCAGATTTAACTCGGTGCCTGTACGCGCGCCTCTCGCGGTGGCGTCGTGCGTACTCATCGGGCAGCTACCTCGGCAGTCGCAGCTCAAGTGCAGTGGTACACCGGTGTGTGTTGCAAGGTCGGCATGCCTGCTTGGGATACCACATTGGCGGAAGCGCGGGAACAGCGTGCATCGGCGGCCGACCTCTACCGCTCTCCCTACGCTGACTCAAAAGTGGTCGCGCGCGGCGCTGTTCGCTGTGCGATTGGTAACGGCCAGTGGAGTAGCCAGGAATTTTGTTTCGGGGGGGGGGGGGGGGGCTGAAGCCTCCGCCCTGGCTACGCCCCTGGTAACGGCTCGGACGCAGGATGCCGCATTCGCACGCGGCAATATTCACAGCGCCTGATGGCCTACAGACGAAGCCGTGAAAGTAGGCTCAAGAGCACGTGACGACCGTGACAAATACTGTGGGAGTTATGTATGTCCAGCCCCGTTGACACATGCACACAAATAAAGTTCTTGCGAGTTCCACGTCGTAGTTGACTGATCGACTTGATCTGGTTGTTGCATGGTGCCCAGGAAACTTGTAAGCGCAAACAGAGACGAACACGAAGCGCTTCAGCCACCTTAGATCGCTGTAGCAGAGGTCGTTCTGGCTTTTGGAGCCCTTACTTAGCTCTGATGGAGACACGGCGCATGCAGGGATAATGTGGCGACGGGCACACGGCGTTGTTCGTTACTGGGTTGGCGGGCTTCCCGTCGAAAGCGTTGCCACAGCCCTCGGTGTTGCGCTTCTATGCACCTGCGCAGCAAGGTCGCCAGTCTGCGGTCGTTCGGTGATTAATCGAAACAAGGCCGCGATTGTTTCTTTCTTTTTTTTTTTTCTTTTTCTGTACTATTTTGGGAGACGCGAACATCATTCGCTTCGAACAGAATGCGCGTGCGCCGGGTGTGTGTTTGGCGCGTTCGGTGGAAGCTATCGCTCAGTGAACATTTTTCTTCGCTTCTTGTCAGTCAGTCGACGCGGAGTGCAATAAATCGACGGACACGTTGGTGCGACATATTTTTGCCATTACGGCAATCGTTTTTTCAGGCGGAACCGAAGTTAACGACAATGTCGGAGAAGTCTCGCTAAATTGAGTCGTCGTCCTTCCTATTGCCAGCGCAGAAGGCTAACTTTCTCCAAATGTCTAGCGACTGGAGTTTACAGTCCTAACGGTATCTTTTTCGGACCGCGCTGCGGATATACACGAAGGACGTTTAAGTATGCGAAATTTTGATCAGAGTTTGCGAAAACGTTTTACACAAAGGTCACGCCATATACAGGGCAGTGTTACACATTGTCACTGACAGCGGCGTTTCACCTAGCGACAGTTTTTGAAGTTCAGACCGCCATCTTTGTGGCTTGTTGCGCAACCGCCATTTATTTTCCAGTCTTTCGCGTGCGAATACGAGTAGGAGACAGGCTTCACGATCTCATGATGAGAGTGCTAAGATCTGGGGCGGCTTACTCGATAAGATATGAACCGTCCGTTCATTGAGACACTGCGGAAGGAATCATTGTCGAGGCTAGCGCTCGAGCTCCTGGCGTTTTAGGGAGTTTTAACAGACGATTCCGATAGCCCCGATAACGATACGACGCATGCACCAAAGGCGCCGCTCGGGTATCGGGTATCGTTATATCGTAAGAATCGACTAAATCGCGGTGTTTCGGGCTCTCAGGGAAGGTTTCCTTACTTCGTTTCGAAAGTGTACTAAGATAGAGGGGGTGTTAATAACGGGAAAGCGTTACCTGCAAATCGCCTGGCAACCGCCATTGCCCGCCGCTACCGGTCAAATGAGCGCAAAACGGCGCACAAGAGCACTTTCATCGCTGCCTATTTTTTGTGCTCGGCGATGATGCTGCTCCAGAATAGTATCACCCGAAACACTTTTTTGGTGTACGTGCTTAGCGGGTTGGGCAATGCCAATATCCCACGCGAGAGCAGCTTCGCTGACTGTCATTTGAGTGTGCGCTCGGTCAGCTCACGACTGTGTTCTTCCCTAGTCACTGACGGGATGAAAAGGGCAGAACGTTTCTTTCTGATGCCTCCAGCTCGCGCTCTTTGCCCTCCGTCGTGCTTTGGCTGCACGTGCACGCTCCAAGCTCACGAGACGCCCGAATCCGAATAAAGACGCCACTCTGAGCGTTTGGCCCATCGCGAATGCCGACCGCAACGACGCTTTCGGACGAGCCCGTCGCCAGCAGTTTCGTGGAAGCCTGAACCCGCTGCATAACGAGTCTAAATTTGCAGCAGAGCGTGCAGGAACAAAGAGAAAAAAAAAGCGGTTTTTGTTTGCTTACGCGCGCGCGTTGACCGCTTTGGCAAGCGCTCTCCAGACGCACGCACGACCGCCGCAGATGGCAGTGGCCCAGGAGCCAGGTGACGATGCGGCGACGGTTGTGATTAGAAGCGCGCCTGACGTCAGTGTTGCGTCCGGCAGAAGGCGAGAGGCTACTTGGAGCGGAGGACGGAATTAACCGTAGACTGCGGTACCATCTAGGGAGGCCGGGTTGCCTTCGTACGCGCACACACTTATTTAGAGGCAGCTAGCCATTTTGTATCCTTTTTTTTTTTTTTTTTTGATGAGCGCAAGCGTTTTTTGCGCGTAAATATTACTGCATTTCCTATGATAAGTTTTGAGCAGTTCAAAAGCGTGGGTGCGCACGAATGCCAAAATCTACAGCATTGCCGGCGCGAAGAAAACTCGATGAAAGCTCGCTGTCAGGACGCGCTCTATAATATATTGCATTTCTTGGGGAAAGGAAGGCGGGTGGGGGAAAGTGGGAATTTAACGAATCGGACCAACGTCTAGACATTCGCCCCGTGTCACTCTTTCGAAATAGCGCGCTTCTCACGGAACGTTATTGATTTTCACTTAGCGCAGAGGATTACCTTAATCGTTTATGTAAAAAAAGAAAAAAAAAAGCGTGCAATAATGTGTTTTAATTTTTTTTTTTTTTGTAGGACATTTAAATTTGTGTTAACTATTTTGACGGGCGGCGGAGGAACAACCACGGACGGATGAGCTAGACTGACGCGAGGGGGGGTGACTCTTTGGGTTTTTTTTTTTTTCCTTCGAGTTGCAAAACGGTTGTTATCACTTTTCCTATCCACGAGAAAACGAGTTGAGAGTATATTAGGGAGCTTGAGTGGATCGTCCCGGCAACTCAGCTCCAGCGACGGATTTCGTCTACTAAAACTTTACTGCAAAAGCGACAGTAGGCAGTCGAGCTGGTAAGGAACAGCATAACCTAAACTCTAAGTAAAAAAAAAAGAAAATGAATTTGAGATTTTGTGTTGTTGTATATCGGTTATTGTATTCTGCCTAGTCTCAGGGTAGGTTACGTCGAGAAAAGATCCCCCTCTCGCAGCAAATTTACCGCGACTATTCGCGAGCGAGTGGAAGAGGCCGCCCTTGGCGGTGCGATACCGTGCTCGTAGCGCGCAGTCCACCGTCCTCCCCTGGCCGGCCGTGTTGGCTCTGTCGGAGAGATGAATGGGAGCACGGGGGAAAGAAAGGGGAAGGGGGGGTAGAGGGGAGCAGCCGGCGGCATCGATCGGGCAACGAAGAGAGCGCCGCCCGGCCTTGAGGAGACGGCCCCTCGGGGTGGAAAGGGGCTAGCACCGCCGCCGCTGTTTGGGCAAAGCGGGCCCCGCTTCCGAGCTGCGGTGGAGTGCCGACGCCGACGCCGCCGCCAGCGAGAGAGGACTGTACACCGACGCCGTGTTGGAGGGAGTCGGTTCTGTTTGCCCGAACCGCGGGTTCGTACGCGATGCGGCCGGGACGCTCGGTTCCGTCCCATTTGGGCGGGTTGGTGCACGCGGTGGCCGTGCTATCGCCGCCCTCTGCCCTGGTGGGGCCCTGGCTCCAGCAGCACGGCTGCGTGGCTGCTCGGATCGCGCACCACCATCACCAGCAGCAGCATCACCAGTTTCAGCTCGGAGAGCGGTTCCGGTGAGCGCCCCCTCCGAGATGCGCGGCGCGCTGCTACTTATTTTATCTCTTAGTAGATCGTTGCTATAGCTACGATACCGATACCCCATAACGTTACGATGCATGCGCTAAGGTGCCGGCGGAGGATCGGGTGTTCGAGATACCAGAACGATCCCAGTTTTGGTAGACCGTTCCGATATCTCCGATAACGATACCCGACGCATGTGCAAAGGCGCCGACGGGGTATCGGGTGTCGTTATCGGGGTCATCGGAACGATCTACTGAAACTCCCTATTGACAGGATGAGAAAGGATGAGTCGCTTTCCTGCTCGCACTCGTTACCGGTATGGAAGGTAGGAAGTTGGCGCTGGGGAGGCGGAACGTGCGAACGACCTCCCTGAAGTTTTTATCCTCTCAGTGAGTTTAGCGCGTTGTGTACTTGGACGTGACTGGGAATAGGTGTGTTGGACGGTGAAGAGACTAATCCCGAATGAAGTGTTCTTCATTTTCGTTTTCTGCGTTATCTTTGGCTGGGAGCGTAGACGTAGCGGGAGTCTGGTCGACGCATTTGGACTACGAGCAACGAAGCAACCCAACGCTTTTTTTTTTTCTTTTCTTCTAGTGTTTAGAACGGTGCTTTCGTTTTTAGACGCAACCCCAGCGTCGCGAGAGTCGTCGTCCCATCTCTCCGGCGATGAAGGATGGTGCCTGCGGGAGGCTGGGTTTTTGTATTTTGTTTTTGTTTCTCGGGGGGTAACTTTCCCGCTCTTGTTTCTCTTTGCTCCTCTTGTGTTGGATGTTAGTTATTCTTGAGACTTTCTCCCCCATGCATGCAAGCTAGCGGCGGAAGCGTTATGCGTTTTTTGAGCGACGCGCGTCGACCATTAGGCGTTTTTCTGCAGTCTTCGTCGGAGAGTACAGTACGTGCGTTGCGGTCTGTTCGTGTGCGTTCGGCGCGGTTTTGTTTTTGCACGCCGGTCGTTGCCATAGGCAACGGAACTCCACGCCCGGGCACAAATGCTCCTCCCTTTCGCCCAATGATCAACAAAAAAAAAAAAAAGAAGATAAAAGAAAAGAAAAGCAAACGGGGGTTCGCGCTCTACCGTTCGCAGTAGCCATTTCCTTTTTACGACGAACGGGCTTACCTGGGACGTGCGAGACATCATATCGCGCCGCTGGCCGTGATTCATTTTACGAGGCAGTTGTTCGCCGCTTCTCTCTGCACGTCTGGTCAGTGACACCACGAGATGGGCTGCGGGGGCATCTTGCGGTGTGCGATTGGCGTGCCGCGAAAGCGTGCGTCTGCAAACAAAACTTCTGCCCGTGAGGGTTATTTTTGACCCGAGCACGAACCCGCTGCCTGCTTTGTGGCGTGTGAACCCCCGCTTCTGTTCGAGCTCTCGCTGCAGCCTGGCCGTCTCTCGCTGTCGTTCTGCAGTGGCCGCTGTGCCTTTCTGGAGAAGCATCCTAAACGGCAACGAGGCACTACGTTGTAATACGCCTAGGCTGGACGCGGGTTTCGCTAGTTTTGTTTTGGTAAGAAGAAAAGAATAAGAAACGGAACAGGCCCTGCTTTCTTTTCGGTTGGATATCCCGTGTGGATCGAAGCAGGACGGTGCGGAGCTTGCACGAAGAGAGTCGGGTTTTGTCGATCCGTCCCCCCTCTGGAGAGAGGAGGCTTCCCTGTGAAGCAAGGCGTCCGATTTTTCTTTCTTCTTCCCCGGGTCTCCGCGTTGTGTTGTGCCTGTGCCCGGTGTAGTGTGGGGCGCGGCTAGGGGGCATCGTACGGCGACAGCTGCCGCGGGGCTGGTGGGCAGATGGGCGGCAGCCGCGGTGCTCGCACTTCCCCCCGATGACGGTGCCTGCCCCGTCCAGCTGGTCTCCGGCGGACGGAAGCGGCTGAGCGCGCAAGGGGCGCCTGCTGCTGCTAACGGGACGCCGCGGAGAGCCTGGATCGGAGAGAGGGGGCAACTCAAACCATGCAGAGCGATTGCAGTCCTAGCGGGCCGCTAGTGCGCATGCGTTGCGTTGTCGCGTGGAGAGGAGGGAAGCGGACGGAAAGGCAGAGACGCTCGCAGACGACGAACGCTTTCGACCTCTTCTATGAACCACTGTAGACCCCGATGGAGCAGTTGAAAACACCCTAATCTAGGCACACGGGGCGCCGTTGAACCGGCGGCGTGCCGTACGCCCCTACGTGCCTTTGCCCTCTGGGCGGCGCCGCGCTGTCGGCCGCCGCGAGCGGGCTTCGGTCTCACCGGCGTCTCGCGGCCGGCTTTCCCCATGGATCCGGCGGCTGCACGCGCGAGCAGCGATCGACCCGTTGGCCGACTGACTCATTGTAGTGGGGCGCTGGCAGGGTGAGAACGACAGGGCGTCTCCTTCGGACGCCCGAGCACACGCTCGTCGCCCCTTGCGTTGGGCTTTAGCAGCGCGTGCACGATCGAGGCTCTCCGAGTCGCCGAAGGGTCGTCCTGTCGTTCTCGCCTCGCCAGCGTCGACTCAGTGGCGGGCCCGCCTCAGTGTTGGGTCGATGTTTGTCGAGGCGAGCGTTTCCCCCCCAGGTCTCACCACTGGTCTCTTCGGCCCTTTTGATCGGTAGTGCGGTTACGATGTTCGACTGTACAACGTTAGGAAAGGCACGAACGGTTGCCCCGCGCGTCTTGTCGTGCGGTGTCGGTCGCCTTCCTCCGAACAACGCCGTACCAAATTTGTTGACTCTAGCTTTCGAAGGACGCTCAACGAAATCCGAAATTTTTTTTTTTTTTTTTTTTTTGATGTTGGACCCGGTTTGATATTTGTCAGATGGTTGTGACGCGAGTTGGAACTAATTTGTAATTTAAGGCGCAGGGGAGAACGAAGCGACGCCAAAGAGAACATGGCAAGGACACGTACGCTTGATGCCAGCATGTAAGCTCGTGTGAGGTTGCCATGTTCGCTCTCGGTCGGATACGGCATCTGTTCATTTTCGTTGTCGGAACAATATTTTTCACAACGGTTCAAAACTAAAAACTGGATATAAAAAAAAAAGACAAAACCAGGTTGGCTTTGGATGCACAGACCAATTTAGGATCCACGATTTGTAGCTCCTACCCCTAGTTTTCTTCGTATGATATCTTACAAAAGACTGTGAACTCACCATTCACTCCTTTTTTTTTAAAGTTATGCAGTTGTTTACGTTTTTATGTTAGAGACGTCATTAATGGTCGGAAGGAAATCCGTAACACTGATATGCACTTATACTTTTCCAACCTTGTCATAGTATCGTTGCGTCTTACTGTTCTGTACAGGGTCGCCTTTCTTGTCGGAGCTAGATTCACTACGGACGAGTTTCCGTTCATAAGTGAAATCTTCCGAGTGAATCAGTTGAAAAATATGCTGTCAGAAAAGTTCCAGGAAAACATTGATGTGTGCCTTGGCCTTTTTCCTGCGAGCTGCAAACCGTAACGACTGCGGAGCATAGTTGGGCCCGTTCAACAATGTCATCGCTTTTTCTAAGAAAGCGCGAACAGAAACTGGTGGGAACAACTGAAAGAGAAAGCTTTTGGGAAGGATAGCAGCCGACAGTTTTTTAAAACACCATAATCTACAAAGTCTCTCGGCGAGACATATCAGCTGGTGTGCAGGACGGCACAGAATGGCACGCCGTTTGCACGAATCTTGCGGGCTACTGTCAGGGTATCATACACCTTGAGAAGCTGTTAAAAGTATTAGGCAGTTTTAGAATAGTGCACAGTAGAGTTTCGCATACGCAAGGAATAGCGTCGTTGCAACTGTGCATGCGTCGAACGCTAACTTCAGTTTGCGCTTTGCGAGTCCTATTTTCGCGTACGCTATTTTTCAGAAATTGCGTGCGTACTCAAAGAGTCTTTTTGCGCTCCTCAAAGAAGGATTCGTGATGAGAAGTTGGCTAAAGCCAAGATGAGCACAGTTAAAAAATGGCGGCTCCCAGGACTGCGACTTTGACCGCTTTGGAGGCGTCATGAGCGCGACGTCGGCGACATCCTAGCGGCTGCGATTTTCAACACAGGACGACATTGCACTTCTATGGGAGGTGCACGTCAGAAACGTTTTGGAAGACCCAGCAAGGTGGGTAACGATTGCCGGCAACTGGCTGCTTCCGATGCGCGAACGTTTCTCGGCGAAGGCGAGATCTCTTTTGCTGAGGCGACGCAAGCGGACACGACTGGTGTACCGCTCCCATCGCATTCTCATGATAGGGAGTTATCGTAGACCGCATTCTTCTTTTCGCTAAGCCCTCCGCAACGAAGAAGCCGCTGCTGCACCTGCGTGCCGGTGGCCTTGGCTGTAGAGTTCTGGGCATCGTAACGGGTTGCGGAGAACGTTGCGCGACGACGAAAACGATCTACGAAAACTCCCTGATTGGGAGTTTTCGTAGACCGCGTTTCCCCTTCCGCTAAGCGCTCCACAAACTGATACGATACCCGTAAGTCTACAGTCAAGGCCATTGGCACGCAGGCGCAGTAGCGGCTTCTTCGTTGCGGAGGGCTTAGCGGAGGGGGAAACGCGGTTTACAAAAACTCTCTATTAGGAAGTTGTAGTAGACCGTTTCCGCAGCCCGCTAAGCACCCGGATAGCGTTCCGTAATCCACCAAACTATGCAGACAAGGCTGGTGGAGCGCATGCGCAGCTTCGGCGTTTTGTTTACGGTTACCGTAGCGGAGGAAAAAAATGATCTACTACAAGTCCTTATTGCACAAATATAAAATGTCACTTTGAACCGAAAATCATGTTTTTCTCTCAGGTTACAGCATTTCGTGTGTGAAATAAAAATTGTTACTGCATCTTGGTGGCGTTGCAAGCGCGAGATGCTTGGACTTTTCCATCGCGGTGAAGAAACGCTATTCTAAAACACACTTGCGTAGCGTGCGCTAGCACAAGTGCTACATTTAGCGCTACCGTACGCTAAAGTTTCGTATGTTATTCTAAAACTCCCTATTGTGTCCGACTAGGATGGAATGACGCTTGCGCCTAGGCCGTGTGAGGGTTTGGAAATAAATGGAATGTCTCTCAATACTTCAAATAAGCCCCCTTCAAAAGTGTAGCCCCCCTCCAAGTTTCAAGCTGCGTTATCTCTGCACAATGGCGGCTACAGGCGCAAAATCCTTGCGTTTGATAGTGCCTTGGCTGCACAAGCGGCAGAAGCACAAGCATAGTCTCCTTATAATATATATTATAGGAGGCTATGACACAAGTTGAAACTTTGCGCTTGCAGCCTTTGTGGTTACCATCGCCATCTACGTTTTTAGACTCGCACGTTGTGCGGTGTCAGTTGTTCCGCAATTGTGCAATGTGTCAGACTCACTGTCAATTGACATGTGACCTTTGAAAGGGCTCTTAGAGATTTGTGCACTGTAATAGCCCGAGTAGAAAACTTTTGACCGTCTTTTGTGGAGCGCGGTTTACGGGTTTGATGTGCCCGTAAAGGCTGGCTCTCACACTTGCTTGAGTCCGACCGAGTGTACGACGAAACCGTCCAATCCGACGTGCGAACTGCCGGAATGACCTTCGGGGGCGAGAGTTTTCGTAGCACCGGAGGGTGTTGAAGACCCTCGCTTCCGACCGTCGTATTGCCTGATCGGACGTCGGATTGGACGGTTTCGTCGTACATGTGTTTTGCACTGATAGCGCGAAACACATGTAAGACGGAAAAAATTTCCCCACTAAATTTAGCGGGTTAAGTTTTACCGCTGAATTTAGCAGGAAAGTTTCCCTGCCAAGTTTAAAGGGGTAAGTAAGTTTCTCCGCTAAAATTAGCAGGGAAATTGACGTCGGGATTCGTGTCACGTCACCCATGAACAAATTCAGCGGCAGGAGGTGAGGAGGAGGGAAGAAGAGGAGGATTGGAGGGTACGGAGGAGGAGGAAAGGCATACCCTCTCCTCTTCCTTCTCAAGAACTGCGCTCTAGTTTCACATTACAGAGGTTTGTAAACGTCTTTAATTTTTTTCACTTGGTTAATAAGCTCTGGAAAGGTGCATAGAGCCATCCAAGAAGCTTCACTTAGAGCAGTGGTCTTTAAACCTCTTGGCTAAGGTAAAAAAATAAGTATAAACGGCAAAGAAAAAAAAATCCTAGGCGAGCATTTAAATATAAAATTAAAAGGTATTAAAAAGGAATCTAAGATGGTCAAACTGATGCGGACAGAATATAATAAATATGGCCCAGGCAGTGGCATAGCCAGAATTTTGTTTCGGGGAAAGGGGCAATGGCATAAATCCTTCCCCCATGATGAAGCAGTGTGGGCTCGCGGTAGGGACGCTCATGCAAAGATTAGCGAGGCGCTGTTAAGGTAAAGCAAGTAAAGCTGCATTGTCATTTTTTAAAACGAGCAGCCTTTATGTACTGAAATACGGGCGTGTGTGGTGGCTCACTGTTCTACCGTCGTCGTAGGTGCGGCCCATCAACTTTAAAAGCTTCCTCACAGCACACAACTACCTTGCTCTTTGAGGTAGCACTCCATTACCAATGCATGAAGGTCAGACAAAACACAAGGATAGCTATAGACCAGTGTCTGCTCTGTTCCATGGGGGCCGCCATGTTCGTTTATGCTGACGCAATGACACGGTAAAAAGAGGGGAGGGGGGCGGCGCTTTTTGCGAGACTGAGTTTTTTTTTTAGAAACCTTCACACATATCGTAGTGCAAGAGCGTTGGAAAGGCAGTGACGAAGCTACGAGAACAACACCAATGCCAAGAGTGCTGTAAAGAGCAAGAGCCTTGTTTTATGCACAGCCCCTCTCATCACAAGAGCCTGTGCTTGAGATTATTATTTCACCTTTTTATCACAGGGCTAGTATTTCGGACACTGGTCTATAGGCAGCCTGCAATGCTGTTTGGTTTGGCACTATCTAGTGACTGAAGCAAGAAACATTGGGTATGCTTGGGAGTGGCAGCTGCATTGTTCAAACGCGAGCTATTGCTCTGGTGGTGCTGCTATAGCTTAGTAACTGAAGCAAGAAATACTGGGTAGGCCAGGAAGCTGTGATTGCATAACATGCAAGTACGGTGGAATCTGCGGCCTGGCAGGCCAATTGGAACGTGACTATGTATCACCAGAGTGCGCTTTTACTGCGAAGACGTATAGGCTTTTTGTATAACCTTGGGCTTTCACGCTACTGGCACCGCCTGGCTGTTACCGGCAGGCTATACTGTCACAAGAAATCGAGCAGCCAAACAACAATCTCGATGCTGAAAAATCGGAGCAACCGTCCTCCCACAAACACTAGGGCCCATTATAGGGCGAGTGTAATTCTGAACAATCACAGAACCAAAATCTATTATCTATTGAAGGTTTAACAAATTTGTGCTACAGAACAAGATGCCGAAAGAAAGAGAGTCTTATTTTTGCTAGGCCAGTTTACCTTGCAGCGTGGTCCAAAGGCAGCAGCGGCATATCCTCGGGGCGATGAGTAGTCGTAAGTTGGAACTCGTCATTCCGTCAGTCGGAGAAATGACATCACAGATCACACACAAACACTCGAACCACACGTCGAACGTGGAAACAAAATTGAATACCCTTGCGCCTATGCGTAGTGAGAATATGCAGGCTCTTCGGAGTTTCTGATGTTCCGGCAACAAAAATATTGGCCTAATAACGAATTGCATCGGGTGCCATCTTGAAATGCAAAGCGGAAAGCAAGACGGACTTCATCGCATCCGTGAGCGACCATCAATACAGGCGTCTCAATGGAAAAACCCTATTTTTCCTGCCGCTCTGTCCCGTTCTGTTTACCTTTCTTTGCCATGCTTCTTTCTTTCGAGAAGACATAATATCCGAGGCCTTTTTTCCTGGTGCTGTTATCATAGCTCCTTGGCATAAAACACGTGAAGCCTCTCATTGAAAACCATGAGTAAACACCCGGCTAGAAGTCTCGTGCTAAACCGATAATTTTCAAACGCCGCACATTAATGCGACCGGAAAACTTGGGAGAACTAACTACAGGTACCAGAATGCACCGCAGGAGTGGTGGCATCGCACAACTTCCGGTAAGATCAGTCTATTGTATACGAAACTGACGCTTAAATTTTATTTGACGTTTAATATAATCAGAATAAATCATCTAAACCAGTGGTTCTCAACGGACCCCTTGTGGATTGGCGGAAATGATGGAAGACCCTGTTTGTGGTGAGGGGAAGGAAAATTTATTGGTTAATTATGATAGTGATTTAATAAATAGATATAACTAAGGGTTAGTGTGTAGTAGACTTCTCTTATTGACATATACACGAAAAAAATCGCCCGACACTTGGAACTTTTATTCTCAATCTGAAAAAAGACAGCTTTTATTGCCTGGAAGCAGGGTTTCGTGGACCCCTAGGATGCCTTCGCAAACCCCAAAGGTTCTGCGGACCCTCATTTGAGAACCACTAATCTAAACTGTGAACTCTCACAGTCAAAAAAGAAAAAAAAAAGGGTTAGCAGGAATTATTGTTTTTAATAAAAAATGTGCTTGCATGTTAGAGCAGTTTCACAAACCAACAGCGGAGTTTGGACACCGCAACTCTCAGTTCCGGCTCAATGTTGAGCTGCGAACTGTACTTCGTTTTTTCAACACCACTGCAAAAAAAACAAAATCACATTTTTTTTAAAGTTCCCTAGCTGTTTTGCGATCCACAGTCTGGGAAATACTGCCATAATTACTTGCAATAGCCATGTTTGGGTGCTTATTTTTAAATATGCAGACTAGTAATGCTCGACTTTTATGTCTGTGCTTGACTCCATTAATCCTAGACTCCAGCCAGAATGCATGCCGACTGCATGGCGACTTGTGTAGTCTCGGCTGAGCGTCAAGCATGGCACCAACAATCTCCTGAAAGCTGTAATTTTTTTTCCCCAGTAGATGTTAAGGCATAGAACTTCCAAATAAGCTGTGTATTAGTAACTGATGAGTTATGCAGTGATATGATTGCCTCCCTATTTGTGCCAGACTGCTCATTCTGTTGTGTAGCACCAAAATGTAGGGAATTGGCACCAATGTTGCTTTATAAGTTATTTCTCTTTAACCAATTACTCGGACCCCACTACAATGCCAGGTCATTATTACAGTAGGCTAGGGCACATCTTCCAACGTTTCAGTTATCAATTTGAATAACATATTTTTCGGTTCGACATATGCGTGGAACACCGCCAATACTTTCACTCTTCGCAGTGTTTCTCATTGTTCAAGGTTTTTGGGTGGGTGGGTAGTTTAGCTCCATTGAGTGGCGCGGCGCTTCTTACCGGGCAGTAGGGCATTGTGGAGAAGCGACACCCGTAAAGGGAACACTACAGTTGTGCATGTATCGTTTCGCCACAGTGCAGCCATGCTTAAAGGGGTTATGACACGCCAAAAATAAAATATTACATAACTATTCAGCTAGGACCCATTGTATGTTCCTATAATCCTGCTAAATTTGTTTTGAAAAATACGCGAAAATTTCGTGGATAAATCGATTTATATGCGGGCCCCTCGGAGGGACAGATCCAGGCGGACCTGGAGGCTGATGACGTAGCCAGCCTCCAGCGTGGTTTCTACTTGCACGCACTCACAGACTCGGCTCTTCTTGGCATATCAACTCTCAGCTTCCTCGTTCACCTTCCACGTTTCCAGCATCCGGTCTGTGACGATTACGTCTACGGCATCGATCGCCTTGTCGAAGTGTTCGACATTGATCGCAGCAGCGATGAGAGTGATTGCTATCAAGAGATGTTGGAAGCTGTTCCTTTTGACTGCGACCCGCTGGCGACGAGCTCCAGCGACGACGAGTTCGCCGTGGTCACCGTCGTCCGGGAATATCTCGCAGGCGCATGCAGGGTGGAAGGTCAACCGGCCGGGGGGCGAGAGCGAGAATAGCTTTCAGTTTACCGAGCTGTTTGAGCGGTTTTGTCCGTACCGCGACGAAAAGAGCTTGGGCGATCATGGGGGCGCCTAGAATGAGAGAGTGTTCATAGTCACGTGGTTTATGGACACCATGGTGTGACTAACTTGAGCAGTGTTGCCTGGTCGCCAGATGAAAATTATAAAAATTCGTAAATTGAATATTGCAATCATCAGAGCTCTAAAAATTGCGTAACTTGGTATATATACTAAGTAGCCTATGAGCATTCCATTTCAAGAATAATCTATCCGTTTAATTTTCGTGTCATAACCCCTTTAAGGAAAAGGCGCTCCTTCCAAGTTACTTTGATATGACATATGTTAAAAATAAAATAAAAAGAAAATTAAGATTGTTGTGGTCAGGAGGATGGATTTGATTTGAAGTTCTGGAAGCAGCTCAGATCGGATCGAAAATGCCAGATTAACACTCCATCCAAATATCAGGCAGAAAGGTACTACATCACCTGCAAAAACAAGCAAGTAAAAGGAAACGTCCGACCAGGTCGAACCTGACATTTGTTCATGCCCAGTTTAAGATATGACAATTTTCGTTCTGGTTTTGTTCTGATATTTTTGTACAGGATGCCTCCTTTCTTTGCACACAGACTGTGCATCAATTCTCAGCTCTGGTTTCTGTGTTTGGCAGTGTTTTCTGCTTAGCAGATCTAAAATCCGTTTTAAGAAAGATGAAGTGGAAAATGACATGTAGTAGCTTTTTGTGAGCGACATAAAGGGCAATGTCACATAGGGGCTGCAGGAGGTACTACCACAGTACTGCAAAATCCAGATGTGCAGTGAAGTGAGGAAAATGCGAGAGATGGGCCGATGTCTCGTCACAACACTTCTGGGCTCTAATTTTTTTATATATATTTCGAAGCTGAAGTTTTTATTAAAGGTGTATATTAGTGCCGAAAAAAGGGTAATAACGCAGGCTAGCTGGCCCGACACAAGAGAAAAAAAGAAAAGAAAAAGAAAAAAAGGCAATAGATTGTCGTCTCAAAACACAGCTGCAAGATTTGTTTACAGGACATCATCAATATTAGTGGTTGGTTTTTTTCTAATGAAACGTCAAGGCATAGCTGTACGAAAATCAGAACATACTTCGGGAAAACATGAATGCCATATTGCCGCGTGCATGGCCGAGAGGGAACACACGTGACTCTCACTCAGGTGTCCGGGGTTTGAAGCCTGGCGCCGGACATTACTCTTATTAATTCCTTCTTCTCTATACTTCTAGATTGGTGTTTACCCTTACCCCGAGTGATTGATGCTCAAACATTCCAAGTCGAATGTTCGAGATACCGAGGGTGATGGATAAGGATGCCAGCATGGCCTTGCCGACTCTCGCGCCAACCAGCTGTCACGCCTTGGCGCTTCTGCTTTCTCGATGCCCATTCTTTCTTTTGTTTCTGGCACAAGTTCGCCCATCAAACCTTTTTCTTTTTTAATTTTTATTCTCGTTGATCCTTTTTCATCCGTGACAATATGCTGGCACGGACAGCCGTGTTGAGCCGATGGTCAGGTTGGGGGCTCCAATACCTTTCTCTACGGTAATGTCGAGGATAGACTTGAGGACCCAACTTGCTTGGCCAATAGTGTTTCGGTTAGGATACTTGATTGCAATGTTTGAAATGTTTTTGATTATGGTAATTGATGACATTTGGGTCAGAAGAATTGAAGATCGATTTCACTGGACTTCCTGCTTTTTTGAGGGCCATCATTTTCGTTTCAGAAGTCTTATGCACAAATGACTGTACTGGGCTGTAACATAGCTTAACATAGCTTAAAATAACTTTGAGTTTCTGTGAAGTTTTGAAGTGTTTGATTATATGCCATTTTGAGTACTATAATTTCCGGTGTATAAAGTACCGTTTTCTTTTTCTGAAATTTTTGTGGGTGAGTCTGGTACAACGGTGCAACTTATACCCATTTATAAGTATGGACGTCAACTATGGGACATGTAGGCAGAATTGAGATTTACGACCAAGGAGGGACGGCAGAGCCTCCGCCCCGCCGGTGTCCTCTTTTTCTAGCGGACAAAGACTAGTCAAGATCTGTGAGACATACCCTGCAGGTGCCGCTGATCAACTTTTCCTCATAACCCGTGCTTGTCAATATGGCTGCTTTCTAAAAAAACAACTTGCTCATAGAAAAAAAAAAAAGTTGTTGGGGTTCTATTTTTGTTTAATTTGTTGGCGGGAATATTGAAACTAGCTCCTGCTGCGCAAATATCATGATCACTGTACACATACAAAGGCTTATCAACACAGGTTTGCTGCATCGACTGTATGAAGGACTTATGCAGAGGTGTAACGCGTATGCCAGGGATGGGCAGTATTTTAAATACAAGTATTCGAAATACGTATTTCAAATACTTTGTGTATTTTGCATTTGTATTTAATTACAAATTCGGTAATGTATTTTACGTATGTATTTAAATACTAAATCGTGGGTATTTCAAATAATTGTAATTAAATACAATTTTGTGGGCAAAAATACCTCCCTCAAATTTATTGTCACTGTCTAGAGCAGGACGAAAACTACGTTCTGCACCGAATGCAGTGTCTCTCAATCGAGCACAAGCGTTTAGTGACTGTGATTACGGTGCTAGTCCAGGGCAAGAATAGTGACGAAATCGACGTTCACAGGCAGACTGGCTAAATAAGTGCCTGTGGCAACTTGTGATGCTTTCCAGCCTGATTTTCATCCATATTTTTGCCTGGAACATTCTAAATATGCGGGTCGTCCAGATTTTCGTAACTGGCACAAGTTGGAACAATAAATTCTCTAGCTAGCGCTGCGCGTCTTGGTCGTCTCGGTTCTTTGTTGATCTAATGCCAAAATGTAATCTACAAAAAAAGCTGCTTGAAGCTCTGTACTTTTTTCACCTATTACGTCCAAGCTGATTACATTTTTTTGCGATTATATTGCTATTACGTTACTAGAGCCTCGCACACTAAATCCCGAGTGTGCGATGCAAAATTAATACGAGATACCCAGAAACCCGTTGCAGGTGCCCTGAAGTCGCTGATGCAAATTTTGAGGAATGTATTTGGAAAAGTATTTGGAGGGGACCAAATACATTTGGTTGTATTTGTATCTTGTATTTAAATGCTTTTTTGGAAATGTCGTTAGATTTGTAATTAAATACATTTTTGACGAAGTATTTTGTATTTGTATTTCGATACATATTTGCATGTATTTTGCCCATCCCTGGCGTATGCCAACGTTTTTTTGTGAAAATGGCTGTTTATAGGAGGTGTGACTTTAGACCGGGTAATATGGTAAACCATACAATTGCATTCCAATACATAAATTTTCTGCTGTTTGAAAGATTTGTCAACTTTGATCCCGCCGGAACTTTGAGCCTGCCGGAACTGAGCCTGCCGAAACTTTGAGCTCACCTACCAGAACTTTGAGCCCATTAAGGAACACCAGGGAATGGTGCTCCCTAAAGTCCTCTTATAAAAATCACGCTTGGCACTTCTTACAAGTACCACCAACCATTGTTGTGCAAACGCTCAAAATACGTGCTACGAGCGAGTGTTGCACCGCCATTTGCTTCCAAAGGCCGCTCATTTCAGTGCTGTGCCACCATCCGCTTCCAAGGACCGCATGGAGCACGTGCCTCGTGCATTGGTGCATTTGACGCTGCTTGTACAACAGATGCAAACACGTCAAAGTGCTTTAGTGCTCCCTGGTGCGCACACTCATGGTGCACATCTCTGGTCGTGACAGGAGCGCTTCCCCCCATTGCAGGTGCCTGCAGGGCGGCCCAGGAGTGCTGCTGCCTCCTGAGGGCTACTCATTGGAGTCCCACCCTCATCACCCCCACCACCACCGCCGCCAGCACCATCCCCACCACCCGCCCTTGGCGCTGGGGCAGCCGCTCTGCCATGGGCTGCCCCCCCGCTGCCCGTCTGCCTGCGTGCACGAGGCCCCCCTGGTCAAGGCCCTGAGGCGCCCACTCGCCCCCAGCGCCCTCTGGAGGCACCGCAGGAGGGCCAACATGGGGCAGAAGGTCACCACGGGCCTCAAGGTCAGTCCATGCCACGCCGTCCTCGACCCCAGGTTGTCCAGGATTGTCAGTCTGGGGTGTTAAAAATTTCTAGGAGGGGCTCAAAGGCGTCTGGGGGGTGGGGGTTAAAAGATTCTGCAAACCTTTGTGGGACCTCGAGGTTCGACCAGTTTGGTGACCCTTCAAACTTTTGTAAAAAATTGACGAAGCTCTACTCCTAAAGGGGGGGGTGCAACGATTTCCGGACTTTGGTCAAAGATTTCTGGAAGTTGCCCTCTGACACTTCTGAAGTAAAGAACAGAAAACCGATTTCACCTGCGTGTCTTAGTTGTTGCGTAAAAAAAAGATAAATATTTGCATTTTGGGCACCCCTCAACTCACTCCCAGCCTTCAGGGTCACACCTGGTCCCTCTCCTAGTGACGTCATTCGAAGTGCAGTGTAGGTTCCCGTGTGCTATCTCGGAGGATGCTTCCTCTCCCTCTCTCTGCTGACATTAGCGGGCGTTATGCTGCAGCTTAGAGTTGAGCGAGGTCACGTAATCTTTTTGCCGTAGTTCCTTCGGCTGCCACTTCGGGCTGCAGGTGGGGGGAAAAGCTAGACTTTTGCTTTGCGATTGTGCAGCGGAATCGCAACATTTTTAATGAAGGAGGTGTTTTCTCTCTCCTCCGGGACACGATAAACAACGTAAAAATGACGAGATGCAAATTCTTTTAATCATAAAATTGTTGCACCGCCCCTTTAACAGTGTTGCCCAACTCCTACACAAAAGGTTTAATCTTTTATAAAATATGATTTATGCAGTAGATTGTTTTAAATTTTAAATATTATAAAAGCAAACATGAACTTTTTGTGATATCATTAGTTTGTTAATGGGAAGCAATGTACCCAAAACATATTGCACCCCCTCCCTTGCCAGGTGGCATCAGCTTATTTTCAAAAATCTGCGCATGCACATAATTGTTAAACATGAGTCAAACTTTTGTCAAATTTTACGATAGAAGTTTGGAAAGCTCGAACCTGGTTGAACTTGAACCTCGGAATGTTTGTGACTTCCCGAATTTGTGTGGGCTACCGTAAAATATTGAGCAAGTGCCCACTCAAAATTTGAGGATAATTGTGAAAAAATAGGGGATGGGCGTATTTGAGGTCATCAGTTTTACTTACAGATGTACTGTGCATATTTTTTAAGATGTTTCAGATTTTAAGGGGTGGGTGGTGGTTGCGGAATGGGTGGATGCATGGTATTCTACGGTATGTCGGTTACCTGGGAGAAAAGGGAACTTCGTTTTTCGGCTCGTGCAAATAAATGATGAATCACAAAAGGCTGCAACCCCGAGAGGTAGTGACTCTAGAAGTGGTGATAGAACACGAGAGTTTGAAAACACTGTGTTACGTGGGTTAAGGCAAAAGAGAGGCAGACTTTTTCTATGAGCTGTTGTCCACCGAAACCTAATGCTTTCAAAACAAGAAATGACATTGCGGACAGATGTGGTATTTATCTCAATGGAAGACACTTGGGGTAGCAAGAAAGAAAACGTTGCACTCTTCCTTTTTGGAAAGATTTTTTCACTGAACTAATTTTTATGGGCACCCTCAATGGCCTTTCTTGTTTTCGCGATATTAAGCTTAGGCGGATGTCGGCTCTGAGAGAAATTTTTTGTCTTTCTCCCTTACTTTTTGATCCAGGTAATGCCATTTCTCAAAATTTCACATTTTGTTACCTACGCTTGTGTCACGGCGTTTTCGGTTTTCTGTGATGCATGGTTCATTTACGCAAGCCAAAAACATTTTTTTTTTCTTTTAACTATTTCTTAACTTTGCACGATTGAGGGCATGCGAAACAAGAAGGGCCAGGCCAGCGTCAAACGGAGTGATTCTCTCCCGGTGTGCAGGTGGACCACCCGATGGAGGAGGTGGGCTCTGGGCTCCCGTCGGGGCTCTCCGGCGGGGTGTCGGGGGCTGGCGGGGTGCGGGGTGGGGCCTGGGCCTCGTCGGGCGGGGCCCGTGAACCGGAGCGTCCCCTGCGGCTGGACCTGCTGCTGGACATGCCGCCGGCATGTGGGGACCTGCAGGGCCGGCACGCCTGGAACCCCGAGGACCGCTCCCTCAACATCTTCGTCAAGGACGACGACCGCCTCACCTTCCACCGGCACCCTGTGGCCCAGAGCACCGACTGCATACGCGGAAAGGTGGGACAGGCACGGCCAACACCTCCCGGATGACGGGGCCTTAGTGTCAAATTCTTTTATGTTGCTTTCCAGAGGCCACTGTAGAGCAGATATTTTCTGTGTTCTTCTGGGACTTGTGTTTGACGCTGAGCGAATGGAGGTCCCAGATAAACAGTGAGAAGCAGTCATGTCCGTCCTTTACCTCGCTATCGATCGAGGTGGGTGACGTGGATTACCTGGTGCACATACATGCATTGCTATCTGGCTGGTGTAGGTTAAGCTTGATATCCACCCTGAAAGGAAGAAATCATAGTCCTTTCTTCCCGTTTAACACTGTGAGGATGTAAGAAACACGCCCCAGTGTAATTTTATATAGGCGGTGAGGACGGTACACACATACTTTCGGGAAAGCTAATCTTGTAACTATTTGAGAAGTGAAATGCCATCTTGCGATATATATGTACACTGTGCAACGCAGCTAATGTTTTCCATCTGCGCTTTCATGCATTTTGCTAGAACAGGTTAACATTGAACACTGGAGGTCATTGCCCTATATCAAAACATTTCAGTACACTAGTAATTTTAGTTGCAGCCTTCCAGCTCTAATAGAATGATAGAAAGAAAAAAATGGTGATCTGCTGTTTATGGCTAGCTGTCATGCTCCATACGTGAGGTAAATGGGCAGTCAGCATTTTCTCTTACCTTACTTTGGAAAAGATGACTGCAAAGAATGCCACATGGTGAAATTTGAAATTGGAAAGCCAGATTCAAAATTAAGTTTAGTTTTGGCAATGATATCCAACTTTGAGATTTTTTAAAAATATTGCTAGGAATCGTTTTTGGAGACTAATGGTTTCACAACACTCGCATTACAGTCAGTAATCCAGTACCCTACTCCTCACGATATTGGAGCTACTTTGGTTAGCATGGTATAGTGTATTCTCACTATATAGTTTTCTCCGAGGAGTGAATTGAACGTCATTGAGTTCTGAGGTTATGTGCACCATGTCACAAACATTCGCTAATCCCCCGAGCTTGTGGGTAGCTGCGGAGAATCTGCAACCAGCTCACAAAATATCCGTTGTCCTGTTAAAAGGATTGGCCCCCCCCCCCCCCCCCCCCCCCCCCCTTTTCAGGGAGGGGTTATGGTCATCAACATTAAACTGGGATGTTTTTTTTTTCTGCTTTTTGTTTAATAAGTTTGTGAAGATCACAAGCACATTCACAAAAAGAAAGACTGTGCTGACTTAACTACAAGCAACTGCCCTGCAAGGGGTTGCTCGGATTTTCTGAACTCTCTCCTCATTCTCGCGTTTTTTTCGCCCTCGCAACCGTGTGACATTCAGCTTCCTCCACAGAGAAAGGTCTGTCGCGTGAGTACTCCATTCATGCAGTGATGTGATTGCTGCTCCATTTGTGCCGAACTGCGCCAAAGTGCTTATCCTGCTACATCTTGCTACATTTTACCAAAATGTGACGAATTTGTGTCAACATTGATCTAAAACTTAATAATACTGATAATATTATAGCTCAGGCCTTGCAACCTGTCTGGGTCATTATAATAGGGTTGTGCGAGTTCTCTGAGCTTTCGAATATTGCCTCAAACAATGTACTATTCAATCTGATTTCGTATCAAAGACTGACAGAACTGTGAAGTTCCGCAATAATTATCATGTTCGTGTTCTGTTTTGGCGGGCTAGTTCTATTGTGTGCGCTTCTCATTGCACACTGGTGTACTGCAATGGAGCGGCAACCGCAGAGTAGGTGTTTCCGAATTTGCATGACTTGCTTTGCTGCAATTCACCTGCGTTCTGAGGGGAAAGTGCTCCTCCAGAGCGAGACGTGACACGATTTCCGAATAAAAGTTTGACTTGAATATATGATAGACTGCGATATCTTGGTGGTATCTTTTTACAATTCGAGATTTGGCTGGAATACTTTGGTATTGCCAGAAGATTTATACGGATTGTTCTGTAGGTTTATGTTTTATGCCAACTCTTTTGTTTACTTACCACTTTTATATACCGTAAAACACAGTGGAAGCGCCCACTTCGTTCAATCGCCCACTAGTATTGCATTTCACAAACTTGGAAATTCTGCAAATCATACGTTAAGCACCTGATTTGACCGGACAAGTGCCCATGTCTAGATTAGCCCAGTTTTCAGTGAGTGGGTTGGGTGCTCCCCCGGTATTTTACGGTAGGTGTGAGTAAAATATAACTACATTAGCAGGTGCAGTGCATGACTAGAAGAAGCTTGAGAAGAACCTTAATGAGTTTGCCAGGATTGTTTTTAAGAAGGCATATTAATCGTTCACATGCCAATTCTTGTTGCAAAGTTTTACATATAAATTGTTTTTGATGTTCCATAATCAAATGACAAAAGCTTTCTTGTTTTTAAATCTAAATTGAGAAGTGCAGTTTCATTATGTCCTCTAGAACCTGAAGGAAACTTAAATTTAGGGGCTCAAAATGATTGTATTCTAACATTCCTTCAGTGGGATTCCATACCTAAATAACCATTCACTGCAGTTCATGCTGTCTTTTATCAATCATCTTCTCGTAAATGTGTCTGGTGCTTTTACTCGCAACTAAACTGCTTGTTTTTTGTTTGGGGTAATCGCTCCTGCTGTGCAATTGATGCTAACAAAAATTGGACATGGTGAGAAAACAAAGTATACATTGCCTTCTAGTTGGACAGGCCAACGTATGAATCTTGATGTAATATTTGTAGTGGTGCGAATAAAAATGGAGTGTGCGCTCATGCTCCAAAAGTTCTTTTTGCTGCTTCAAAATTAACCTTTAGCTGCTTTAAGAGCTGCTCCGAAACGACGGGTTAATCGCATCACTGCTCACGTTGCACATTTCACTAAGCGTCATTGTGGGTGGTGCTTGCGGCACTCTTTTTTGTGTCTTGTAGTTGGACAGGCCTAGATATGATCCTTAACATAGTATTTGGAGTGGTATGAATGAAAATAAAATGTGTGCTTATGTTTTAAAAGTTCTTTTTACATCTTTAGAATGACCTTTTGGCTGCTCTGCAATGGTGGGGGGAGCTCAAAAGACTCTATTTACAGGGTCTAAATTTGGCCAAAGTGTGACGGTGGTCTCTCCCCAGGTGGGCTACACCCGGGGCCTGCACGTCTGGGAGGTGCGGTGGAGCACGCGGCAGCGGGGCACTCACGCGGTGGTCGGGGTGGCCACCCGGGAGGCGCCCCTGCACTCTGTGGGCTACCAGTCCCTGGTGGGCAGCAACCGGGAGTCCTGGGGCTGGGACCTGGGACGCAACAAGCTCTACCACGACAACAAGAACAACCCCGCCGTCACCTACCCCAGCCACTGGTACTTCCCTTCTCCCCTTCCCTCTCTGACGATGCTTGGCTTCCTAGATAAGAAAGCCTGAGTGCCAGAATTTCCGGCATCACTAACCAAGGCCACCGTATGCCACAGATTGAGACTAGCGCTGCGTAGGTGTTTGGTTGGAACTCGTGTCCAGTCGGTAAGAACACGACTCCTAGCCGAACGCCAAAGCGAAAGGTGGCCTTCTTTAGTAGTGATGCAGGAAAATTCACCACTTGGGCTTTTTTATCTAGAGGATGTACTTAGGCTTTCTTATCTACGGGGTGTTGGCTTGGCGTGCAATGAGTACGGGTCTTCGGAAAGGTTTGCTCTGCTTAAATATTACACAGTCCAGCCTAGTTATGATGAGTGGAAGTCAAAAGTCAGCTTTGCTAATCTATAATACCTAAACCAGGGGGGTTCTTAAACCCGGCGACATTGAGGAGCCGGACTGTTAAGGCCCGTTCACACTCTTGCGACCTCTTAAACCTGGGTTCCTTAAAACTTCTTAAACCAGAGAACACACTGGCGCCATCTATTGGGAAGCAGTGTAAACTCGGCGGTCCGGCATATTTTTTTTTATTTCTCGCGCATTATCCTTTCTTTTTTGGCTCGAAAAACTTTTATCAATGGTATAAACGAGTCTTTCTATGGGTATTACGCACATTTGATCTCGGAAATCCCGCAAAACCTTCGCTCTTGTGAAATGCAGTTCCAGGGTCACCGCATAGATGGCGCCACAATGCCAGTGTGTTCCCTCATTCTACAAACATTTAAGAAGTTTTAAGAGATCTCGTCTCTCTCAGTCGTACTCGGTCGCAAGAGTGTGAACGGGCCTTTAGGTGGGGGGGACCTTTCTCGGTCCTAGCCAGCATCGAAGCAATAAAGCTGGGATAGGGAAGCCTAGAGACCATGTAAACAATAATGCATATACTAAAGAGTGCTTTGTACGCTACATAGTCACATACCCGTGGGTTGCTCACATCCGCTAAAGCAATGCTTAATCTGGAAAAACACTTAGTGCAGTCGAGAAAATTTGGAAACTCGTAGAGCCTCTCTGGGAACTCTCCTAGAAATCAAGTTTGAAAATCCTTAAATGAAGCGATTCTAAATTGTTGTCTTTTTAGGCCACCATGAAATTTGTCTTTGCTATATACATTTTAGCTGTTTTATTTACATTGTTAATACTGGACCCAAATTTTATTGAAAATGTATAAATGAAAATGGGAAATCAAATAAAAAATTTTTTTTTGTTAGGGCTGTTTTTTTTTTTTTTTTTTTTATGAGGGGGCTCATTATTATGGGGCTAGACTGTACAAGGCATTGAAACTGAGTACAAGCTCTTGCCAAGACCTTGATGACCTTACGAAATCTTAACTGTTTATTGCGAATATATATATATTCCTTCGAACGGTGTGTCAATTTTATGGCAGTTCTTACCATCACTAGGTCACGTGAATGAGAACAAATAATGCCTCCTAGAAAAGGCAACAATCAAATTTGTCCAATAAAAGGTCTTTCATTGTTTTCTTGACGCCACTGAACATGGAGCCGAAATCTTCAGTAAACTATCGGCTGCTCCATCTACGTCTATCACTGTCTTTGTCTGCATGCATGTCCACTTTGCTCGCCTCACGTTTTTACATGAGTACACATGACAGTGCTTCAGTTAAGCAGCCCAAAAAGAAAAGGAAGTACTGCAGCATTCTTTGATGCAAAGTTCTGAACCTTTCTGATCAAACAAGAAATAAAAAGATCTACAGAAAAACAGATTTTGAAGAAAGCAATACTCGGAAGATGGCCGAGTTTTTATTGTACAAAGTGAGGCAGTATAGCACCATGAGGGATGCACACCAATAAAAAAGTGAAAAACTGCAGAGATGAGGCCCAGCGTGCACTCTGTTGGATGTGATTACCTTTTCCATTGCACATTAGGGATTGCAGTACAACATCTGCCCAGATGTAATTGGAAGGAAGAGAAACAATTTCAGAAACATTTGTTTGGCTGTGTGTTGGGACACAGCCGAGTACCTTGAGCTGCAATGCTTTATAGCTACCCTAAAGGGGCTGTAGGCCTCTTCTTTTTAGGGCGCTGGCTGGACCAGGGCCTGCTGTGAGAATTTATAGAATTGACGCATTATGAGAACGCAAAACCCAGACAGAATATTCATGCACTTCCTGTCTTCTGCTTTGAGAATTGTCTGGTGCCCAATTTACGTGCACCGGTTACGAGAACAACCTCGAACGACTCCTTTTTCTTCTTGCAGCCCGACTGTCGTAGATTAATGATTGTCTTGGGTAACACATCGACTGCGGAAGAAGGGTGCCCGACGCTAATCCTTTCGCATTCATAGATGTACTTTTGATAGCACTGTTCATGCAGAAGCGGGGCATGCGTGCAAATAATTCGTGGAGTTCTAGGATCTGCGAGACGTGTGAAGGCCGCTTTACGCATTTGCGTTTGACTACGATGGACTGCATTACGACCATGTGTGACGGGTTACGACAAGAGTACACGCTGGCGTTGTCTATCAGATGGCCCTTGAATCATTATAATACGCATATAACTAAAGGTTTTGGGGTATTTGCGAGATTGAATCCACGCACTATCTAAAGCGGTCTCTTATAACCAGTGCATTGTCTCTTAAAGGGACCATGAAATGACCTTATTACTTTTTCCAGATAACTTTTACATTAAATCGTCAATGTTCACTGAATGCCGAACAGGCATCCGTTTTCGTCTTGGTTTATTAACTTCTACACAAAGAATTAATGAAATATCGACTCTTCTTTCTCTCCAACTGACTGCAAAATAAGCCGTGACGTACGCTGTTTCCGGAACCGGAAGTTCTCTCGGCAGTAGGATAATGGGAGCGTTAGCGGCGACGAGTTGGGGCAGTTGGGGTGCGCCGGTAGGTTTCACTGCGCTGATGTCACCGACATATTTTCTGAATCGGCGCCTCTCATCGCCGCATCGCAGCTGAGCGAAATTCAATGAGATATGTTGCGCTACAGCGACAGCATGGGACTAGTCCCATACGCCGGTATGCCTCTTGAGAAGTGCAGCGAGTCTTCCGGTGAAGACTCCAGAAGTCAACCCAACTCTCATTGTTGGTAAAAGGCGGCCCGTGTCAGCCGTTTGCAAAGTGACATAGATGGAAACAAGTTGCCGCGGCGTTTTTAGCGGCCTCGGAGATGCAGGAGCGAGCCGACGTTAAAAAAGAAACGTTTGAACTACGAGTGTCAGCAAGAGCCACGTAAATACCTGTTCACACTCGGAGCGGATGGAAGTGCTGTATTCGCGCTGTTGGTAAGCGCTTCGGGACCGTTCTTTTACGATTGCAACTCGATACTGACGCGACATTTGGCAAAGAAAGGTTGGACCGGCATTGCACGTATACCTCCCACGAACTGTTATAGCTCGACAGTGACGTGCAGTTTGTCAGAATAAAAATGGCATACCAATAACAAAGTGTGCATACCGTGTTACGAAGGTAATCCATACGGCGTTTATTTCAGCTCTATATCACACAAAACAAGAAGATAGAATCGATGAGAGTCCCTTTTCGACGAGTGTTCGTCAACACTGCCTCGGAAAACAAGGGGAAGAGATTGACCTCACCTCTTAATCTAAAATTGAGGTCAGCGATCAAACTATAATACGGGAAGGATCCAAAAGGGTCGCGCGGGCATATTCCGTTCAGCACGCCAGCCGGTCGTAGGCAGACGGTCTTGCGACGAAGCAACGCTGCGCCGAGTCGGAGTGCCTGCTAGGCCTATATTCTGAGCAGCTCGCTTCGTCGGAGTCGGGTGTTTGTGGATCCAGCGTTCTTGTTCGTCGTGGTCTGTTTTAAGTACTTTTTTTCTTGCTGCTTGAAGTCGGCACGCGCGAGAAGAACACGTAGAGAAATAAACGTTTAGTCAGTCAGAGTTTTGAGAGGAAGGAAATCAAAGGAAATAAACGTTCGCCGGTCTGAAGTCGGCCCTGCCCTACTGCGCACGTGCAGTAGTTGCTTCGTTTACCACACGATAGATGGCGCTTGGCTCTCAGCCTTATCAAATTTGGCAATTTTCGCCACACATCTCTAATTATGCTACAAAATGTGGATCTGAATATTATTTAACAAAACCTTTAGGAAACATTCGCCGGCTATTTATTGTTTACGATCGCGGTGCTGGTGAGGTAGGCTCTTACCCAATAGGCGACGTGGATTCGGCTGACGCGCTCCGTTTCCGCGGATGCATCGTAGTGAAAAGGCGAAGGAAAGAAGGCGCAAAAGAGTCCAGTTTTCTTTTAAAAGTTCTTTGGCAAATAATTTTTTTTGGCTCCCTATTTTTGTGTTTTTGTGTTTCTTTTCACACCTTTTACGACGTGCGGCGGATGAAATTCGATTTTAAAATCATTTCATGGTCCCTTTAAGGGGGGATGCTACCCAGAAAAAACAATTTCTGCTATAAAAGTTGATTTTGAAAAAATGCCATATTTACATCCACCAACATCTAGAGAGTAATAGGAAAACTATTGTTTTCCTGTTATACAATAAAGAATTATTCTTCGGTGGTTTTCTGGGATATAATTTTGTGAACAACATGCCTGGCTAGTTAGTTTTTCTACTTTAATATTCTTTTATGCTAAAAAAATATTTGTGAAAAAGGGCAGACGTGAAAAAAAAGGTTTAATCTTCTTATGGGGTTATATTTGTGAAAACCAATGCATATAGCGAAACAGCTAGCTGGGTATGTGCTATGGGTATTCCTATGACTATATTACACATAAATATAGCATATTTTCATTTTATTTTAAAAGGATAGTTTTCCTAAATGAACACACTGACTTCCATATTGTAACATTCTTAACAAGTTTCAAAACTTACATAGCACAATGCAATTTGGCAGGGATGGTTTGCCAATGCAATTCGATTGAAATCGAGCAAGCAATATAGAAGTTGACTTTTCCCGTCATAATGTCGCGGTCCGTTTTCTCGTCGCGAGTCACGGTCAAACGAAACTGCGTGAACCGGGACAAGTCAGCCATTCAGAGACGAAGCTAGTAACCTTTTTGGCGCATCTCTACGTCTGTAGGAATCGTGTAAGGACGCGGAGAGAGGTACGAGTATAACTCGACCACCAATCCCTTCTGTCCCGGAACGCAGTTGCCGTCCGTCGGAAG
Organism: Ixodes scapularis; assembly: GCF_016920785.2. NCBI lineage: Eukaryota > Metazoa > Arthropoda > Arachnida > Ixodida > Ixodidae > Ixodes > Ixodes scapularis. Next base: position 121,411,522 of record NW_024609846.1, read on the forward strand.
AGGTGTTCCTGGTGCCGGACGCATTCCTGGTGGTGCTGGACATGGACGAGGGCACCCTGGCCTTCGTGGTGGAGGGCCGTTACCTTGGGGTGGCCTTCAGGGGCCTGAGGGGCAAGAAACTCTACCCCGTGGTCAGCGCAGTCTGGGGCCACTGCGAGATCACCATGAAGTACATTGGCGGACTGGACCGTGAGTTTGGGGGGGAGGGGACGCCGGTTTTTTCGCGCTGTGGGCGTCGCGCCCAAAACGCGTCTCCGATTGCGGCATTCGCTGCATCCTCAAACATGGCCCCTCGATTTCTGTCCGACGTTGTTGCATAAGTGTCGCGTTCTAGCCTGCCACGATCTGGACGGTGGCACAATCGGCAGAGATGAACACCACAGACACCCGTTCTGCTCTTGCTCGCTCTCGGAGCTTCAGCAGCAATAAGTTGGGACGCCGTGGCGAGAGCGACCCTTGCGCCCGCTCGTCCTTCTCGCCGGCATTTCTACGCCGGCCGCCGGGATTGCGACATCCGACGGCACGACGCACAGGCACCTGCGACGTAATTTGTTGCCACTTCGGGACCTTTTTCGATGCATGGGCGGAGTAAGGTTCTTTTTGGGGTGGGGAGAGGCACCAGTTGTTGGAGGTCCTCTCTCCGATCGCGGCTGGTGACTTTGATGGCGAGGCAGTGGCAGCGACGACGAGTTGATGGGATAACTTTACATTTATTTACGAAGGGCCAGTGGACGGCACACGTCCGCAACCGAACTTCGGGACTTCTCCCACCCAACTCTCGTCCCCCTCCTCGAGGGTCTTTTCCCGAGGGGACACATTCCTTTCGCGCGACAGCGCCACGTGCGCTTGCGGAGTCGCGGAGACGTCATTTGCCCTTTCCCACGCACCAGCGGCCCCCCTCTCCTCGAAGTGGAGGATTTCCCGGCAACGCCGGAAATCCTCCCCTTTGAATATAAATCGAATATACACTCTGATCCTTACAGGCAGGATGGGACGATAAACACACCAGTCAATAAACGCGTTCAAGGCTCCGTGTTCTCTATGTCAAGGAAAGGCTTCTGCTGCCTTGAGAGATGATGGAGGGACCTCCAGTTACCGTACTTGCACGAATATAACGCGAGTGTTTTTTCTGAATTACGGGCTTCAAAACGCACCTCACATTATATTCGGAATCGTGTTCAGCCACGAGGCGCGCGAGTCTGGAGAAAGCCCGAGGAGAAGGCTGTCCCTCCTGCTGAATGCAGGAGATCCGGTGGGAAAAGAAGTAGGGGTGTGGAAGGGAATTTATTTGCTATTGGGCCACGTGAAGGGGTGAATAAAAGACATAAAAAAGCATTTTTATCGCTTTTGTGTTTGTACAACGCACGAACGCTGCAGCAGAGGCACTTTTGTGTTTGTACAACGCATGCGCACTGCAACAGAAGCACGCCGCAGTAGAAACTCAGCGCGCGCCATGCGGGAATGCGGGCACTGGCCAATTTGAGCCAAGCCAGGCCAAGTCAAGTCAAGTCAAAGCACAAGCCAAGCCAAGACCACCGACCACGTTTACGTAATCATGCAACACGAGGTGTTTGTTCATGCAGAGGGATCAGAACAAGATGTGTGATCGTGTATCGGGTTCAGCAGTCTTTTTTCTGCCTGTGCATTTTTTAATTTCTGCTCCAGAGTGGTCTAGTGCTTGTGTGTTGGTGCTTCTGCTTCGTGCCTTGCTTGGATTGTGGGCTGCCGCGGAGCTCACGCCGCCGAAGAAAATGGAACTACCTGACAAGTGGTGTCGTGCTGCTGCTTATCTGCGTAGTCGCCAAGTGGATTGTAAACGGAAGGACCTGAGCAAGTCAGGATGAGTGCAGTCAAGACATAAACTGATATTTCTTCTATTTCCATTGACGTTTCACTTCTGCTATGCTTGCAAGTGAGAGAAATTGAGGCGGCCTCGGCTCGCGTTATAATAGTAATACTATTTTTTTTTTCTTTTTGAGAGCATCAAAATCTGCTCTTGCGTTATATTCGTGCAAATACAGTATTGTAAACATAATTGCTGTCGGGTTGTACGCCTACGTTTCAAATTTTGGGGTAATTTACACTTTAGAATTTTGTTGTGCACGTGCGCAACGTGTTGGGAAGTACAGTCGAATCTTGTTAATTCGAACACGCTAAATTCAAACTTTCGGTTTATTCGAAGTGACGGTGTGGTCCAGTTTACACTATATGTATTTCAATGTGCGCCGTTCGCGCCGGTTAATTTGAACATCCCATGCCGCCGACCATGCTCTCAGGAGTGGGTTAACTCACGCGGCAGCACCTCCGACCCGGCCGTGAGGCCGTGCTACGCCGTTTGCCAGCTGCTAGTCCCGACTTCAATTCCAAGTAATCATGACAACCGATGACGTAGTGACCTCGAATGCTGCGATGAGCGGTGCGATGCTGGCAGAGGCTGTTGTCGTTTTCTTTCTTCCATGGTGATGGTGCTGCGCGCTGCTCTTCGGCGTGTTTTCGGCGGAAGTGCGATAGTTACGTTTCTTTCCTTGAACTTGCGCGTTGCTGCAGTTCGGCATGTTTTCAATGGCTGCGGACAGTTACGTTTCTTGCCTTGCACTTGCGCGCTGCTGCGCTTTGCCATGTTTTTGGTTTCGAGCGCGACAGTTACATTTATTGCCTTGCACCCGCGTGTTGCTGCGGTTCGGCGTGTTTTCGGTGGGCGCGGACAGTTACGTTTCTTGGCTTGCACTCTCGCGTTGCTGCGCTTCGGCATGTTTTCAGTGGGCATGCGATCGACGTTATCTGGATTCCAGGCATCATGGATAACTGACGCCAAGATCATTCAGGCTACGTGCCTTCAACAGGCCACACCTGAAGACCCTTCAACCCTTAGTGGCGAAGATTCTGATGCCAGCGAGGAAATGCCCCCACCTAGTGCAACTGACGTAGCGTCGGCGCTGTACACAACCGCGCGCTACTTCTCGTGCCAAGAGAATGCTGATGCCGCGTTTGAGCTAGTCTCTAAGCTCCGAGCGATGCTGTTGATTCACGACTGAGGAACCGCGCACAGGCATGCATCACGGATTACTTCCGTTGGTGATCGGTGCAAATAAATGTCCCGGAACTCGTCACTGATGTGTTAGCTCAGTGCACATGCGCCACCCAATGCAGTGCTGCTCGTAAGTACTCCATTTAATGAGCTTTCTTTAATTCAAGCTCCGTTTAATTCGAACATATTTTGAGTCCCCTCGAGTTCGAATTATTGAGATGCGATTGTAGAATGTGAAAAAAAGGAGTGTCTAGTTATTGCAAGTTTCTGCTTGTATTCTGTTTAACACTTTTAGTACACATGCCGAATAAACGTCGGATAATCTTGGTGGGCTCGGGGACGTGAAAGAAATTGATTGAAGGACTTTGGTACAAAAAATTGAGAGAGTCTGGGAAGTCTCACGGAACGTGTAATTTTGTTTCTAACCTCTTTTAGACGTATGTTTCGAAAAACTGGCCACAACTTTTAGAGTATCGGTCGTGCTATTGGTCGGTCAGGAATTGCGCAAGTACCAAACAAAAGCCTTTATTATGAGTAAATATTTATTGAAAGTCGCAGGCCACTAAATATGAGTCAATATTTATTGCAAGTCGCAGGTCACTATTCACATCTCTGACATGGTTCTTGGCATTGTTGCCGAACCATATTTGTCTGGTAATTCAACACAAGCAGTGTAGAAAAACAGAAGTTGGGGGATTTTAAAATGCGGTTTCGATAGATGCTCCTGTGCGTGAAAACACATAAATCGCCTCAAATGAAAGGTGCACTTATTATAAAAAAAAGGGGACCTTTATGCTCACAGTGATGAATCACTATGCAGCTGAGCCACACATCAACTATGCCTCAACTGGCAAGCATTTTATGTACAGGGCGGGAGCCATATTTGCACTGATGCAGGTCGATTTTGATTGCACACCGACCCCCTACTAGTCTTGCCGAAAATATTACAAAACTATTAAAATATAAATCGGCCCTAATTTTGAAGTAACTTCAAGAAAGAAAATTTGTACGAGCCTTTATTTCGCAGCGTCCTCACCTTAACTTCCGGCATAATCAAGCCCGTCTGCCGACGCAATGTGAGATACTGTATTCACTCGCATAAAGAATGCACCCCCTACAACAGTCATTAGTATTTGGATTTTGTTTTTCCCCCGCTCGCAATGAACGCACCTTCAGTCTTTAGCTCTGTGAGCCTCAAACTGCATTTGACCCGGCCAGCTGCCAAGCGGGCAGTCGAAGCCAAGCCAAGCCTCGAGTACACTGTATACGGGCGTGTTACAACTGCTAGCCGCAAGTTGCTGGATTGATCAGCTGTGGAATCAAGCGGCGTGCACAGCTAGCAAAGCTGGGGTCGAGCGATTGCCTAGCCCCCGGAGATGTTTTGTCCATCAATAAACCTGCCATCATCTGTGGTCCACTTTTGGGCAGTGAAATTTCGAAGGTGGTTAGACCTAGGAACAGTTTGGGCGCTTTTTCTTGGGCAAAAAGAGTGCCAAAGGCGCTTTAAAAAAATTTAGCAATTTGTAGAGCATGGTTACCATAACACACTCACAAGCAGCCATGGGTGTACCTCCGTCGGTAGAGACATGCCACAGTACCCTGCCCTGTCAGATGGGCACCTAAAGTGACATTGACGCAATGCACAAACTTTTATCCCGCATAATAAACGCACCCCTCAAATATGCGTCAATTTTTCGGGAATAAAAGTGCATTCATTATGCGAGCAAATACGGTAGTCACGGGACTTCTTCCCACTGTGACTATTGCATTGCGTTGCTTGCATTAACACTTGAGTGTCGAGCTTCACCACTTTACACAGATGGACAAGGGTCAGGTTTCACCGCTTTGCACGCCGGGCTTGGAGTGGCGGCTGACGTGAGGGAGCACCTCAAATATATTAATAAGCTGGGAATTCGTGCTCACTGTTATGGGTCGACCTTTTTTGATTGCAGTCTTTGCTCAACCCTCAATTGGAAAGAGCAGTGCTGGAGTAAAAAAAGAAAGCTCTGTCAACCTGTCTTCCAATAAATACAGTATTGAGAATATCCAATGGTCGACAGTCCCCTGTAAATACTCTGGCAAACTCTTGGCTTCCTGCAAGTTCAGCATGAGAACCCTTAGTGCCAGCTTCCCTGAAATGTAAATGTGAGCTACTGGTGCTGAGTGTCATCATGAAGTGGGTTCCGGTTTACCGGCTGCTGTGTGCCTCCAACTGAGCCGGTTATTTTAAGTTATTATACATGCCCGGTTGCTATGACGGTGAACTGCTACCTTTTTCTTTGCACTGGAAAGAAAATTGGACATGGAATTGTTAGATGGGGAATGAAAAGTCAATGTCATCAGACCGGAAGAGATCTGGCAGACGTTGCTCTACCTCGAGTGCCTTCGTGGTACTCCCGGCCGGAGTAAAACATCACGTGTTTAGACATACAGCAACGCTCTTCTCCTTGAAATCAGCGCACTCTTACCTATCACAAAAAAAAAGAGCTAAAAAAAAAAAAAAGTGACAGAAAATTGGACAAGAAAAACAAAAAGCAGACTCCTTTGTCACAACGGGTTGAGGTTGTTCCGAGTGGTTGGTTCTCTTTTGCTGCGAGCTGGTGCCAGGGCTCTGCTGGGTGCTGCCACGTTCCAATCGTTCCGTTTTCCGCACCCTCCGTCTACTGCGTCTCGCGCTCCAACAGGCTGATAGAATCACATTTACTCTACAACCGCACAAGATGGCACCCACAAGTAAGACATCCACGAGGCGCACACGCACTTACCTTGCACGACAGAGGATCGCATCACGCCATCCAATATCCGCACATGTACAGAGTTTCTCTACACTAAAAACATCACATCCTGCATTATCACTAAATACAGTAAACAACTTAATTTTTGCAAGAACCTAATTTTCGCGAATTTCACGAATCGCCTACAATTTGTAAGAAATAGGTCCCGCAAACAATTCCGGTAGAATTCGAACACATTGGAATCTAGATTGCGATCCTACCAAGTCGCGAAAATTAGAACCCGCGAATTATTCCAAAACTTCAGCTTTGATCTAAATCGAGAAATATTGAGCCCGCAAAAAATAAGTTGTTTACAGTACCTTGTTAAACAATGCTGGAAACTCCCACAGCGTCCTGCAAACAAAAACTAATTGCAGCGCCCCTGGCGAGCCTGGAGTCTCCGCTAGCAGGCAAACTCGTTGGAATGCATCAGTTTTGCTTATCTTTGCACTAAGGAACCAATAAGAAAGCATTGCAATTTTGTTTTTTGCTTCAAGCGTTAAAAATTGTTTACCATTTCATGAGTGAAGGATGTGTTCTTTCCATGAAAAATGTTTTTGGCTTTTAAGCTGCAGTCTTGTCCTTTCATTGCTCATTCTTTCCGGTTTTTAGACTCTAACCAGTCATACATAATAATCTGAGCTGTGTTGAGCCTACTTAATAAATAAACGTCTTTCTGTGCACGCTATAATTTGATTTCTGTTGCATTTCTGATCAGTGGATACTGCTCTGCAAACACACTGAACATAATTGTTTCAGCTCTTACGATAGGAGAATTGGGCTCGCAAACACCTAGAATGTTGCAGAGCCTATAACTTTTCTATTGAGTCATTTGCTTGCAAAGACCATTGAGTCATCTGCTTGCGTTACTGGTGCCACTGTTGCTGTTTGCCGCTGCCCCCATAGATTTTCAAAGGAGCTCCTAGTATTGGTAGAGCTATGTCGTATTTGTTATCATTGCCTTTGCCACACTAGTATGGCAAAGGGGTGACTTTTTTTTTGCGCATTTGGCTCGAAAAGGGCGCCTGCATAGAATGTCTGCAGCAAAACCCTCGGCAATTCAGTGTTCTGTAGTATTAGAAATCTTGGGTAATGTACAGATTTTCCAAGGTTTCATAGTTTTCAACGGAAGCATGACTGGATAGTAAGAATGCTTTGCACCAACCTATCTGCTTCGTTTAAACTCTTCTTGGGCTGTTCTGGTTCACTCTTCAGCTGCTAGGTCGCCAAAGCATGTCATTTTTCCCCAGTACAATGACAAAACTGTACGTGGTGCACTAATATCTTTCATGTTTGTTCATTGATCCAAGTTCTTAATAAAACTTTTTGTTCTTTTGTTTTGGTCACAGCTAACATTGTTCACAATTTCAACATCGCGCTTTTCGTTGTGCCCCCGGTTCTGCACCCGTTGGTTTAGCAGTTTTTGCTCTATGTCTCGCTGGCCTTGCTATTGGGCTGCTGTGGATAATAGTGTCAGTGCCTTTCTGTTGGTGATGTCATGGTATAATCTGTGACTGTTGAACTAACCAGCTGCAATTCTGAAATGCTCCACTTGGTTTAGCTTCTAGGAAAATACAACAATGGGTTAGGCTTAGCATGGAACACTGCAAGTCCTCACTGATGATTACTCTTACCAGTGTGGGATACTGATCGTGGGGTTGCATTGTGCTATGATATACAGTGAGTAGAGGGTTACCTCGGCCTATCTGGGCTCCAACGGGAAAGATGGGAAACTATTTCGAAGTATAAGAGGTGAAACAACAGATTCGTACGGCTTTTGAAATGTTCCCAAATTACCAAATGATACTACCGCTGGCCGAGGTGACGGCTTCGACCGCCTTCCTTCTACCTCCATTGCTGCCGAGTACCGATGTGGAAGCTCTTAAGGAATTTGAGGATGCAGTTTCTCATCCATGCTCTGTCTTTCTCCACAGCGGAACCCCTTCCCTTGAAGGACATCTGCCGGAGGGTGATTCGGCAGCGCGTGGGCAAGTCCCGGCTGGGGCGTGTGCCCGAACTGAACCTGCCCACCGCTCTCAAGGCGTACCTCCTGTACCAAGACCGGGCCAGTTAACGCCGCCAGGCATGCCCCTGTGCGGGCGCTGGCCCCAGCGCATTCCAACCCTGTCCGGGGGAAGCCCCGCTTTGCCTATTTATGGAACCCCAAACCACCGCCCCCTCTGCTCGTCGAGCGAATGCACCGAGTCGACGTGCCGCTACGATCGACGGCGACTTACAGTGATTCGTGGTGGTGCGCGGACTCGTTGGAGCACCGGACGCTGTGCGAGGGCAACGCAAGCCTCGCCACGGCGAGGACGGTGGTGCTTTTCGTCATTTGCGATGGTGAACAATTTGGAACACTCGTGGCATGCGGCAGTGTTGCGACGCGTCCATGTCGGTTTGGTCACTTTCCTAGGAAGAGTACAGGGCCGTTCAGCCCTGTCGAAAGTGGAGACCGAGCGGTGGCGTAACACCGCTGTGCGCTCCGTTTCCACACATAGTCCCGCATCTGCAGGGACCAGGGAGTTTATGTTCCCCTTCCTCTTGCTTGCACTTGCTTGACAGCTGTCTCGACCAACGGCGGCGCGTGCTGTGACAGCCTGGAGAGGTTGAAACCCTTTGCGTATAGGGCGATGCCCTCGTCGGTGTTCCCACCTGCTCGAGGGCTCGCCACCGCGCTCATAGTCCGTCTTAGTCCAGCGACTTAGCCAGGAGGGTCAGGGAGAAACTGCAATCGCGTGGGTGTCGAAGGTGGCTGGTACGCAGCTCCGCATTTGTCGAGAGTCGCTTTTGCCCGTGCCACAACATTGGGGGAGACTCCCTGCCAGTGCGTTTTTTAAACGTTGGTGCCGTGCAAGCACTTTTCACGTGTCGTTGTGGCTGCAACAACCAAAAAAAGAGGCACAACATGTGTGCGAGAGGATTCCAGTTGCCCGCTTGCTGTGTCTGATCCTTTCCTTTGTTCGGGGCCATACGAGGACCTTGATTTGTTTCTTAACCACTGATTGCCAACTTTATGGTCTTGATCTAATTGGGCACTCAAAAGGTTGGCTATTCTTTTAGGGGTATACTTTGCTTTTTCTAAATGAAGTTTATGAAACCATTAAACAGTTATCTGAAGAGATGATTTTTGTTCCTTATCAGAAAAGAATATAGGAAAAAGCATTTATGTATATTATACGTGTGATTGAAGGCTCCATAATGGAAGACACCGGGCATTGAAAATGCTCGACTTGGGCATCAGTGTGCTCTGTACAGGTAGTCTCAGATCCATATATGTTTTTCCAAATGCTGGTGCGAATTAAAGATGTCACGATTTGCGGTCGACTTTGTAAACTCCACGAACTTGCGCAGCGAGCGATGTGGCCATTTGCTGCAAGTGCCGCTTGGAGCAAGTGTGCTCGCAAGGATGCCTCGGGCTGCTGTCAAACCGAACTGGAATGTGTGTGTGTATGAATGTATGTGTGTTGGTCTGGTGAAGTGTAGAGGCCGGAAATTTCTGTGTATTAGTGAATAAAAATGCCGGAGTTTGTATTTGTCTTTGCATAGGCACTTTGTTGTTGCAAAACATTTGGGGAGAAAGCACATTCTGGGCTTGGAGGACAGTCCTGCTAAAAGTTCAACATTCTGTAAACAACCAAAGTTATGTTTGGCATTAATACCAGCAATCAAATGTTATTAAAATAAGGGATTCTGTAGTAGTTACTGGAGCAGACGAAGCCCGGATGCACCTTTTCAAATAGGAGACTGCCCCTACGGCATTAGGTTGAAAGCTGTCTTGGAAGGAACTGGCTCTCAAGTGACCTACTCGTACCTTGATAGTTCTAGCCTGTCCGGCAGCAATTCATTGTCAGCAAATATTTTAATTGTAATTTTATCTGCTATTGGCTTTAACTTTGTTTACTCCCTTTATAAAGTTTGCGAAGAGCAGAGCAGGAACTGCGATACACCTGTTTTATGCCCCCTGTCTACGAGATAAGGAAGACGAGATAAAACTGAAATTCGCCATTTGCCTGAGCATGCACTGTTTCCCACTTCACATCGATATTGAAGTTCTGACCGCTGATCTGTTGGGCATCTCAAACTCGTTTCAGTATGGGGGCCAGATAGCCCACCAGAAAGGTTGTGAGCCAACGTAGGTGGCAAGAAAAAATAAATCGAGGAGGATGTCTAGGACAACCTCAAGGACGACTTTTAGGATGACCTCGAGGATGACGCCTAGAGGACGATGCCTAGGACGACCTGGAGGACGATGCCTAGAGAGAACAAGGGATCAGGGCCTCGCTCTGTAGTAATGCCAAGGAAGGCCGACTCACGCTAATTGCCCCCTCTTGTTATTTTTATTTATTCGTACTTGCCACGACCAATGGAGAGTAACGTCCGCAGACACATTTTTTTCAAGATCCTGGCTCATAACAGCTTCGCTGTAAAATAACTGGTAACAAAGTGCCGCCGTAGTGCAACCCTTGCCAAGAGCTCGTGCTGGGAGACACTCTTCCACTTGCTCCAGAACAAAAAAAGAAACAAGCGTTGGACGGGAAATGGTCAGATGTCATCACCGCAAGCAAAGCGCACATGACCTTTTTGCTCTGCGCCGCAGGGGCACTGCCATCTTGGAATCGTGATGCTGCTGCCATTAGGTGGCTTCAACTCTACTCAAACTTGTCGCTCCGTTCTCCCCGTCGCGTTTCTTGCCTTACTCCGTAAGTATCGTCTGATGCTTATATTTAGCATGTAATTGCATTGCATCATGGGCACAACTTCAGTGTTTGGACTATTTTTACCGTCGGCGTGCCGGCTACATGTGATGGCACGAGGGTTCAAAGGTCAATAACTTATGAGAACTCAACTGGATTTAGGATCTCAAGGAAGGTGGTAAAAGGAATGTATCTCTGAAAACTGAACTGCCCAAAACAAGTGGTCTGCTCTTGAAGTACACTGCCATAATGAAACCGAAGGTATCCTGCTCGCTGGTGTGAAAAAACATGGTCCCATCTACTACGTTGATGTTCCCTATCACGGTGCTGTGCCTGCATAAGGGTTCGAACTGTTGACGCACTGCTACACTGTTTTTTTATCAATATTGTTAGCCTGGAGGGCCGATACAGGGTGCAGTTCCAAAAAAAAAAAAAATCACTTGTGATCCATGTTTTGGCCGTTACACTCACGCACACACAAACTCATGAGTTCAGAGAGTTAAAACATCTTGAAACGAGTTGCACAACTTTAGTGCATGCAGTATCGTTACAAGTTATACAGATTGGATTTAGTGCACTATACAAATTTCGGAACAGCCTAGTACACACAAAAAACGTTCAGCCTTTCCACTCTCGTGAAGAAGGAAGACCAGCGGAGCTGTGCTCGATACACTGCTGCAACGCGCACGCGCCCGTTTCCTGCTGCTTCTCGTCCGACACGCCACCGATCCTGGATACGTCTCCGGCGACCCAGAGTCGGTCGCACACGGCACACGTGACGCCAAACGGGTAACCCACGAGCTCCCTCCGGAACATCGCCGTCGTGGCCCGGGACTGTTCAACCGGCGTGGAGTGCTGTCGCCGCCGGCCTCGCGCTTGCGCTTCATCCGTGGCACGATCGCCGTCCGTGGCGTTGGCCCGCTGGCGCCCTTTACATTGCTGGTTTTGTTCTCGGCGGCGACTTTCCAGGCGAGCGATGTGCTCTTTGGCAAGGGAATCCGAAGCGCTCGACGCAGTGGAAGTCGAGGCGACAGCGGCTTTGCAGCGGTTACGGACCCATTCGCGCTGTTGCGTACGTCGCCGCTCCTTCCGCTGCCAGTTTTCTTTCCCCGAAAAGGCACGCGGCTGACCCATCCTGACTCCAAACCGAAACTGAAAAGAGCGTAGGAAACAGCGCGCAAAGCAGACGAGGACGAAGAAACACATGTGACGAGCGCTGCGCTCGTTACGTGTGCTTTTTGTTTGTCGTCTGTTTTTCGCGCTGTTTCCTACGATGAATTCCCACCAACTCGCACCCAGAACCGCGCGGTACTAGATCGAATTCGCGCGGATTTGAACTGTCCACAAGTTCAGAACCGCTCCGATCTGACATTGTCGTACGGGTTCGACAACTCGGATACCGCTTGCCTGCCAGAACTTCTCGATGCACTCAACACTGGATACTGTGCTTGTGCGTGCTGTGTGTGTGTTCCGTGCACCGTGTTAGATACAGGCCGGAATGAAAAATGCTGGTTCCAGCTGGACCCGAAATGGGGGCACCAGTTTGTATCCAGCCTGGAAATGTGCAGTTCCAGACGGGATACAAACTTGCGCCCCAATTTTGGATCCAGGCGGAACCGGCTGGTTCCTGTGGCAATGCCCCGATTTCAGACCCTGGTGGTGCGCCGCCGGAGTTCCCGCTGCGCTCACCACTGGACTCTACAAAAGCATTTAGCGCAATGTCCTTAGCCGTTACAACCGAGAGATCGTCGCGATTTCAGACCCAGGCGGACTGGGTATGAAATCGCGACGATCTCTCGCTTGTAATGGCTAAGGGCAGCACGCGAAATACTTTTGTAGTCCAGTGGTGAGTGCAGTGGTAATCCCGGTGGCGCACACGGTCGTCCGTGCGTCGTCGCCAAACACGGTGCACTGAACACACACACAGCACGCACAAGCACAGTATTCAGTGTTAAGTGCATTGGAAAGTTCTGGCAGGCAAGCGGTATCCGAGTTGTCGAACCCGTACTACAATGGGCGCGTTAAGTCGGCGCTCCTTTACTCCTACTCCGACGCTCCGAGTTTCAAACTCCGAGCGCAGCAACTAAACGGCGCATATCGTACAGGAGCGCGACACACCGAGGCTGCGTTCCAAACCTACTCAAATGGATCCGAGTTACCCTGGCGGCGTTTTATGTCACGTGACAACAAAAATAGAGAAACGCTGGACGCGGGTAGGTCTTCGATAACCACTTTTACCTTAGAGCTAGATCGAGTAAGTTTGGAACACGGCCAGAAACTATCGACCCTATCGACGGGCCACGGCCCACACGAGCTCCTTCCAACCGTGGATGCGGGTGGCAGAAGCCGAAAATATTTCGAAGATAAATAATTAGGCCCGGGTGGAGCGGCAGAGTCTAAAGCAAAAGAGACGGCAACGTTATGAAGTTTCTACGAACGTTTTAATATTCCTGAAAGGTTTGAAGACTCGCTTCGTGCACATATGTGGAAGGTTACCTTGGTTGATCTATTTATCGACCATGCATGCTGTTCCGATTTAAATTAAAGACAATATTCTTGAACCCGCTCGGGGCGACACAGGAAAACCCTCAAATTTGTCAAAGATTTTCTGGTTCCGTCGGTTCCGTCTCGCAGCGAGACGGAAGCTACGCCGATACCGGCACACCGTCGTTCGTTAGCACATCGTTTTTAGGCGGTATGCATGAACAAGCCTTTCCCGCAACGCTAACTGATGTTTCGGCTTTCCAATCTAAGTATCTTCATTCGCTGCGGCCGGGCTAAGCATTCTAAGCAGGGCAGCCGTCTGTCTTTTCATCACTTTTCTGTCGCCGAGCTATCGGCACGCTCGTTCGATAGATCAATTCGTTTTCAGGCAAGACGCACGAACAAACCTTTTCATCGACGCTCGCTGATGTTTCGGCGTTCAAATCGAAGTATCTTTATTCGCTGCGCTAAGTATTATAAAAGGGACAGAGCGGTCCGAATATCTTCTCATCTCGACAACTTTTCTGTCGCAGTGCTATCGGCACGGTAGCGTTTGATAGATTAATTTCTTTTTCAGGCGAGATGAACGAACAAACCTTTTGCGGAACGCTAATTGCTGTCTCGGCTTTCAAATCAAATCGTTTTTACCTGCTGGATTAAGCACTAATCAACTGAAAAGGGGTAGCGGTCCGCCTACGCCTTTTCGTCTCGCCGGTCGCAAGAGCAGCGCAGCCATCTTGTTTGTTTACGTGACGTCACGGAGCGCGAAGAAGTCACTCGCGCTCCGAAAAATTCTCGGTGCACGAAGAGCGCGCTCGAGTGTCAGTCTCCGGTGGCACTCCTGTCCGTTTAGTGAAAGGAGCGCCAAACTCTCGCGCTCCGGAGCGCGGACTTAACGCGCCCAATGTCAGATAGGAGCGGTTCCAGTTCGGAGCCGCGCGGTTCTAAACTTGTGGACAGTTCAGATCCGCACAAATCCGATCTGGTACCGCGCGGTTCTGGGTGTAACCAGTCGAATCCAGTGAGACGCAACGCACTGGCACCGCACGGTGATGAATGGATCCAATCCGTTCCCCTTGGTTCCAGTAGGGTCTGCTCCCAGCCTGCGGGCGCGCACATGAGTGACTGGAGGAGGGCGGAGGGGGGGGGGGGGGTCGGCGGGGAACTTTTGCGGGACTCTCGCAGGTCACGTGTTAGGGACAGGCGCATCCGCTACGCAGGCGCTGCGAGCGGGCGTTCTCCGCGCGCCTCGCTTTGTCTGTTGCAGTCGGCGGCAGCGCACCGAGTTTAGGTTCTTCCCTCTCGTCGTACTGTCGGTCGGCGCTCGCCCGGCGGCAGGGGCGGATCCAAGGGGGGCGACGGGGGCAGCCGCCCCCCTAAACAAAGTCGACCCCCCTCCCCCCTTATCGGAGGGCAATCTGACATGGGTGGACCCCCCGGTGCACACAAAAGAATGGGCGAATAGCATCCTTACAGATTTTCCGCCCCCCCAAACGGAGTTCTGGATCCGCCCCTCCCGCGTCCATCGTTTCCATGGATGGATACCCACTGACCTCGGCTTTGAATCTTCATATAGTGTGAAGCTGCCGACACATTACACTTTGGCTCGGCATTTGGATGCGCTTGGCGCTGGTGTGCTCGGTGACAATACTTGGACAACTCGGATACCGTTTGCCCGCCGGAACTTCCCGATGCACTCAACGCTGGATACTGTGCTTGTGCGTGCTGTGTGTGTGTTCCGTGCACCGTGTTTGGTGACGACGCCTGGATGACCGCGTGCGCCGCCGGAATTACCGCTGCGCTCACCACTCGACTACAAAAGTATTTCGCGCGATACCCTTAGCCATTACAAGTGAGAGATCGTCGCGATTTTAGACGCAGTCCGCCTGGGCTGCGTCTCGCAGGTCACGTGTTAGGGACAGGTGCATCCGCTAAGCAGGCGCTGCGAGCGGGCGTTCTCCGCGCGCGATCCTCGCTTTGTCTGTTGCAGTCGGCGGCAGCGCTTCGAGAGTTTAAGTTTTTCCCTCTCGTCGAACTGTCGGTCGGCGCTCGCCCAGCGGCGACGCTGGCGCTGCGGGCGCACGGATACTGCCCAGTTAAAAATAACCATTGGGTCCAATTAGTTATTGACAATTAGAACCAATGGGGAATCCTATCTGTGATTTCGGACTCCTAGTTAGAAAAAGTCAATTGGTTCCAATTAGTTGTCGACAATTAGAACCAATTGGGAATCCTATCTGTGATTTCGGACTCCTAGTTAGGAAAAGTCAATTGGTTCTAATTAGTTATCGACAATTAGAACCAATGGGAAATCCTATCTGTGATTTTGGACTCCTAGTTAGAAAAAGTCGATTGGTTCCAATTGTCGAAATATAATTGAACATCACCAATTCGAACCAGTTCGGCATAGTCAATAGGATGCAACCAATTGGAAAAACCTTTTTCTGCTTTTGGACTCCCAATAGGAAAAAAGCAATTGGTCCAACTGTTCAAATCATATTGACAGATACGAATTGGGACAACTATTAGTGTTCGGATATCCCAAACTAGAAAAAGTTGCACCTAGATCTAAAGGTAGATAATCACGACAGTCTTTATTTAACTTATTAGAAATGATTTCTTGCTTCTAGGCATCGTCGTTTTCTTCCAGGATAGCAGCTGCAGCTTCCCTAAAATAAAGGATAAATATGCATTAAACGACCTTATGGGACTATAAATGTTTAAATCAAGCTTAGACATGGGCGTACCAACCGGGGGGGCAAGGGGGGCACTTGCCCCCCCAGTTCTCAGAGTGGGGGGGCAAGGCATGCGTTTTGCCCCCCCTGAAACGGCCGCCACTGGGCAGAGCAGACACAGGCCGGCGGCGCCCAAGGAATACCAAGGGCACTGCCCCCCGACCCGCGCGGGCATATTTTTAACGCGCAGGCGATACAAACGCTAGCAACGGTGCTCACGCACGCCGGATTGGCTGGTTCGTAAAGACTTGCTCCACGAACAAGGCTACACGGTAACCTTACGGAATCCATCCGCGAGACATGGGCCGGACGGGCCGTCCAGACCAGGACGTAGGCCCTTACACAAAATAAAGTTTTGCTTGCTTGCTTGGAGATAGGCGCTGCCGCCGTCATCATAGGCAGCGGATGCAATGCGAGTTTCCGAAGAGGTAGCGTAACTTAGTGGTGAGATGTCTGCCTCATACGTGTCAGACCCGGGTTCTATTTATGGTGTGGGCCGGCTTACTTCTTTTTATTTTTTTTCTCGAACATTTTGTTTTGTCGAGGCATTTGGCGATATTTACATTTCTTTTTTACCATTAACACTAAAAAAACGAATGTTGTTGACGAAACATCGCTAAACTAAATCGTATCGACTCTTTTTACGGAAGTGCATGGGGGGCAGCGGGGCTTGGGTTGCCGACCGGACGCCGCAAAGCGGCGTGTTCGGGGGTTAGGGGGGCTAGGTGGGTTAATAGATTTGTAATTAGCAGCCGCACACCGTCACCGCGAAGCGGCGTGAACGCAGGCGCGGGGGTGGGTTAACGCGCTTCGAGTGATACACGAGCAGCCCATCCGGCGTGAGCGTCGTTGTTAGGGGTTCTATCGCCTGCACCGTAAAAGGAGCAGTGTGTGCACCTCCTGTAGTGGGCAAGAATTCCTACATTGGAGAGAAGCGGGGACAAGCCCTTTCTTCAAATGCGTCAAGTCTCCTTGAGCTTCTGAATACAAAGAAACGCCACTATTCGGAGCTAATCCCACAGTTACTCGACCTCTCTTGCGTCATGTCTGTTCGCTCCCCGCGCCTCGTAGCAGTGTTGTTGCAGTGGGGGGGGCTCGTTAAAATTTTGGGGTTTTTTGGACTATCTAAATCACTTTCTTCCTTCCCATCCCCCCCCTTTTCTACTACGCATGCTTCCCCCTCTGCAAATATCAGCTGACCTTCCGACCTCTGTTCTCTGTTGATAGGCAAAACAACCACTAAAATTAGAAAGTAATTTGTAATTTGAGTGGAAGTCACTCGGAAAAGTAGTTAAAGTAAACTAATGATTACTAGAATAGAAATGTAATTAAAAGTTACTAAACTACCCAGAAAAGTAGTTAAACTACAGTAACTTGAGTAAAGTAGTTGAACTACGTACAAGTCTGGCCTGGCAAGCGCTCTGCGTAAGTGTTTTCACTGATCTGCCTAGCCCCGCACACCATCACATGGGCCAAGAAAGGTGTAGTTTTACTGCAGAGGAGAAATCAGCAGGGTCCAAGATGGTGACAATGGAGGATGGGGGACTGTTCCAGTGGCTGATGGCTTGAGAAAGGAATGACCAATTGAAAGCGTTCGTAGAGCCAGAAGTGTGTTTGATGGTGCAGACGTTGTTGAGGCGAGAAGATGTTCGGTCGAAAGGTAATAACAAAGTGGTTTTGAGGTCGGGAATGTGGTAGTAGATTTTGTGAATAAGGCACAGCTGAGAGACTTTCCTGCGAAGCTGCGAAGAGGACATGGTTAGTTCAGTTTTTAGCGCCGAGACACTGAAAGAAAAGTCGTAAGTGGATGAAATGAAGCGAGCAGCTCTGTTCTGAACTGCCTCTACAGCGTATTGATCAGGTACAGTCGATGGGTATTCCAGATGGTTGAAGCATATTCTATTTTTGGTCTGACGTACGTGTTAAAGGTTAGCTTAAGGACAAAGGGTGGAGCGATTTTTTAAGTTACGTCTGCTTAGTCCAAGAGTTCCAGATGAATCGGCGGTAATGACTTCAATGTGGTTATTCCAGGGAAGGTCAGATGTTAGTCTTACACCAAGGTATTTATACACAGTAGCGGTCTCAATCAGATCGGAGTCCAAGAAGTAATTAAATGACAGAGTGTTTTTTTTCTTGGTGAAGTGGATTAGTTTGCGTTTATACTTGTTTGGTGACATAATCCACTCTTTGCACCAATTGTTAATTTTATCTAGATCTTCCTGAAGCTGGTTATTATTTTGCACACAAGTTACTTTGTTATGGATGACGCAGTCGTCGGCGAAAAAGCGTTTTTTTGAAGAAATCCCAATGGGAATGTCATTAATAAATATTAAAAAGAGTAAGGGCCCAAGTACGAACCCCAGGGGAACACCAGGAGATACATTTATTAAGGAAGATTCATGATCATCATGGACGTGACCTGTACACGGGAAAAAAGAAAGTCACGAATCCATGCAAACGGTTATTGGTCGAGGCAAAAAGATGATAGCTTAGAAAGAAGGCGTTGATGAAAAACACGGCCGAACGCTTTGGAAAAAAAAAAAAAAAAAAACTGCGTCAGTTTGGACGTGACATTCAAGGTTAGTGTGCAAGTCATGGATGAAGTCGCAGAGTTGCGTTTCGCAGGAAAGTACCTTTTGAAAACCGTGCTGCTGTTTAAAGAAAAGAAATGGGATGATAGGTGCCTCATGATATTGGAGTAGAGGATATGCTCAAGTAGTTTGCAAGAAATTGAAGTCAATGAATTAGGGCGATAATTAGATGCGGAAGAGCGGCTGCCCTGTTTAAAAACTGGGAATTACCCTTCCCACCTTTTGGTCAGATGGAAGGCAGCTTTGAGATGAGGACTGAATGAAGATGAGTTTCAAATACTCACTAGAAATAACACGGGTGTTTCTTTAAAATTTTAGGGTTGATGTTATCGGTTCCAGCGGACGAAGTAAGTTTTAGTTTATCAATCAATGTTTTAATACCAGCGGAGTTAACGTTAATAGGATGCATGCGCTCGTAAAGCTCTTCAGGGAGAGTGGGGACGAAGTCCAAGCACTCGTTAGTAAACACTGATGAAAAGTATTCGTTAAACACAGAACTATCATGCTCGACGTTGCACATCCGACATTCCTAACTCTCCCCCTCTTCCTAAACGTCCGTGTGTGTCCTAACACCAGAAACCGGAATTTTAAAGGTTAAAAACGGCACGTTGCGAATATGGAACGCGCACTTTCATGCAAAGCTGACGTCAAGTGACTCAAATCGAAAAACATGCATATTTACAGTATTGTTATCTCTTCTGGTGAAGGCTAAACAACCGTTGCATCCGTTTTCGCGCACGAAACGCTGCCTCCCAGAGAAAGTAAGAACGCAGTGATTGTCTTTATTTTAACAATGTAAACACACTTGCAGGCGTGCGCTGATGAAGCCTCAAAATCAAAACTCTCGTAGTGTGATTCGTGACTGCTCCGGCTACTACCCAACCTCGTTGTCACGCCACTTTCTGCAAGCAAACACTAAAATTGCCAGTAAACACACAAAAGCGACATCGATACAATTATCTTGTAGAATATCACCTTATTTAATCATAACTGTTTCAATAGGCACTACAAGTTGTATTTATTTTAAGAAGAAGAAGCAAAATTTTTTTCGTGAGAAAAAACAAAATATCAATGTTAAGTCTGGTAACGTTGTAATTTTGCCGAATCATTGCCACATCTTTAGAAAACTTCGACAAAAGTTGCGCCGAATTTTCGATTAAGGGGGGGGGGGGGGGGGAGGGGGAAGAGGGTCGGGTTTGCCCCCCCACTCAAAAACAAGTTGGTACGCCACTGAGCTTAGAAACATACTAAACATTTTTGTTTTCGCTGCAAAGAAATTAGTTGCAGTGGTATAAACCTGCAGGCCCTGCATTAAAAGGCAAACATCCCTGGGTGACTGAAACACTCTGGTCAAAATTAGGAGATGAAGCTTTTGCCGAAACTGGGCTAAATTTGCATCTGGGATGGTTTAAGACTACTAAGTTTCCTATGAGCCTGTGAGACATATTCTCTGCTATAAGGAGAAAAAACAGTCAATTCAAAGGGATCTCTGATCTCTGGCCAGTGCACCTGAAAAATGCTTAAAGTGTACATGGGTGAAAAAATAAGTGTCTTTCGTATCTCGAAAAGAAATCATGCATTGCAGGCTGTGTTCCAAATCTTACTCGAAGGGATCAGAGGCAACGCTGGATGCGGGTAGGTTTTTGAACTTACCCTGAGTGAGACAGAGTAAATTTTGAAACATAGCTGCAAATAGTCCGCCGGATGAGATGCAAAATTTTCGGCACCTACTGTTATTTTATTAAGAAGTCCTCAAATTCTGGAGGTAATGACCCGACATCACCGACCGACCGATTCCCCCACCCCACTTCCCACTCATCGAAAATTCCCCCAAAATTGCTTAATTTTGAATCCCAAAGCTTTAATTTTTGAAACTGCCCAGTCAGTGTTTTCAGCAATTCATAGTTTAGTTTTGAGATGCTTAAAACGCACTTAATTTTCCTCGCAGATACCCAACAACTTCCGAACTGATAGCTGCCCGGAAAATTTTCTTCTCTAAAGCTATACATTCACGCTCGTATCGTTCACTGAAGATCAAGCAACAAGTGTCTCAGCAGATCTAACAATCCGAAATCCCCGAACTGCAGCGCAGCAAGGACAAAGAAAATTTCTTACCTTGCTCCCATAAACGTTTGTTGCCAATCCTTCGCGCTCTAAGAAGCTGGCAGGTCAAATGAAGTAATTATCACCGCACCATTGAGCACTCTGCAGCAGTAAAACACTAAAAAGAACTTCCTTGAATCATTGCCAGAACCATGCTACGAATGCCGTGCACGCCATCGGCGCCATGTGCCTCATGCATCCACCGTCCCCGCGGCGCCATCTTTGCCGCCCAGTGTACACCGACGCTGCCGGCAATTCCGACTAATTCTAGCAACAGATTTTTTTTTCTTCTTTTTTCTTGTTTTTATTTTTTTTTTATTAAACAGCGTACGACTTTTTTTCCCCTTTTCAAATTGCGATGTTGATAAAATTTATTGCAACGCAATACTGAGAAAAAAAAAAGAAATTGCGATTTCTGGAAACTTGAAAATTGGAAACTTAGGTAAATGGTCAGCTAGAATTGGAAACATTGTTAATGGGAAACATTGAAAACATAAAGTTGGAAACATTGAATCCAATTAGTGACCAATTAGGTGACCCAGTGCCAACTGAATTTTATTGATCCTAATTGGGATAACCAGTTGGAAACATTGAATCCAATTGAGTGACCAATTAGGTGGCCCAGTGTCAACTGAATTTTATTGATCCCAATTGGGATAACCAGTTGGAAACATTGAATCCAATTAGAGTGACCAATTAGGTGACCCAGTGCCAACTGAATTTTGTTGGTCCTAATTGGGGTAACCAGTTGGAAACATTGAATCCAATTAGAGTGACCAATTAGGTGGCCCAGTGCCAATTGAATTTTGTTGGTCCTAATTGGTGTGACCAATTGGAAACATTGAAACTAATTAGAATGACCAGTTGGATGACCCAGAACCAATTGAATTCCATTGACTCCAATTGGTTCCAATTGAATATCCTAATTGGAGTCAATGGTTATTTTTAACTGGGTGACGCGCCCATCGTTTGCCCTGGATGGATGCCCACTGACCAGAGTGCCACTGACCTCGGCTTTGAATCTTCATATAGCGTGAAAATGACGACCCATTGCACTTTGGCTCGGCATCTGGATGCGCTGGTGTGCTTGGTGACAATACTTGGACAACTCGGATACCGCTTGCCCGCCGGAACTTCCCGATGCACTTAAAGGGACCATGAAATGACCTTTTTACTTTTTCCAGATAACTTTTACATTAAACCGTCAATGTTCACTGAATGCCGAACAGGCATCCGTTTTCGTCTCGGTTTATTAACTTCTACACAAAAAATTATTGAAATATCGACTTTTTCATTCTCTCCAACTGACCGCAAAACAAGCCGTGACGTAGGCCGTTTCCGGAACCGGAAGTTCTCTCGGCAGTAGGAGAATGGGAGTGTTAGCGGCAACGAGTTGGGGTGCGCCGGTAGGTTTTACTGCGCTGATGTCATCGACGTATTTCCTGAATCGGCGCCTCTCATCGTCGCATCGCAGCTGAGCGAAATTCAATGAGATATGTTGCGCTACAGCGACAGCATGGGACTAGTCCCATACGCCGGTATGCCTGTTGGGAAGTGCAGCGAGTGTTCCGGTGAAGACTCCAGAAGTCAACCACCCTGTCATTGTTGGCAGAAGGGCCGGCCCGTGTCAGTCGTTTGCAAAGCGACGTAGATGGCGTTTTTCGCGGCCTCGGAGATGCAGGAGCGAGCCGACGTTAAAAAAGATACGTTTGAACTACGAGTGTCAGCAAGAGCCACGTAAATACCTGTTTACACTCGGAGCGGACGCGCGCGCTTGATGGAAGTGCTGTATTCGCGCTGTTTGTAAGCGCTTCGGGACCGTTCTTTTACGATTGCAACTCGATACTGACGCGACACTCGGCAAAGAAAGGTTGGACCGGGGTTGTACGTATACCTCCCACGAACTGTTATAGCTCGACAGTGACGTGCAGTCTGTCAGAATAAAAATGGCATACCAATAACAAAGTGTACATACCGTGTTACGAAGGTAATCCATACGGCGTTTATTTCAGCTCTATATCACACGAAACAAGAAGATAGAATCGACGAGTGTTCGTCAACACTGCCTCGGAAAACAAGGGGAAGAGATTGACCTCACCTCTTAATCTAGAATTGAGGTCATTGATCAAACTATAATACGGGAAGGGTCCACAAGGGTCGCGCGGGCATATTCCATTTAGCACGCCAGCCGGTCGTAGGCAGACGGTCTTGCGACGAAGCAACGCAGCGCCGAGTCGGAATGCCTGCTAGGCCTATATTCTGACCAGCTCGCTTCGTCGGAGTCGGTGGATCCAGCGTTCTTGTTCGTCGTGGTCTGTTTTAAGTACTGTTTTCTTGCTGCTTGAAGTCGGCACGCGCGGGAAGAACACGTAGAAAAATAAATGTTCAGTCAGTCAAAGCTGTCAAAGTTTTGAGAGGAAGGAAAACAAAGAAAATAAATGTTCGTCGGTCGCCGTCACCCAAGTAACTGTCGGCCCTGCCCTACTGCGCACGCGCAGTAGTTGCTTCGTTTACCACACGATAGATGGCGCTTGGCTCTCAGCATTATCAAATTTGGCAATTTTCGCCACACATCTCTAATTATGCTACAAAATGTGGATCTGAATATTATTTAACAAAACTTTTAGGAAACATTCGCCGGCTATTTATTGTTTACGATCGCGGTGCTGGTGAGGTAGGCTCTTACCCAATAGGCGACCTGGATTTGGCGGACGTGCTCCATTTCCGCGGATGCATCGTAGTGAACAGGCGAAGGAAGGAAGGCGCTAAAGAGTCCAGTTTTCTTTTAAAAGTTCTATAGCAAATAATTTTTTTTTGGCTCCCTATTTTTGTGTTTCTTTTCACACCTTTTACGACGTGCGGTGGATGAAACTCGATTTTAAAATCATTTCATGGTCCCTTTAACACTGGATGCTGTGCTTGTGCGTGCTGTGTGTGTGTTCCGTGCACCGTGTTTGGCGACGACGCCTGGACGACCGTGTGCGCCGTCGGAATTACCAGTGCGCTCACCACTGGACTACAGAAGTATTTCGCGCGCTGCCCTTAGCCATTACAAGCGAGAGATCGTCGCGATTTCATACCCAGTCCGCTTGAGTCTGAAATCGCGACGATCTCTCACTTGTAACGGCTAAGGGCAGCAGCGAGATACCGGGCTCCCGAAGCAAGCGGCGTTCATTGAAAGCTCGTCGAGGGCGCTCTTCAAAAGTTACGTCACGGTGACGTCAATATGATAATCACCCACTTAGCGTTTTCGCGCTTCCACCGCCGTGTTTACAACTGGCGCTAATATCGCTCGGCGGATCCGCGCGCGGCTATCAACGGTCATCGGTGCGCCGGGCGCGCGTGAACGCTTGCGCGTCTCCGAGTTCGATTTCTCCTAGTGTTCTGCGGAAGGTGGTTTGCTTGGATCGGCGTACGTAGAGCATAAACTTGAGCTTGAACACTCGTGTGTTCTCTCAAGGGGATGCCTTGACGGTACTGTGCTGCAAAATGGTGCGGGAACTCCAACAAATTTAAGAACTTGGCGTTCTTCCTATTCCCGAAGGATTTCCAAAGCGAGAGGTAGGTTTGGTTTCGTTTCATTGGTTTCGGTTCTATTTGCTCCAACTCTATCCGGGAATGGAACTTCCGCGCTTTGCTCTTTCAGCGGCGCAAGATGTGAGTAATATCCCTGTCAGACGGCGTCCTAAAGATCCTTTTCACTAAGCTACTTTATAAAATCGGCGAACCAGCGCACGCCGTAGAGCACGTGCGCACTTCACATCCCGAGACACGGACAGCGTTCCGCTGTCCGTGTCTGGCGTGTTTTTGTGTGTCCCTTGCCTCCTTTTGCGTTCGGATATCAAGAGATATACTAAGAGATTTTGCTATTTCAGGTACAAGAAGTGGGCCTCCTATGCTAACTTAGCGCCTGACCATGCACAGAAAAAGCGGTTTCTCTGCGCGGATCACTTTGCAAGGCCTGCATTTTCAAATGCTGACCCCAAAAAAGAAAAATCGCCTGAAATGTGATGCCGTGCCTTCGGTTTGTGAATCGGATCCCCCACTCCAGCTTTTAGTACCACCAGACAAGTTTCGATCGTTAATGTGCACTTGTTGAGGAAGGCGCAAAAGTTGTGAGGTGGATGCATGATGCACATAATAAATAAAAAAAGCTCGTTTTTTTGTTTTTTTTCTAGGTATTTAGAATATCTTTGATTGTATTTCGTGCTGATAGGGTTTTGCAAATATATTTTTATCTCTCGTGTTTTGCATTGTCCACTCTATCTTCCTGCATTTTGTTGTGTTTACATATGATGTCAATTACTAGTCAAGATTTTTTGTACAAATGTGTGAAAATAATAAATCATGAATGAAATGTACATGCGTTCATCCTTGTCTCCGCCTCACAGCAGAAGCAGCTATATGAAGCTGTCTTGCTGTGATAAGCAACCAATCTAAATCAATGCTCCAGTGCATGTTGGAGCGGGAAGAGAAACGAAAAAAAAGGGGTGGGGGCGAAAAGGGGGCAAGCGGAGCGCGCGCGCGCCGGCGGTGCCGCGGCCGCGCGCGCCGTAAAGAACAACTTGCGCCATCTATGGGAACGTGTATCGACTGAAGATAGCGTACGGACTCCCTTACCACCCTCTCCATCTATTACTTTCGTTCTCCTCTTCGCTTTATTTTAAAAGTTATAGGCATATTAATATTACAAAAACAAGCAAAAGATAACCTCCTTCATGACGTCCTCGGTCCTCTGTCCCCCCTTTTCCCGCGCCCGCGGACCACGGTGACAGGAATGTGGGGAGGGAGGGGAAGACGGAGAAAGGAGGTGAGGCCGAGGAGATAAAGCTGCCCGGGAACGGGACAGCTCTCTCTCCTCGGCTGACCAGAACCAACAACGTCACAATTTCGTCACATGCCCGCCGCGTTTGACACCAGGGGGCGCTCTCGTAGGAGGAGGAGGTTTCCGCGTCATCCGGTTAAAATATGACGCACTGATATTTAGTTACTCTCTCCGTGCCCGCTGGGTTGCCCGAACCACAAGAGCCGTGGAAACCGCAAAAAAGGTAGACATTTAAATTGGATTGTGGCAGCCCACAGTCCCATCGGTATCGTCTGTTTCACGTGGCACGTGCTGCTTCCTAGACGGGGAAGTTCTCCCCAGGGAGGAGGAGCGACGGACTCGCCCCGTTGCCTGAGGGGAGGGACCAGGAGGCAGAGACGATGGCGTGACCACCGTCGCCAGTGCTGCACCTACACTTTAAGAAAAAAAGGGTGTAGTGGGGTGCATCAGGCGCTTATGCACCCTTTTCCTGAAAGACGCACCCTCCGTTGCCCAGCCAGTGTGCTTGTACACCGACAATGAGCATCCTCCTTTCCCTCAAAAACATCTAGGTGTACCAATGCACCGCCACGCTAGCCACGCGCCCCGATCAGCTTGTGCTTGGATTCCCCCATGGGGGTCACTCTTCGGGATGGGCAGTTTCTTAGGAAGTACGGAGCTATCGTGTTCCCTCGGTATTGACAGTAGAGTGGACGCTATGCTTGTTTTAGGCCAATCAAGTCTCCGGGTAGGATCACGTGACTACAGTCTCCAAGCTGGAGATAAGGCAGAGCACGGCACCAGCCTCAAGGCCAAGGCCACGGATAGCATCCACTGCACTATTAACTTTGGGTCGAACTTTTAAGAGGATATAAGCGACAAATCCTTTCATTGTTGGGTTGCCCCTGAAGATAAGCCTTTGCGAGGGTGGCCCCTTTTGGCCTTGAAGGAGCTGCAATTTTCATATTCATTTTTTTTTTCCTTCTCTCTCTAAGCTGCAAGCATGGAAGAAGGCGCGCAGTTGCCGGGCCAATGAACCGAAGGCTTTTTTTCAGACATGTACAAATTACTGAAAAAATGTAGTTAAGTTAAGTTACTGAGTATCGACGCCAAAAGTAATTGGAGTAGAGTAGAAATTACGCATTTGTAATAGTAATTGAGTAAACTACTAACTACTCTAAAAAGTAGCGAGTTACTTTCAAGTTACTTTCGAAGTTACTTTTTATATTTTTGTGGTAGCAAAATGAACAGCAGTTTTGATCCGTGAAAAACCCTGCGAGCCTAAAATAAATGCAGTCACTTTATGGCTTGCTTGTTCACCAAAATAGTTTATCCGCTTGCAGAAGCAATTGACTTTCAAAGGTTTTGATAGAAGAGTTTTCGCCTTTCCCTCCTAAAGATGTCCCCAGCAATGCTATAAAGATATTCCACCGAGGCGCTGGATTGAACGGCAGCGTTGAATTTGAGAAACAGGCTGTGCGGGGTCGGGTAAGCATGTGAGGTTTGCCTCGGCTAGAGGGTGTTCTGTAACAAACTTTCTCCTTTTTTCTTTTTTCTTCGACAATTTGAGATTGTTATGACTGGCCCCTCTTTATTCCCACGACGTTTGGGAAGTACGCTGAACGAATACGTGCACCTGACCGTCAAGGGTTCAAGTCTCGCGCCCCGACGATGAGATCATCCGGACGACTGCGCGTCTCGTTGCAGTGCTAGTGCTACGATACCGAAAAAAAAAAAAAAAAAAGATTGTTTTGGTTTAACAGAAGATGAAACGAAGTATACTTCACCGCTGACGCCGGGTCCAACAGGGCGGATGCTGCCCTACCAAGGGTGACTCGCAATTTTCGCCGGCGACTACGGTATCCTGGCGAGCCTGACACGCCTGACAAACAAATCATTTTAAACAAAGAGGAGGTCTCTCTGGCGTGGAAGGTCGGAAGGAACGCGAAGAATTACGTGCTCCCATGAACGGATTATCCGTGTCTGCGTTCGTCCGCGGGGGAGTCCGGCTTTGAAAAGGCGTATGCGCTGACGACGAGGCGACCATGGGAAGAGGCGCCTAGCTGCGAGGTTATTCCAGTGGCGCCTCTCCAGGAACCGCCAAACCGCTGGAGTCAGAATTCACTAAAGGCAGACATGAAAACAACAACCCTCGGAGTGTCCCCGTCTTTCACGGTTGCAGCTGGAGGTGGGGCGCCGGCGTGCATTACCGGATTAGGTCAATATCCGACCAAGGCTTGTTAAGCATCTATGCCTGCGTTCGTGCGGGCCGGTGTTTGTTATGCATTGGCTGCTCGTCGCCACCTTGGCCCAAGGACGCCTGTGATGCAGTTTCTACGTCTGCCGAGTATAAGTGCATGGGAACGGAATGGGAGGGGGCCCTTGTTCGGGAATGCCCACTTCATCTGCCGGCGTCTTATTTATTTCTGCGCTCAAACTTTCGTGATGAAAAAAAAAAAATAGGATTAGATTTCAAAAGTAGTTAGTAATTTGAGTAGAAGTTACCTGAAAACCGTAGTTAAATTAAACTACTAATTACCCAAATAAAGCTGTAATTGAAAGTTACTAAGTTACTCGGAAAAGTAGTTAAACTACAGTAGTTTGAGTAGAGTAGTTGAACTACGTCCAAGTCTGCTTTTTTTATCCCTCGACTCCTCTGTGTGAGCGCGGATACGGCAGGAGCGTGATCATGTGGTAAAGGTTTCACGGATGACGTAGTAGCTTTTTTCGACCTCGGAATGTCTGCTTCCCGGCCTAGTTGCTTGTGTGCTGTGCTGCGACCAGCGGGGCTGCCGTAGATTTCGCCCGCGACAACGTATTCGAGTGTACCAAGATTTCCAGTGTTTGAAAAGTCCTACGCGTGTATCGGCAACAGGGGATTTCTTCGAAAAAGCCCAAGGAAGTTATGTGATGTGTTTAGTGTTCGGTTCGGCAAATTACTGCTTCGGCCACATTGTGTTGAATCTTCACGGACCCCTTTCTTTTCGTTTTTGTGTTTGTGTGGTTCTGCAGTGCCCGTGTCGACATATATATCGGATTACATATATCAAGTCCGGTATTTTCATCGTAAGTGCACTGCAACCTACTGCTTTGCAACGATTGACCGTTCCGTTCCGGATTACCTCTAGAATTAGGCAGTGTCTATTTTCTATCAGCCGGGAGAATAATTTTCCCGAAATTCTATCGGCAGTCGCCTGCCATTAGCTGTATACAATCATGTGACAACTGCAGGTGGAATACTGACTTTCTTATTCTCCTGGCGTTTTGTGAAAACACGTTTTTGTCGATACACGTTTTGTAGACACGTTTCATCGACACTAACGTTTCATCGTCACTCGTTACGCAAAATGAACGCTGTAGCGACATTTTGTCGCGCGTGTGTCTCTGAGGCGCGTGCTCACCGACCCAGCCGACCCGTTCGCGCCGCTTCGTGGCGACAGTCTGCGGCGGCTCATTACGAAAATGTTAGCCCACCTGTCCTACCTATACACGTCACTTCGCGGATACATTCTGAGGCGGCTCATTACAAGAAAAGAAAGGAGGGAAGCTAATATAGAAAAGCTCATCTGAGCTGTCGACAAAACGTCATTCGATGAATTAACGGCGACTGCCGGTGGATATTTGTGGAAATAAATCTACGGGCTGCTGGCAGAATGGACACTACCTAAGACTCACCCCCGGTTCTTGTTTGCTTAGTAATCTTTTCAGTTGTGTAAAATCTTCTTTGTACGTCTTCAGATATCACGGATTGCTTGCAAGTTTGTACTTGTTTACGGAATAGGCTGTCTAATAAACTTCTATGAGATTTGAAAACAATACCGTGTGTCCGTTTACCTGCCTTTTTGCAATCACCGGGGCGCATACATTTTTTACTGTTTTTCGTGATGTCTTAAATCGGTTTATGAAGTTATGAAACGGGTGCACAAAGTGGTGTAACCATGCACCTTTGAATCGGGTGCATCTGTGTTCTCTTCGAATTCAGCGAGTGTAGAAAGAGGTGTAACAGTACACTATTGAACGGGGTGCTCCTGTGTTCCCTTTGAGAGCAGTAGGTGTAGAAAGGGGAGTAATGGTACACTATTGAGTGGGGTGCGTCTGTGTTCCCTTTGAGTGAAGCGGGTGTATGAAGAGGTGCAATGGTACACCATCGAATGGGGTGCATCTGTGTTCCGTTTGAGTGAAGCGGGTGTAGAAAGAGGTGTAGCCGTACACCATCGAATGGGGTGCACCTGTGTTCCCTTCGAGCGAGATTTCTGTAGAAAAAGGTGTACATGTGCACCACACCAACGGGTGTACACGTACTCCCATATTTGGGGTGCACTTGTATTCCCCCAAAGGGTGTAGTATATGTGACAAGCACTTACACCCCCTATGGGTGTACCCCATGACACCCTTTTTTTTTAGAGTGTAGGCCCATGGTGCGACTAGGTGCATGTGCTGCTTTCGCAGCTGAGAGAGAATGCTCAAGAGGCGCAAGCTTCAACCTTGGCGTAGAGGACTGCAGTGGCTTCCCGTGGTCTGAAAAAGACACCTGGGTCGCCACTGATACCTTAGACGGCGGAGGTCCTCTGCTGGACACCGCCTCGGCAAAAGAGTCTCACTGGAAAGCAGAGAGGCGGCGATTTGCATCCTGGCAGGTTATATCTTCTTTCACCTTAAGAGCAAGTATTTTTTTTTTCTTTTTGAAGTGGTTGCAAGATCGAGAGTAGGCAGGGTGGTCGCCTTTACAGTTTACACATTTGTAGTCGAGGTTGCAGTCATCAGCTGTGTGTTCAGTGCCGCTGCACCTGACACTGGTCTCACGACCACGGCAAGCTCGTGAACCATGACCATACCGCTAGCAGCGAAAGTAGCGTAGCGGGTTCGGGACATACGGTAAGGGGCAACGAGTTTTTCTCGAATGTCAGTATAACATGTTTGGTGGGTTTTTCCTCACTATTTTGTCGGATTGTGATGCGCTTTGCAGCTAGGACTCCTTCGGCTTGCAGACCCTCTACTATTTCTTCTTCAGTAGTGCCTATCAAATCGTCTTCCGAGATCACGCCGCAGATTCTGTTCAGTGTTCGATGAGCAGACACTGTCACCTTGAGGTCTTGAACGGTTTAAAGATTCATCAAAGCGGTGGCTTAGTATTTCTCAACAAGAAGGTCGCCTGAGAACAGTTTTTTGGTTTCATACTTTGCTCCTAGCGTGCCTTAAAGCACTTTGGCGAAAAGGAATGGAGACAGTTTTGAAAGTGGTTTGGATGCGTCGTCAGAGTGAAGGACAAAAAATCTTGTAAATGGTCGTTTGCATTGTTCGTGGAGAGAAATGTTGACAATGCTTCGGTGCGGGTCCTTTTCAGGGCCCGATCAAATGGTTTAGTTTTGGAACCCATACAGATGGGAAGGAAATTCAGCGCCCGGGTGCACCGCTCACCACGGAGCCTAACCACGGGGTAGGTAATGTGCCATAGCAAGAAAGGCTTGGAGTACTCAATTACCCTACCGATGCTGCCCGGGCACCATACCCGAGTGTGGCTGCAGGAACAGGACCTGTTTCCACTCAAGGTTGGCCCTTGCCGTCTAAGAAGGTGAAAAAGAAAGAGAGTGTAGAAGAAAAGAGAAAGAGATGGAAGGAAAAGTGAAAGAAGGAAGGAGGGTAGAAGTGGTGACTGACTGAATCATCGGGCCAAGCCAGGACACTCATCTACGAGAGGCAAAGGCCGAAGTCGTATATTGCGTCGCCCAGGGGGCCCCGAAGGGTCCAAACATACCCCCGGCTCAGCTCAACCGCTAGGATCCCCTTTACTCCGGAGTTAAGCGACGCGCAGCCAGGCGTGGGTGGGCGAAACCACATGGCTCGGGGATCGCAGTGACGCCACTCACCAACCACCTACTAAAGTAGGCGCCCCCTGCGTGCGGGTATGGTGGCCCACGTGGATGGGGTCCGTGGTGACGCTACTCACCAAGCACCTAGCACCTAAGGTGCAGACTCCCCCTGCGGAGCTCGGGGTTCGTGGAGAGGCCACCTTCCAAACACCTCCTTTCACAGCTGCACCCTGCGGAGAATAAATCATAGCTAATGTGCCAGAAATTTGGGGGGGGGGGGGGGGGGGGGGGTAAGGAATGGCGGCCTGAGAGTAACATCTCGGTTGCACGAGGAAAAGATCCAGAAATAATTTCTAGTAATGAGCGTAAACATGGATTGAAGCCGAGCTCCACTTCGCTGTTCGACTGACTCGTGTTCAATCCCTGCTTCGGTGCATATTGCGTCGGCACCTTCGCTGTACACGCGCACGCGCACATGGCGGCACCCTAGTGATTATGTTTCGTAAAAGATAAACAGGCTTTGACGATGTCTAGGTGCTGCTCGTACCGTTTGATGTAAACACTTAAATTCGAAATTTGTGTGACTGTCCAAGTTGCGGATATATTTATTTACATTGGAACCTCACAATATATATTTCCGTTGCCGGAGTTTTATATCAAAATTTATTGTTACAAACGGGTAATTTTCCAAAATGTCTCTGTATGCTGTAGGAAGCCTTTCCACGCACACTTTGGCTTTTCAAAGGGTTTCTATACTTAGTCTCACACGTACTTAGACTACTTCAATGGTTCTTTGGTTCCATTTTCTATTTTTATCTATTCCAGTGTATTTGTATTGCTTCTAAGTGCCTCTATTCTGTTCTGCGCGCGATATTTCTTGCATATATTTAGTGTCTGTGACGGCTGTGCGAGCGCTTGCTGAGGAAGAGTGCTCGTGCAGTCAACCTTTCGCAAAGTTATCTATGCCGCAAAAAGCGCAGCACGAGTGTAGTTACTCGCGCCGCGTGTATGCTACTAGCGTCTGCAGTGTTAGCTTTTTGGAAGTAAAAAAATATGAAACTAATCGCACTTCGTACGTGCGTTCGTCAATGCATTTTTGCAATATTTAGTTCAAAACTTTATTAGTTAAGGCGAGCGCGCGCAGCGCGTGTGACTATATATGAAGACTCATGATGGCGCTTGGCGGCATCGATATTTAGCAAGGGGCCAAACCTCGCGCATTGCGGCCAACGGCACAGACATTTCCGTTCATTGCGTCGCGTTGCTTGGCGCGGCGCAATGCCTCCCCATTGGCTCAATGCAAGGGTGACCTTGCAACGAGCCATTCTTGCAATCGTCTTTAGACATCGCTCAATAAGGTGACTGATCCTTATGAGGCCTCATTCTTCTCCACCCATGGATTCAACAGCTTGGAGTTATTTTTTTATGCGTAACGTTGGTGTCTCTCACCATCTTTCGAACAATTAATTTATTATATGCTCTCAATAATGTGTCGACATGTAAAATTACGACCCAGCAAGTTGTAGAAAGTTAAAGGGAACTAAGGGCGCTTCAAACATCGGTGTTTTC
This sequence comes from Ixodes scapularis, assembly GCF_016920785.2. Taxonomy (NCBI): domain Eukaryota; kingdom Metazoa; phylum Arthropoda; class Arachnida; order Ixodida; family Ixodidae; genus Ixodes; species Ixodes scapularis. Next base: position 121,444,117 of record NW_024609846.1, read on the forward strand.
GGTTCTCCTTGAAGTTTATTACAACTTATTCCGTGAACAAGTACAAACGTGCAAGCGGTCTGTGAAATGTGAAGAGGCACTCTAAGCTATTATACAACTGAAAAGATTGCAAAGCAAACAAGAACCGAGGTAATTCTAGACTATAATGGTATACTTTCGGCAAAATTATTCTCCCGGCTGCCGCGAGAATCGACGCTGCATAATCATATAGATATCCTGGATAAGTACGCGGAGAAGAACGGTTAATCGTTGTAAACAAGTAGGTCGCAGTGCACTTACCATAATAATAGCGGACTTGAAAGAAGTAATCTGATATATATGTCGACACGGTCAAAGAAGGACAACCACACAAACACCAAAACGAGAAGGAAGGCTCCTTGAAGTTTCAACACGATGCGGCGCACAAGCTGTCATTTGCCGAACCAACCCAAACCGCAAGAATTCCTGACTTCTTTGAAGAATCGCTTGTTGCCATGCACGTGTAGGACTTCTCGAACACTGATAGCTTTGGTGCACATCGAATACGTTGTTGAGAGACATCCTAATAAGGCCGCAGGGTTAGGCGGCAGATTGAAGCAGGTAGGACGACTCGAGCGAAGTTCAAACTGCAACTGACAACAAACAGACAAGGAAAAAAAGGAAAAAAAAAAAAAAAAAAAGAACGGCTGCCAGGCGCACTCTTTAGTCAGTCAGAGTTTTGAGAGTAAAGGCCCGTTCACACTCTTGCGACCGAGTACGACTGAGAGAGACGAGATCTCTTACAACTTCTTAAATGTTTCTAGAATGAGGGAACACACTGACATTGTGGCGCCATCTATGCGGTGACCCTAGAACTGCATTTCACAAAAGCGAAGGTTTTGCGGGATTTCCGAGGTCAAATGTGCGTAATACCCATAGAAAGGCTCGTTTATAACATTGACAAAAGTTTTTCGAGCCAAAAAAGAAAGGATATTGCGCGAGAAATAAAAAAAAAAAATATGCCGGACCGCCGAGTTTACACTGCTTCCTAATAGATGGCGCCAGTGTGTTCTCTGGTTTAAGAAGTTTTAAGGAACCCAGGTTTAAGAGGTCGCAAGCAGTCGCAAGAGTGTGAACTGGCCTTAAAGGCCCGTTCACTCTTGCTAAGGAACCCAGGTTTAAGAGGTCGCAAACAGTCGCAAGAGTGTGAACGGGCCTTAAAGGCCCGTTCACACTCTTGCGACCTCTTAAACCTGGGTTCCTTAAAACTCAAGGAGGTTAGAAGTACTAGGAGGGGGCACGTTGCAATATTGGTGAAGCCTAGTCATAAAAAGTTTAAACGATTTTGTGCCCAGCGTGACCGCAGATCTCTCTGGCGATTGGTGCGCGTGACATGTCACGTGCGAGATGGATGGTTGACTGTAGAAGGACTCCTTGCAGGCTTGCGCGCGCTCCGTCCGGTAGGTTTTATCAGATCGAAGTCTAGACTGTGGTGTATTCTAGTACTCCATAGCAAGACGAAGGCGAGCTACGGTCACGTGATGTGGTCACGTTGGCATGGTAGGTGAGGAGAGTAAGGAGGAAAATGGGAAAGAGGCGAGGCGTCAAGGGAGCATGGCTTGTGAAGGCTACGCGGCCGACGTCATGCCCTCTCCTACCCTTCTATTCTCCATGTTAAAACTTGTTAAACCAGAAAACACACTGGCGCCATCTATTGGGAAGCAGTGTAAACTCGGCGGTCCGGCATATTTTTTTTTATTTCTCGAGCATTATCTTTTCTTTCTTGGCTCGAAAAACTTTTGACAATGTTATAAACGAGCCTTTCTATGGGCATTACGCACATTTGACCTCGAAAATCCCGCAAAACCTTCGCTCTTGTGAAATGCAGTTCCAGGGTCACCGCATAGATGGCGCCACAATGTCAGTGTGTTCCCTCATTCTAAAAACATTTAAGAAGTTGTAAGAGATCTCGTCTCTCTCAGTCGTACTCGGTCGCAAGAGTGTGAACGGGCCTTAAAGGGATACTTCAACGAAATTTGAAATATTCCCGTCGTGTTCAAAAATAGGTTGAATATGATCCACAATATCCGTAAATGACAATCGCACGTTTGTATTTTGAGTCTGGTGGCTGTATTTTTCGTTATAATCGGCCCACTCTGGCAAGCGCTCGGAGAAGGCCCAGCGGAGACCACGTGACATCCAACGCAATCGTGACGTAGGTCGTCTCAAGACGAGCAAAGCTACGGCGAGGCTGACGTCGAGAGGATGGCCTAGTCGTTCAAGCCACCGAAGCGGCTGCTTTTGTACGAATTTTGAGTGATGGGTTAATCTTCTATAATCTTGTAGGGGGACAATAGCGACTTCTGCGACACACAAAAGACATTCTCGGGAAGAGTGGAGTTCCTCCTGCCCCTCTTCTCTCGTCGTGGCCGGAGACGAGACAACCTCCGTCACTAGCTGTCAAGGTTCCTAGACGGGCATTACAAGCGAGGCGTTATCGACATCCACCAGGTGCTCTTTGTTAATCGTTTAATTCGTTTTAAAATTCCTTTTCGTGACTTTTTTAACAAGATATTGGTATGTTCGATGTGATGCTGCTTTTTTGAACACATATAGACCTTTTCTGCAAGTGCGCCGCCATCTTGAATTGACGTCACTTCCAGTATGGGCGAAAACATTGTTTTGCCTTTGCCACGCCAATAGAAGTCATTTAGGATATAAGCGTAACCGTCACACTTTCTCGTTTTGCCTCCCCTTTATTTTTTTACTATTTGCAGGTTGAAACCTTGGATTATTTTTTCGTCGCCCATACCGGATACGCTTATTAGGTGGCTGGGAACGAGAGTACACAGAAAAGGTCTATAGACCAAAAAATGAGCGCCGAAATTTCGTTGTAGTATCCCTTTAAGGAAATCAAAGGAAGTGTTGCTGAGCCGGAGGCTCAGTATGTCACCTTTCAGGCGCACCCTTCCGGATCTTGATGCTTATCAGCGTGTAGCTCGCGCGCTGCTGGGGGTCACGTGACGGAGCTGACCGGAGAGGAGGAAGGGGGCGACGGCGAGGTCAAGGCGCAGGACACCAAGAACCCCCCCCCCCCCAAAAAAAAAAACAACAACAACACATTCTTATCATTGCTTATAAAAAAAAAACAAAAAAAAAAAACAAAAAAAACTTGCGGTTGGTTTTTTGTGGCAGTGCAGTCAATGCTAGGGGAGAGGGTGCACCGACCGCTGTACACGCGTTTTTCTCTCCTCTTTGAATTGCCTCTGCACGTCGCGTTTACAGCACCAGAAAGCAGGCGAATCGTGCGCATTTCAGCACGCTCGAACGCAGGAAATCGCGCTGGCCGCTCGGGTTGCGCCCGAGCGAAGAGAGCACTCAGCGCGAGCTCGTAGTTTGACTGCTGCAATGGCGAGCATGCTCTCGCTATGCTCGATGTTCTTGCAGCCTCGTGTTCGCGCGCTACCTTCGCTGCGTCTTGAATTGAGGCGAAACCGAGTACTAGAAGTATATTCCTTCACGCGGTTGCGTCTTATGCGAGAGAGATTCGAGCTGAATAAGGAAATTGAGCCAACCAAAACGCCGAAGTTTTAAAGTTCTGTCAAAAATATCGAATCGCCAACGTCGCGCGTTTACGTAAAACAACAACAACAACAACAACAAAAAATTGTTTATTGGAGTTGCAGTTAAAGCGAACTTCAGCGCAATTAATATATAAATGTAATTACTGGAATTACGCGGACGATTTGAAATCGATGAACCGGCGCTCCCTGCCTTCCGGAAACATAGGCTGCCACGGCTGAAACAGGCGTACCCATGCCGCCGCTCTGTACGTTCAGTATCAAACGGGCTCCGGAGAGCCGTTTGATTAAACCGGTACAGTTTGACGGTCATCGGTCACCCGCTTGTGTAACATGGTCTCCGGTTTGAGCAAACGTGCAAAAACTTTGCCAAACGAGTGGCCCATTTGCCCAGACGAGTGACCCGTTTGCCAAATGAGTGACCTGTTTGCCCAAAAAGGTGAGCGTTATGGCTCATACGGGGGACTCCTTTGACAAACTGGTGACCGGTATGGCTAAACTGTTACCGGTTTGAACCCATTTACTTTCCTATAGATGCCAAATGTTTTTTTTTTTTTTTTTTCAGTAGGGCTGCGTTCGCTTGAGACGGCGCTAGCTTTCATTCTGGGGGGATTATCGTAATCCTTTCACATAAGGTGCTGGCCTTTTTCAACGCCGCGCAGCGCAGCCAAACACGAATCTCTGAAGCACCCTTAAATGTTGACACATATATAGAATTGTATTTTCTGAATAAAAGATGCTGGTTACACAATACCTGACATGGAAATTTATGTCAAACTTATAATCTCGACTTTCTTTGACTAAAGATTATACACCGCGTTTCACGTAAGAGTGAATGTCGCTTAGTCTAGAAATTATGTATCGTATGGAAATAGGGTTAGCACCATGTTAGTTACAGTCAAGGAACGTATTTGATGGGGCACATAGCGTTTATGGTAGTCAATTTGTTAGCTAGTTTTGCATAATTAACTTTTTAATAATTAGACGTAAGCACAAAGTTTGAATTAGACACTTGCTGAAGAGAATCGAAAATCGCTAAATCAGTCAATTTTAGAAACATTAGGAGTGCGTATGAAGTAGTGTTTCGAAAAAAGTCGCCACTTCGCGGTTGCAGGCGCAAGGCTGGTAGAGCGAAAATCCGGATGATAAGAAACGGGCCGGGCGCGAAGCATTTTGGCGCATTTTTGGGGCACAGAAAAACGGTAAACGTGCACCCAATCTTTCTAAATTTGACTCATTAAGTGGTTTTGGATGATGCCCAGAAAGTTTCATATTGGAACTGTATGTTATCTTCAATAAATAAAAAGTTAATTTAGATATGTCTATGAGGCGCGCAATTGCTCAAGCAACCTTGTTGCGGCCCCCATTTCGGGCAAGTTAAGTGCATCAAAAGTGCTCCAACGTGAGTTTCCTTTTTTTAATAATTTTGACGCTCTTACGCGATACGCCCTGTATGTATGAAATGTATTAGCGCCCTAGCTTAGCCTTATTTTTTTTTCGATATGTCTCTTGTATTTGTTTTATATGTCTTATCGACATATGCGCACATCGGATTCTCTAATGAGGCGAAACATAATACACATGAAGTAAGCAGCTCCATTGCTAAAAGAGCAATCGCTAAATAATTTGCAGTTAAAATAAACTTACACGAACAGACAAATAAAATTTTCGTAAATAAGTAAAGACAAATTCACAAATGTCATTTGATTTCGAACCTAAAACATATGCAGCAGAACAAAAACCCTTCACCCTTGGCTCCAAGCCCAAAGAGACACCGCGACTAACTTCGGTATACTCGTGGTGAGTCTGAGAGCGCGATTTTCTTTTGATAGATTGACATAATTTACCTTTTCAACTGATTAAGTACTGATTAACTACTAGACGGCGCATATTTTCGTTCAAATTATGAAAATATACCACCTCTGTTGAACCCCAAAATAGATTTCCTATATACTTCGCATGCAAACACTAAACGATTTTTGGAGGGCCGTTGTGACCTTCCCAAGGGTACAACAGCTTATGCACCATCACCATGGCCTACTGTTGCTTTTTACTAATAACTAGATCGGTCTTACCTAACCATAATTTTACCTGCGGTATTTTACTAAAATATTAGGCTACCTTTTATTGCTAGGGAAATCAAATGGTTTTAAGTCGAAACGAGTCCGCTTTGTGCGGCAGCCATTAAAACCTTACAATAGTTTTCTATAGTTTTTGTTTTATATGTTTGCAGCCCAGTTGACAAGAAGCGAAGAGCAACTCGAACCAAGTACCCAGGAAAAGCTGTCCTGGCAGCAACAAGCTGATGACTAGATGAACTCCAGGGGCCATTTTCAACGCCTTCGAGCAGACAGAAGCATGTGTGGGACGACGACCCGTCACAGGAAATGCCGACTAATGACAGAGACTAGCAAGGCAGGCAAGCACGCGGACCTTTCCAGATTCATCTCAGCAGCTATGCCAAAACAGGGGCCAATAATCGGAAGCGCAGTTTTTGTGTACACTGGTTTAAAAAGTTTTGCTGGCTTCAACGAAAGACGCTGCATTTTGCTTTTCTTGTAGCGCATTTCCTCCAGGAAGCGGAATATCGAAAGGGAACCCGGACTCGTCATTTGTGTCGACTGGGTTTCGAACCTGGAAAAAAGCGATAGAAAGATTTAATCAGCATGAAAAATTTGAGGACCATGTAAACAGTGTCGTGTCCTGGAATTTCTCCAGGGCAAGCAAAACAATTGCTTTTATGCTAGATGAAAGCGTTGAAGGACGAGCGGGTCAAGTTGAAGAAAAACGCGAACAAAACCGCGAAATGTTGAAGTGGCTGACATCGTAGTTCTTCTCGCGAAAAGAGGCAGGCCATTTAGGGCACACTGAGAAGGACGGAATCGCTGAACAAGGGTCTCTTCTTAGATGTAGTTAATCTCCTAAAAAATATGATCCTGTGTTGCGCGGTCACCTAGAGTCAAATCCACAAAACGCCTCCTTCACTAGCAACAGAATACAAAATGGTGTTATAGAGTCACTGCATGAAGCTATGATATCTTCGATAATCATGTGCGTTCAAACGAAAACTATCTTACTCATGTGTGACGAAAAAAGTGACTGCGGCCCTCACGAGCAACTCTCCGTTGTTATGCGGTATTTTTGCGAGGTCAAAAGAGGCTAGTTGAGGTATTTTTGCTCTTGAAAGGCTTACTTCTTTAGACAGTAGCTCGGTGTTTTCCACGCTGCAAGCAGTTCCCACTGGTCTCAGGTTTTCTGGGATTCCGCGAGCTCTGTCTGCTTTGACGGGGCCTCTTCTATCTCAGACATGTCTCTGGTGTTCAACCTAAGTGCAAAGAGCAGAACAATAAGATCGTATACGTTTACTGCTATGCCCACTGCTTAAACGTGGTACTTGTAGATGGATGCTTGTCGCGAGCAGAAAACAGAATGTTGTTCGATTTTTTCGGCACTCTGCAAATTGCGTACAACTTCATTGAAGGTAGTGCTGTACACCACGCTGTCTTCGAACGAATTTGTGAGACTGCCGGCACACAGTTGGAAACTTTGAAATCTTTGTCCACGACTAGGAGGTGGGAATGTCGGGCTTAAGCTGTAAAGGCCATTCGAGAGAGCTACACTGAACTGTCGAGTGCGGTCATTAAGATTGTAAATTCAACGAAGCACCCCGAAACGAGAGCGAAAGGCAAGGGAATTCTCTCTCAGCTGCCGAGCTTTGACTTTGTGTGCTTCGTAGAAATAGCTCACCCAGTTCTACGGCTTATTTTGAAGGTTAGTAGGGCTCTTCAGGATTCTAACATCAATTTCACTACTGCACTCAATGAAGTCAGACATTTGCAAACAGCACTGCAAAACATAAGAAGCTATGAAACAGTTTTTGCGAAAATGTTTTCCGAGGCTTCTTCGATTGGCGAGACGAATGAACTCGAGATACCTGACGTTCAAAGAATAACAATGTGAAGGTGAATTGACCAAAATCGGGGCAAATTAATGTTTCTATGCGACGAAAGAAAAAGAGTTTCGTGTGTGTGTGTTCTTTCCTACGCTCGACGCCTTTATTCAGGGTATCGAGGAAAGGTTCACGCAAGAGACTTTTGAGCATGTATGTGCCATGCAGAACCTTTTGTCTCTCTCTACAGGGGATGAGCAAACAGCTCTTATTTGTACCTTTTTTGAAACGGATCGTGACAACTGACGGGCTGAAATGAGGCTTCTGAAGTCTTGAACCAGCAACGAAAGTTCGAACTCCGGGAAAATAGATTGTCGCTGGAACGGCTTCGCTGGCTGATGCTGCCTTTTGTCGAGCAGAAAATTGCCGCATCAACCAATTTTGAGAATATCCTGAAGTATTTCACAACGAAAACGCGCAAACTTTTGTTATGAACGTGTTTCATATACTGGCGTCAATCATCGGTCGTGTTACTCCTATCTCCGTCCGTACCCAGGTTCGATTCTCACATCTATAGTGTTTTTGCACAGTTAACGTTTGTACCTGCAGGTACAAACGTTAACTGTGCAAAAAGAAACGAACAAATGATAACTAAACTATAATAAGCATGCTTATTATAGTTTAGTTATCATTTGTTCGTTTCTTTTTCCGCCAGCTCAGTTGTCATGTGTTTTTACTACTGTGTAGAGTCCATTGCATATGCATAGCAAATGTGTAATGCCAGAGTCCTTGTGCGCTTCAGTTTTTTGTGTGTGTGTGTGTGTTTCTTTGTAAAAGCTTTTGTGCACTACAACTTTTGTTTATCGTACAAATGACTTTGATAATTGTTTAATAAATCCCTCTTATAGGTGCAAGGAATACATCTTCTTCACGTTATTGTTGTCTAATAAATTCCTATTTTGAGTGCAAAAAAATACGTTTCCCTCCCGCTTTTTCCCCTCACGATGAGTCCGCTCCCCAAAGCGTTGATGTGGTGCTCGGAGCGAGGTCTAAGTTCGTATGCATGTAAAGTAATAATTCTGAGTAGCAGTTTGCGCATCTTTAATGCGAACACTCACAAAAAGAGTAAATAGCGTGATGACAGGGAAATCGGTGGCCGAGAGGAGAAAAAAGGAAAGAAGACGTTTCGAACGGCAGGCGTTTTCATGCTCTCCACAGAAAGTTCGAAATCGGCCTCTCTCAGCCGAGTTATTCCTTCCACGTCTGAGTCTGCTTCTGTCAACAGTATGAAGACCTACCGTATTCTGATGCCCCGTTTACCTTCAGGTAACGTCGTACTTAATTCGCTCTTCCTTCATGTGGATATGTCTGCCCGACCATATTGTGCCCCGGACTTCAGGGATGCCATTTTCCCCCTCGTCAACCCAGACGACGTAATTAGTCTCGGGCAATACCAGATGTCCCACGTCTGGATGATAACGTGCGCGAATGCCCTTACAAAGGTCAAGTTGGCCGCATGTGAAGAGCTCACCGTCAAAGGCCGGAATTGCCTCGTGATCGACCCTGAAACCAGGGACGTGAAGCTAAAGCTGCTGTGGTTACCGAGTCACATCGAAGACCGCAGAATAGTTGAAGCACTAGAGCCGTTCGGAGAAGTGGTCTCAATCGAACGTGAGAAGTGGAGGGTACCAGGAATGGAGAATTTGCAGACCATGAACAGAGAAGTGACACTGGCGCTGGCGGAAAGTGTGTCATATCCTGAAATTCCATACCTGTTGATGGTCTTCGGATGCCAGTGCCACGTGCTTGTACCTGGTCGATCCCCGCTCTGTCTACGGTGCAACAGGGTCGGGCACATCCGCCGGTACTGTCGGATACCGCGATGCTCTCAGTGCCGACGCTCCGGGCATACCGTAGAAGACTGCGTGCTTACCTATGCAGACAGACTGCGTCAAGGAACGGTCCAAGGCGAAGAACCGTCGACGGAAAACCTCATGGACGTCAGTGAGGTCGTCGAACCTACAGGCGACATTTCTTCTCCCATTAACTATGAAGGAAACCTCACCCCTGCACAGCCACCATGTGAGGCTGAGGCACGACTCCAAGAGCCAGCTACACAAGGAGCGAACACAACAGTCCTTGTGGTGATGGTGTGCTCGGGATCTTCCACGACGAGGGAAGAATCAGATGACTTTCCACCCCTTACTGTCAACTCGACGCAAGAGAAGAACCTTGGAACAGACAAAGTCTTCCAAAGAAGACGGCCAGGGAACCACAACTGGGGCTAGCATGATCCATGAAGACCCACGCAAGGACGAAATGCCAAATGACAGCTTAGCCCCACAGTCAAAGCTTTTAGACCGCAAACAGGCAGCCAAACGACACAAACCGTACGAGAAACATAAAACAGGCTCTGCACCTGTCGGGGGAAATTCCCCAGCCCACAATCCCCAAACATAAAGTGTCATGCGTAGCGCCCTTCCACTTCGTGTGGCCACCTTAAACGTTGGAGGTTTAAAATCTAGAAGGAAACAACATCAACTCTTTCAGCTCTTGCGTAACCAACAGATAGACATCCTCGCAGTACAAGAAACTAAGATTTCAACAGAGCAAGAAACCGAAATTGCATTTGAACCGTTCATGAGTGATTTCAAACTTTCCGTAAGTCATGCGTGCGGTACTTCAGCGGGATGTTTTCTGTTTCTGAAGAAAGTCAGAGCTTTTTCGTCAATTTCCTTGACCATTGATGTGGAGGGGCGTTTTCTTTTGTGTCACCTAAAGTATGACGATAAGGATTGGAGATTCATATGTGTTTATGCCCCTAATGCAGTGTCGGCTAGGAATATTTTCTTTTAATTTGTATCTCATTATTTGACTACAGATAGAAATATTGTTCTTCTTGGCAACTTCAACTGTGTTTGCAGTAATGGAGATCGTTCGCAACCAACGTCCAGAAATGATTCGAGCGCAACCAAACTAGAATCATTAATGATTGAGCAAAACCTAATAGACATTGGTGATGTCAAATATGGAGATCTACATTACACACACTTTCAGAACTCATCACATGCTCGCCTTGACAGGATTTATGTGAGCGGTGAATTGTTCGCGCAAATCAGTAACTATAACGTGAAACCAATATTCTTCTCTGACCACTGCCTGGTATCAATTTGCATCGGTGAAAAAAAGCGTTCATCCTTTCGTCCCGTATGGGGCTCGTGGAAATTTAATGTAACTCTCCTTTCTGAAAAGGGGTTCACTGAACGCGTTCCTTGTCTGCTGTCAGATGTCTCGGGCCTCCCTACACTTACCGTTTTTGCAAAGTGGGAAATGTTTAAACAGAACGTCAAGAATTGGGCCATTGAATATTCGAGTATCCTGGCGTTTGAGCGGAAGAATGACCGAAGGAAATTATTCAACAACCTGGCAACCTTATACGAACTTGAATCGTTTAGCCCTGGGACATACACAGAGGAAATTAACATAACCAAAGCACAGTTACAAAGATATGATCCAGACAAGTATAGAGGAGCAGTTGTTCGTTCACGAACGGAACGGTTTGCGCTCAATGAACCCCTAACACGTCGATCGCTAAATGATGAGAAAAGATACGCCCTGTCAAAACAAATTCTAGCAATTGATAATGAAGGTACCACTGTGTACGATACACCTGAGATTCTAAAAGTCTTCCAAGACCACTAGACGAATCTTTTTGACAAAGTGATACCAGATGGGGATACAAAAGGTGTGAAAGGAATTACTGTCCAACTTACCAGTCCTTTCAGAAGAAGGAAAAGCTTTGATAGATGGAGCGTTAACCGTTGAAGAAGTCCGGTACGCCATAAACTCACTTCCCATGAATAAGACACCTGGTCCCGACGGACTATGCGCAGAATTCTATAAGAAATTTACTGACCTATTAGCTCCTGTGCTGCTTGATGTCTTCTACGTAGGATACCAAGAAAAAAAAATACTTCCACCCACTTTTTGTCAAGGTCGTACGGTCTTAATACCTTAAAGTACAGATGAAGAAATGATGAAAAAGACTGGGAGCTACAGACAAATATCCTTGTGTAATGTAGACTACAAGATGTTTGCAAAAATACTCACAGAAAGACTTCCCATGATAACTCGTTCTTTAATTGGAGAACACCAGACGTGCGGGATTCGAGAAAGAACAATTCAAACCAACGTACACGTCGCCAGATCAGTTCTGGAGTGTGCGACGGATAGTAACGATCAAGTTGCATTGGTACAAGTTGATCTTTCAAAAGCCTTTGATCGGGTCAGTCACTCTTTTTTGTTTCAAATTCTTTCCCATGTCAATATTAGAGACACTGTCCTTTCAGGCGTTCAATTATGTTACAGAAATTGCTCTACCAAAATCATTGTTAATAACACTCTTTCAGCCCCAATCGCTGTGAAATCTTCAGTGAGGCAAGGTTGTCCTCTATCTCCTCATATGTTTGCTTTATATCTCGAACCATTGCGCCTTAGTATAATTAGAAACCTTAATGTTCGGGGGTACATCATCAATTCCACTGAGGTAAAGTTGTTGGTTTATGCCGATGACGTCGTATTTTTTTGCTCTGACAAGGAAAGTGTAGAAGAAGCACTCCGGGTAACGCATAATTTTTGTGCGTTGATAGGCGCATCTGTTAATAACGACAAGTCAAATGGATTCTGGTTGGGCATGGGGGAAACAACGCCATCCAAATTTGCAGGAATCCTGGAATCAACCAGAAATCAAATATCTTGGCGTACCACTCGATCAAACTAGGAATAGTTGGTCATACTGGATGTCAGTTGCAACAACTATCAAACGGAAAATTGACGCCTGGCGAGTACGAGATCTCTCCGTCTTCTCCAAGGCCGCAGTCTGCAATGTTTTTCTCGCATTACAACTTATGTACATCCTGCAAGTGCTACACTGTGCCCCCCACGAATCCAAGCATTCCGTCGTTTGTTTGCCACCTTCATTTGGAGTCCCTCTTGGGAACGGATGAGGCGGGATAACTTGTTCCTACCTCTGGAGTCTTGAGGATTCGGCCTTGCTCATCTGTTTGTACGCCAACTGGTCTCTAGGCTGTTTTTCGTTAGGAGTATGACACACCCGTTCCTACTCTCACCTGTCCAAACGAAGCTGGCATCACATTTGCCATTTATCATAGTTACAACTACGAACGTAAATAGGTACAGGCTTGCGGGTTTTTGGAAAGAGGTTGTCGACGCATTGTTCTTTCTGAAAGCTCGGTTTTCGTTGGAATACTTGTTTAGTGTTTCAAGATAATGTTTGTCTCATGCGTTGGTTGAAGAATTTTTTCCTCTTCTCATTTATAGGTCAATGTTTAGTGACAGTCCAGGACGGGATGTTTTGAAACGCGTTAAAAAGATGTGTGTATCTCCAAGTGAAAAACATTTTTCTTTAAATTGCATACCTCAACACTACCTGTCAAGTGGTGGCTTCAGGAAAAGGGATTTTTTGTTCCATAGTCCATAAATTGTCGACTATGTAACAAGGCTGAGACCATCGAACATTGTTTCATTTACTGCAATGACGCAGTCTTTTTTTGGGATGTTCTTCAACGAACGCTGAAAAAGGATATTGATCTTACGGAACATAGTATACGATTTCTTCCTGTCGAAACATACGAACTTTTGCCATACGATTTATTCATGCTTCTAAGCCTGCATAGCCTGCGGAAGTGCCGCATGATAGAGAGAAATGCTGAACCACCACGTACGACAAGATCTATCTTTATTGAAGAAGTTGCCAAAGTAAGGAGCGAATACGAGGCACGCCCATCGGTACCAGAATGGTCCAGTCTCTTTGACGCATGCCTAGGTCTACCACACTTTTTAAACATACGTTAACATGTCAGTTCATCGTTTTTCGAGTGAGTGGTATGATAAATTTCCGACCATTTTAATACTCTAATTTGAAGCGCGAAGTTTGTTTTGTACTTCATGGTCCCTCTGTGTAGTTTTCTACTTCGCGACTTGCATACCGTACATACGTACAAGTAAGTAGCTTGAATGTGTCGTGCAACAAGGAGTAAGAACTGGGCATTGCGAGCCAATCGAGTCGACATGAAGTATTAATATGAAGTGATTGTGTATTGATTTGTTTTGACTGTGTTTTTCCATGCATTAAAGATATATATATATATATATATATATATATATATATATATATATATATATATATAAAAGGAATAGGTGGCCGAGTGGGCTAGTGGGCTGGGTTCAGCATTTTATAAAAAGTTTTCAAGCCTTCTAATTCCAATACTCCGAAATGTGTATGCAGGCATCTTAAAACGAAATTTGCTACCTCCATCAATGCGACAAGCAGTAACAGTTCTCATTCCCAAAAAAAAAATGCAGGCTCCAGCGTTACGAGCGCAGACAACCTTAGACCAATCAGCCTATTGACTTCAGATTACAAGATCCTCGCCAAAATTCTGACTAAACGCATTGAACAGGGTTTAAGCTGTATTGTGGGAAATCATCAACCTTACGGGTTTAAAGGTAGGTCGATCACAACAAACTCCCACATAATGCGGACTATATGCGAAACGGCGGAGGCCGAACAACACCCCATTGCAGTGTTCCAGGTCGATCTTAGTAAGGCCTTCGATAGGGTGTCACACTCGTTTCTCTTTACACTTCTGGAACGATGCAGTCTTGGAGGGACGCTAACAAAGTATATTAAGATTTGCTACAGGGAAATCACTACTCGCTTATTAGTCAACGGGAACCAAACTACTCCTATAAAGGTAAAATCATCAGTAAGGCAAGGATGCCCAATGTCGCCGCTGCTCTTTGCGTTATATTTAGAACCTCTATGTAAAATAATTATGGCCGACGAGAGCATTCAGGGCGTGAATCTTGGCACCGGCCCAACTAAAATTCTAGCCTATGCCGATGATGTTGCAATTGTATGTTCGTCTAAGCGAGAACTGGAGCTTGCAGTAAAACATTTATCGGATTTCTCCAACGCATCAGGGGCAGTCATGAATATGTCCAAATCGACTGGGGCTTGGCTCGGCCCATGGATCACAAAACCCGAGAGGTATTTGGGCATGAATTGGTCGTGTTCAGTCTCTAAATATCTCGGAATTGAACTCGAAACTTTATCACTCAGCACCGGCCGAGAGGGCATTCATTTAAATAAGGTTCACGGAAAAATGAGCGAATGGCACGGAAGGTACCTTTCGTTCTTTAACAGGTCTTTCGTTTGTAACTCTGTATTCTTTTCGAGTGTATGGTATGCGGCACAGGTTGTGCCGTCCCGTCAAGTAGATATCCACAAGTTTCACAGGATTTGTGCAACATTTATCTGGCAATCTTTGTTTGAACGGATGCGCAGAACTAATTTGTTTCTTAGCCTTTCCAAAGGAGGTATGGGACTCGTTAACTTAGAACTAAAGATAAAAGTAAATCGTTTTCTGTTTTTTCGGGACCAAATCCACCCGGTTCTGGCGAGATCCTTAAAGTGCCTAGGGGGACGATACCTGTCGGCCTGGCAAGTTAGTACGGAAGAAGCCTCCAGAAGGGCTCCCGTACTTAGGTTTTACAAAGAGATTGAAGACGCCATTACTTTTTTTCAATCACGTTTTTCTTGGGACTACTTAATCCAGGCGAATAGGAAAAAGCTGTATTGGGACACTATCGACCTGGTAATACCGCCACCAATGTATCGCTCTCCGCCGGAAAGCGTAGAAGGGTCTACAGTGTTTAAAAAACTGCGTAAATACCCGGTAAAAACATGCATAAAAGACTTCTTCGTAAAATTTCATACAGAAGTGTTGCCTGTTAAGACGTGGCTCGAGAACAAAGGGTTTCTTTTAGCGGGGTCTGTCAATTGTGCTTTATGTCCTTTCCAGCAGACTTTGCACCATGTATTCCTGTACTGCACAAATGCTGAAATATTCTGGTCGGAACTCCGTCATGCACTTAACCTTGATGAGGCCCAGCCGGATTGGGGCACTCTAAAATTTTCTCCGTGTTGCAGCTGGTGTAAACCAAAAGTGCGTAGAAGTGTTATTTCTGCTCGGGATGCATGCGATTTGGAGATCCCGTACGGATCACACGCTCGTTGAAGAAAAAGGCAAGCCTGCTTGGAGCCATTTTGTCGAAGGCTTTTCCTACACTAGTAACCTGTTAGAGCAAACGTGCATGCCCGGCTTCGAGCAGTGGTCCGTTATGCAAGCACGTTTAAAAAACTACATGGTGAAAAGAGACAAGTTCATAAATAGAAATTGTATAATGCTCAACTGATCCTATGAAAATTTGATTGGGTGGGTTTCTATACATGTGTGGCTTCGGCAATGGCCAAGAAGGCCAGCTTTTAACTCTGTAAATAAAAAAAATTAAAAAAAAAAGCCCTCGTGGCCTAACGGAAAAAAAAAAAAAAAAGTGGCCGAGTGGGCTAGCGCACACCAGCTTGGAGCACGTGGAGCGAAAGCTCGCGCTGCAGAACCCAGGGATTCTGGGTTCAATCCCCATCCCTGCTCGTTTCAATCTAGATGAGCATCGTACCGGCGTGCGGTCGTGTATCAATACTGCGTGGTGCGCGTTAAAGACCCCAGGCTAGCGGTTGTACTGCACTGGCTAAATTGCTCATCTGCAGCGAGTGACTCGTCGCAACTTTAAAATGCCTGACGAACTACACCCTGTATAAATATCCACACAACCCCAATTATTTTTAGCGTGAAGACACAATTATGCAAGCTATTCGATGATTTTTAACGTTACAAGATACCCAGATAGTTAGAATTTATAAATCAGTCATTGCATGCCTTCGCGGAATGCAAAGACGTTTTTTTTTTTTGGAGGAGAACCTGGAGAGATCGGGGGGGGGGGGGGGGGGGGGGGGGGGGGAGCGAGCCCCTTCATGCCACTCGGGCCCCTACTGACGCGGAACTCTGCGCACGTCTATGCTAGGAGTGCCTCGCAGTACCTGATATATTTGATGTTACTATGTATAGCCTTTCCCATTGTTCACCCGGCAGGTTAAAATCTCCGGCAACAATGACAAGCGTGTTTGGAGGGATGGTATTACACAGGTAATATTGAATTATTAAAAAAAAAAAAAACATTATGGGGGCGTTAGGGGATCTGTAAACTGCTCAAATTACACAAGATGAACCACAGATTGTTATTGTACACCAGATACTCTTGCTATCGGGGTTATCTGTCATAACTACAAATTGAATGCGGAGAGCAAGCCGTCTGCTTCTTGCACAGGAGTTGCTAGATGCCTCATGGTATACCCTCTATTCTTTCCTTCTGAAATCATCGCAACACCTGTGCAAGAAGCAGACGAACTTGCGCTCCGCCATTCCATTTTTAACAACAATTGCTAAGCCATCACCACGTGCATAGCGGTCTTTATGGATCATTTTGTCAGATGGAGGGATTATTTCAGTCGTCTATCTCCGGTCGCAGCCAAGTTTCTGTCACGATAACCACATCAGGATTGTAGTAGGCAACACGATAATCAAACTCAGCTATCTTATTTACTAGACTGCGTGCATTAATATTGATTAATGTAAAATCTCTGTTTTTTTGTTTTTTTTTGCGTTGTCATGGAGTTTCAGTTTCGTTTGCCTTTTCCCTGTCTGGTTCAACTCTGCACCCCTCCCGTCATCCCAGACAAAGGTCGCGTCATTGACCACAATCGTATCGTGCAGAAATTGCAAAGCAAGCTAGCGACAAGCTAGCGAACTATTGGCTAGCCTGCCCAAGGGAAGCGAGTCAACTTCGCACCTTCCGTCTTCTTTGGAAACAGAAAGGACCAGGTCGCGAAGGCCGGGCACTCTTGACGTCCAAATCGGCGCCAACAAGTCGGCAACGCTTTCAGCATTTCACGCGGACACGTCAAAAATGACCTTTTCGTGTCCCGGCATCCGAAGAGGACATCATTAACCTTCTGAGCGGCGTGGTGACTGATGGCAAAGTGACCTGTACCATGATTAAAAGCAAGTTTCTATGGTATGCTTCTTTCCACGTTTCCACAAGTACTGTCAACTTCAATTCCATCAATGACCCATAAGTCTGGCCTGAAGGCTGCCTGTTCCGTCTTTTTCGTGGCGTCCTGAGGGCTGACAGACCAGTTCAAACCATTTCCAAAATGGGTCATCTCGGCGGTATAGGGAGTATTCACATGCGGCTTATATGCGGGTTGCGCGCGTTGCATTCTGGGTACATCGCCAATACGTAACGGATGAGAGTTTTGGCGCGCTTTTTTTTTGTGACTTGTTATAGCTGCAGAGTAACAAAATGGCAGAGTTTCAAGCAAAATCAAGCTTTGCTTGATTTTGCGGCCGAGAGATGGCAGACGACTGCGCATATTCCTATGGTTCAGAGTTTGTCAGCTCGTCGTGTCCGATTCCTTTGCCATTTTTATTTCTAACGGGAGTTGAACACTAAACATAAAAAACTATGCCGCATTCGTGCGCTGCTTCTCACTGTACTAACAGGTAAAGAAGAGCTCGGAGATAATGTTCCACGGGTAAGCTTTTTGCTAACTCTCAGTTTATTGCGGCCGACTCTTTCCAACTGCGTTGCGATCGTTATGAACCTTATCCCGCATTTTTGAGCGGCATAATCAAGTCGCATTATTATAATACATTTAAATACACGATAGGCAAGCAAGCGCAATCATTGGATCTAAACTATCAGTTTTGGGCACATTTTTGTCGGACTACTGCGGGTATTTGAAAGTTGCTCTGTCGTTGAAGCATGCCTTATTTCAACTACTCCGAATTGGGTTAGAAACATTTCAAATTTCCTGCTCGTCATACTTGCAACATATGTTGCAGAAAATTCAAATATTAGTGTCATATATATGAGGCAAAAGGGGTAGTTTAAAATAAGCTAGTGTTTCTAGAATAAAATGCACACAAACAATTAGAAATTCACAAATATGTATTTATTTTATTGAAAGACAATACTGTTTTGGCGTTTTGACAGTCAGACCTCGTTGTCTGCCTCAGATTTTCACTGAGAGACCCAGAACTCCTCCATGCATGACTGCAGAAAATGAAAAGCATGCACTAGACTTTCACCAAGTTCTGCAAGCTGTGTTCAGAGCACTGAAAAAATGACTGCTTTCGCAGGCTTGTTGACAAGACTAATTCCATACAAGGAGCAGTGCACACTGTTCACCCTTCGAGCGGTCAGACTTCAACGACATTCCCCCCCCCCCCCCTTCCCCCAACTGACTTTCCCTCCACCTCCCAAATGGTCCGATCTCAACGGTTCCCCCAGACTGACTTTCCCTCTCCACAAGCCCCATTAACAGCACGACCTCAAGCAGCGTCAAGCAGCCCTGAAGCTCCATCTTCGCGGCCGGCAACATGCTCTGGCGACCACTGTGCACAGCTACACAGTTGTGTCTTCACGACGACGGGACAGGATGCTTCTAGCTGCCAGCAAACGCAAGCTGCAAAAAGCAAAAAAAAAAGCAAAAAAAAAAAAAAAAAACTCGAGACAAGCAAGAAAAAAAAGGGCAAACCAAAAGGGCATTAAGATAAAAAAAAAAAAAAAAATTCAATGCCTTGCTGAAAAATTTATGGCACAGCTACCTCAACCAGCGGTAGCCATACCGGACAACATCTTCAGTGGCACACTGCGAGACACTGTGTTGAAAAAACCTGGAAGAGCAAACAACAGCTACTCGGAAGATGTGCGCAAGTTTGCCTTGACACTGCATTTCTTTTCGGCCAAAGCTTACAAATTCCTGCGCAAGCATGTGAAACTGCCTCACCCCTGTGCACTTCGGAAATGGGCAGCCATGATCGGTGCGAAGCCGGGCTTCACCAAAGGGTGCTTTGAAAAAGTCTTCCAGGAAGCTCAGAAAGGACTTCTCCTCATCAGCCTGATGGTGGATGAGATTAGTATAAAGAAGCAAGCGGACTGCGAAAGCAAGAGAGTCGTAGGCTACTGCGACCTGGGCCATGGCATCCTCAAAGACGATTGCAATGCATATGCGAAGCACGCGCTTGTTTTCCTGGCAGTTGCCGTCAACCGCAACTGGAAGGTACCTCTGGGATAGCCCTGATTGATGGACTGGACGGCACTGTTCGGTCCAATTTGGTCCAGCAATACCTGACAAAATTGAAGGAGGCTGGTACCGAGTGCATCTCTGTGACGTGTGATGGTACAAGCTGCAATTTATCTCTGCTCACAGCACTCGGGGTAAGTCTGGCGGAACCAAGAATGAAGAGCTGGTTTCCTCACCCCTCCGGGGGATAGGCGGCCGACTGGGCTCAAGCGTACACCCAGCTCAGAGCACGTGGAGCGAAAGCTCGCGCTGCAGATTCTAGGGATCCTGGGTTCTGCCAGTTTTGATCTGGATGAGCATCGTACCGGCGTGCAGTCGTGTATCACTACTGCGTGAGCACGTTAAAGATCCCAGGTTAGCAGTCGTACTGCACTGACAAAATTGCTCATCTACAGTGTAAACCAGTGTCGCCCCATCCTGGCAGACCGACCTTACGCTGCATAAATCACTAAACGTCCAATTTGACTTTTTTATTTTCCTTATTCCTCCGACCCGTCAAGAAGGGTTTATGCAATTTAAGACAAATGCCATATGTTGAAGCTCATGCGAAACCTGCTGGCTGAAAAGGAGCTCATCAGGGATGGTGCGGGTAGGACTGTGGCCTGGCACTACTTAATGTGTTTGGATCGCCTACAACAAAAGGAAGGCCTCCACGCCGGAAACAAACTTCGGAGGCGGCACATTGATTTCCACCAAGAGAAGATGAAGGTGTCGTTGGCGGCACAGGCGTTAAGCCGCTCCGTCAGCTGCGCCTTGTTGTTCTGCAAGGAAAAGCAGATCCCCGGCTTTGAGGGTATGGGGGTCACTGTTGAGTTTTCAGCAGTAGTAGATGACTCCTTTAACCTCACTAACTCCTGTCACCCCGCGCTCTTGGCAGCAAGGCCCGCATTGGCGTCAACAACAATGAGACACCCTTGACAAAAATATACAAAGCCTCGCGCTACCTCAGAGGCCTCAAGGATACCACGGGCAGACCCCTGATCCAAGGTCCAAGAGACGGCCATCCTTGGATTTCTGTTGGCCCTCCAGTCCATTAAGGGTCTGACTGAAGACCTCATGTGGAGCAGCAGCCATTTGCTCCACTGCCTGGTGTCACGCAAGCTGAGTCCTGAGCCAAGACCACCTCGAATTGTTCTTTGCAACAATCAGGAACAGAACGGGCAACAACAACCCTACGGCCCTCGAGCTTCGCTCGGCTACAGGAAGTGCCTCATCGCGAATGTTCTGCCCTCGAGACGTGGCAACTATCAGGTCGACGCCACGGAGACGCGTCTGTTGAGCTCGTCGGACAAGCGCCAGCAAGGCACAATAGCTGACACAAGCCAAGACGATGACGACGCCACGTGGGTTGTAGGGTACAAGCTTCTCTTGGAGTTCGCTGGGAGCATTTTACAATACATCGCGAGCAATGTGACCGTCCACTTTGCAAAAGAGGCAAAATGCCCAGACTGTGCAAGGATTGCACATCTTACCACTGACAATTGTGACCTGGTGCGTGTCAAGGACAAAGGCGGTTTACACTGTCCATCCCCAGACATCCTGCATCTCTACACCACTGCCGAGAAGGTGCTTCGCAGAAACTTCGACACAGTGGCCAAGGGAGAACGGAACTGGCTCTTCAGGCTGCAAACCGAGACGTTGACTATTGTCTCCTTGTCACCATCTTTCAAGAGGTTCGACCACCGGTTTGTCGCACAAACAATTGACAATCAGTCCCACTTCTCTGTCATGCTCAAGAAGATGCTGGCACACTACTTTCAACTGAGGATCCACCACATGTGCCGGCAGGAAAGTGCCGAGGAAAGTGGAGTGGCCGTCCGGCAATACTTCAGTGCTCTTTCGTGGACAATAACGAAACCTGCGCAACATTTGCCATCTGAGCCTGGCTTCTGTTTGCTAGAATCTATTTATGGAGACGTGGTGCCACATATCCAAATACTTGGCTTCTCACGACAAGAATAGTCCAGATTCTTTGCAACTCGAGTTGCAAAGAATCTGGACAATTCTTTTTCGATTTTGTTTATTTATTTTAAGTAGCCTAAGAGCCCTGGGGTTAGCGTATTGCATAATGAAGTGGTTTAATAAAATATTAAGGTTGATATGTCACGGAATGAGTCAATGTCTTAGAGGGAAACGGTGGATTCAATCAGGCCATTACAGTTGACAGGCCTGTTGAGAGAAATAGTGATCAATGCGAGGGAATATCCGATGCGGTGGCAAGATGAATAAATCATGCAAGAGGTCATTGAAATAAAACCTATGAAGGAGACAGAGTTTACTAATATGCCTACATGAACACAGGGGTGTTATCGAATAAAGTAAGTACTAGCCCGATTCTGAACCAAATCCGGATTGGATGCGAGCTATTTAACGTGTGGGTCCCAGGCCGAGGATGCATATTCTAGTTTTGGTCACACTATTTCAACATAAGCAAGGCACTTGACAGATGACAAGGTTACGGCATAAGAAATCAGGGATGTGCTTTGAATCAGAAAACAGGGCATTCCAGAGAAGGTATCGAGAGAAATGTACAAGGTCTTTGCAGTGCGAGACAGATTATACGTCAAGGTTACCTATAGTATGGTGCCGCGCGTCTCGGACTGGTGTGTTTAGCGTCCTTTGCTGCCCACACATTAAAAGTGGTCCCGAAGTGGCAACAAATGATGTCACAGAAGCCGGAGTGTCATTCTGTCGGATGTCGCGATCCCGGCGGTTGGTCGTAGAAATTCTAGCGAAATTCCCGAGCGACCGTGAGTGTTGCTGTAGTCGCGGTGTCCTAACTTCTGGCTGCCGTAGCTTCTGTGGACCGACACGCCTAATGGTACGTTTACACTTGCGGATCCGCCAGCGGATCCGCCCAGCTTTTGCCGCTGGGGCGAAACGCTGGGCGGAAAACGCGGCGGCGAGCCGTTTAGGTCCGGGATCTATTTCTGCCGCCGAACGAGGCGTTTCGCTGACCGGATGTGACATTCTTGCGCAGCGCGACGCTGCCTGCGTCACGAGTACGCGTTCTTCCGGGAGCAGCAACGCCCGGGAGAGAGAGAGCCGAGGCGGGAACTCTCGTGCCTTCTCGTCATATTTGACGAGACGTTACGGGAACCGCTGCCGCAGCCGGCGCTGCCTCCACCGCTCGAAGGAAATAGATGTATACACAACCAGCTCGTCGCCGCCGCCGCCGGGAGCGGATCCGCTCCCTCGGCAGCGGATTTCTTTTCAGGTGTAAACGTACCATAAGAGCGACCTGCAGCAGAACCACGGTCCGCCATATTCACCACCGTTGCTGTGACACTGCCAGGATTGCGGCCGGCAACAGCATGACACTTGTATGACGCCACCGGGAGGATATTGAGGGACCACTTTTTTAGACGCGGTAAACATATGTTAACGGCGCGTTCCAGGCGGCATGCCAATGGAGTAAGCAGTGTGCAAATGTCGGCAGGTTTATATTTTGATCTGTAACCAACCATTACTTAGGTCTACACAATTTTCAAAGTTAAAATAAGTTTTGCGTGGTTGAGATGATTCCATAAATGACACAGACGTAAAAAAAAAAAAACATAAGAAAACTAGGAAAAAACAAGTTTAAAAAAATCACAAAAGAGAGCAATGGTCCAACTAGATATCTTTTTGGTATGCCAGAAGCTACGGAAGTGCCTCTGGAATGACATAGATGTCAGGATGCTTTCGACCCATACCAGTATGAAAGCATGTAGAGGAAGTGCGGAGACTTTTGTTAGTAGTCGCTTCTGAAAGACGTCACTGAGAGCTGAAGGCACTATATTGGACAGGGCAAACAGTCCCTGCAGCATATTTTCTCTCACGATCCAATTTACCACTCGAACAAAAGCAAGAATCAGTGAAGATGCTGACAGAGCCCCGAGAGAAAGTCATGAAAAGAGAAGCAGTAGTGCAGGCATGCCTCGTGAAGCGCAGAAGTGCTCCACCTTGTCAATCTTAGCAGGCAGGCAAAAAGATAGCACGTGCTCGTCCCCGGAACAACTGTGCTTGGTGAAAGACACTGTAACAACAGAGTTACAACCCAGCAGTATGCTGTCTCGGCTGCTCTGCACCAGAGAACAAAAAAACTGTGAGCCCCACTTATTTGCCTGCACCCGACACCAGCAGTGGTTGAAGGACTGCACTTGTTTCTGCGGATGTCCAGTCTTTCTATAACAACAAGACGATGAAACAGCTGTATCGCTTGCTGGCATACCGAAAAAAGCTGTAACCGAAAAAGAATCATAAAGCGGCTTCAGATGAAATTGTTTACCAGCTTCGACGCGAGCGAGCAAGCGTTGTCTTGAGGACTTTTACCAACGAAATTGGTTTCCATCAACTATTCTCAGCCGCGTTAACACCTTCAGACATCTACCGACTACTTGCAAGCTGAGAACGCTGTGTCTATAGGTAGTGTGGAGGTACCCGGAAGAATTTCTTAGATACGTTGGGCATACTCAGTTGATTTTTTCAAAGGTACGTCGGACGGATCCGGCGATCAGGTATGTCGGACGTATGCGCGGTATAGATCTTATATATGAAGATGATGCCTGGTGTGCGCTGAGGGCTGATGACCCTGAGGACCATGCTCCCAAGTCACCGCGAGAGCTTGCGGTAGCAGTGCCGTTCCCCACGATCGCGGCAACATATAGCAACCAAATATGAGCCGCGGACGTACCCTGCTCATATTCTTTTCGTACGTCCCACGTAACTACAAGAATATGAGCCGGGCGCATCCGACGCTGGTCCGAGGTACCTACCATAAATCGGCCGGGTACGTTCGACGTAATTAACCGAATCTTCTAGGCTTGGGCCAGTCACGTGAAACCACCAAAACCTCTCACGCAATCCTTCTCAGCAATGAACATTTCGCTGGTCGAGTGCAGCGAGAATGCAAAACTTTCATGCGAGATATTCGCGCGATGTTTAACAGCCCATACCTGGTTCGATCTTGTGAGGTACGTGCTTACCCGGTTCTATTTGTTCATCGTCTGCATAGCAAAACATAGCACACATGGAGATTTACCATTCTCCCACAGCACGATCATCAAGGTTCAAGTTCGACTCGCACCGCCTTTGCCGCCATCGCTGCGCCAGCCGCGCTCAGTCAGCTCGCACCCGCTCGCTCGGCTCGACTCCCGTCCAGGTGGCCGTGTTCCAAAATTTACTCTATCTCACTCTTGGGCAAAGGTCTTGTATATACCCTTTGCGTTCGAAAACCTACCCGCGTCCAGCATTAATCTATCTGTTTTTCCGCGTGACTTAATCCGCCGGAATAACCGGATCCATTTGGGTAAAATTGGAACACAGCCTCAGAGGGCCCTTCTGCTGACCATGTGACCATGATCTGGCCAATCTGATCTGGCCCACTTCTGGGCGCAGCCATCTTAACGTCACGTGATCACTAATGTGGCAAACAGGCAAGATGGCGGCAATAAGGGGGGGGGGGTGCGATTTCCGCTGCAGGCCGTGGGTTCCGGTTTACCACCTTGAGATAATACTCAAGCTCGTTGGCCACGACGGGCGGGTCTAAATCGAAATTTTAGTGGGCTATTACGACACTGCTACTAATAAGATCGGAATGAAACTTAAGACATAATTTTTAAGGTGTCGACATTACCAATTTTACTGTTCGTTCGAATTCAAGGACATCTTCAGCTTCCCATTGGAGGAGACAAGTTGGTTTGCAAGAATATTCGAAAAATTCAAACGGATTTCGCACTTGGTTCTTTTGGCTTTCACGTGGAGAATTCGGGGTTAAATGTTTCATCGACATTTCAAGCAGCGGTGGGATTTATTCATTTTTTTTTATGAACCGGAAGTTCTCGAAGATGTCAAAGACTGCCGATGAGTAAACAACGGTCATTTTATTACCAGAACGTCCGTGATTTACGCACGAAAATACATTTTTGATGGTGTTTTGACCTCAAACTTCGATGAGTATACTGCATTACCGAAACGTGGCTTCATGAGGATATTGCTTCCGTAGATTATTTTACTGATACAATGTGTTTCGTAGTGACAGAGATTATGAGAGTACAGATCAGGCGCTGTGGCGAAGGCCTTTTGATTGCAGCGTGCGACACAGCACCGGTGCTCCGCCATTTCAATCTTGAAATGTGCAACGAGTGCATTTGGATGGAAATGAAGGCTACGGGCAGCAAGCATTTTCTGACTGGAAACTACTAACTTCCATCGTCCATTCCATGAGAAAAGTTCGGTGCCGTGCTTCTTGAGCTACCATTGCAACCAAACATGATCCTGAAAAATAGGAAATCGTTATTTTTGGAGTTTTTAATGTTCCTGGAACAGGGTAGTAACTAGAAAACAGATCGAGTGGCCCAAGGAAGGCAATGCACCTCGTTAAAAACTTTAGTTTTAATGGTGTTAAGCTGGGTGATTTGCCGGCGAATGCATGTGGTAATCTGTTGGACGTATCTTTTTTAGCAAAATAGACGAATATTCAATTGTACCAGTCATTGAACCACTCTGTGATGATGTGTGCCGTGCTGGAAGAAGGGTAAGGAGAGAGAAGAAACGAATGGGGAGAAGGAAGACGAGGCGTCCCGTGTGGCTGTGACGTGGCTGACGAGCTCCGTAGCCCTAGGAAAGGAGTGCCTGGGACCAAGTCCCAGGTCCTCCACCCCCACCGTATACTCTTTCGTGGTCCCTGTACCAGCCAGCCCTCGTACGGGACGACCGACCAACAAAAAGAAACCCTGCCTCACCCTCCAGATCCGGACGACTAGAACCAGGCGAGATTCGAACGTTGCACCCGCCTCGCGTTCTGGGACTGGTGCCACTTACTGCACTTTTTTTTTTGTAATTATCCATGATTAAATGTTTTTATTTTTGTAAACATAATTAACTTTGAAGAACTGAAAACGCAGGCTGAAGTCTCGTAATTCATTTGTAAGAAAGAACCTCGTGACAATTTACTGGTGTCCGCGATAGGACGAGATCTTCCGCCTGACTTTTCCGCGACGTGCGCGATCGAAAGCGTCGCTTTAGTCGGCCTTCCACGATTGGCCGAATGCTGACTATGACGTCAGGAAAGGATTTATTATCGACGGAAATAGGAGGAACGTAAGAGCTTGAATTTGGACGGTGTTGGCAGTGTTGTTTTGAGAGCGGAATGGTTTCAAGCTCCCATCATACTAATTACAAATACCATCAAAATTGTTTTTCGTAAGGTAATGACGTCACGAGAGGAAACCGTAGGAGGACGCCACCAAAATATATCGTCGCTAATAGATGGCATTCCGTGGCGGCCACAGTTGAGCTCGCCGCTGCTGAGCACGTAGTGACAGCAAGCTCTACAACACTTCCAACACGAACATTGCGCACCATCAAGATTGTCTTCTTTGGGAGACCCACCTCAAATATGGCGTCCAGTGAATACTACCCATTGAAAAGGCTTTAAATATTCAAAATGAAGGTGCGAGAGCAGATGTGTGTGGGTTGTGAGCTGGGACTCGAAGGTGCGGAGTTGAGGGCTTGGGTCGACGAGGGAGCGAGCGCGCCAATGAGAGGATAGGGCTGCCGAGAGGGAAGCGCAGCGCCAAAGCGCAGAAAACGATCAGCGTACACTGAAGCTAAGATTCGTCTTGCAGAGGCTGGTGGGAATGAACAACACAGAACTAGTCGTCATAGGCGGAGAGTTGTAAATTTTCCGGGGGCCCGAGGGGGAGGGGGGGGGGGGGGGGGGGGGCGCGGGATTTGCTGTCACCTTCTGCGTCCACACTGCCCTCCTCCTCCGATTGGATGGCTGGATAGATGGATGGATGTTAATGGCTATTCCCTTTGTGACGGGCGGTACCTTGCACCACCTAGCCTAAGTCTGAGAAGACAAACATACGATTTCTCCCACCAGTTTCCTCCCCCTAACTATCACCAGACAGTGTGGGGTATCACCAGGATGAGCTTCGGGGGATCGAGCAAAAAAACTAAAAACATCACCCACCGCCTGTTTCGGGAGTTGCCAATTTTCCTCTGGTCATTACTCCACCATTCAACATATCTGCTTGCATTGATCATAGCCATGAGGTTGGTATTCCGAACTTTAAAACTTTATTATTTCGATATTCTTTTATGCCACAAACATCTATAGACTGGAACCACCTTCCCGTCTCGATTGCTAACACACTGATATTGTTTAGTTTAAAAAGCTGTTACTAATAAGTGCACTTTATAGTAGTATTTTACAGCTCTCTCCGGTGATTTCCCTACAACCCCGGGCCTAGCCCTGGGGGGGGGGGGGGGGGGGGGGTGTACACTCCCCTTTGTTTTTCTGAAGGCACCCCCTTAAAGGGGCAGTGCAACGATATTTAATTGGAATGTTTTTCACTTTACACGAGCTTACTGGCACTAGTGGAACTGAAGGATACTCGCACGCAACGCCACTGACCAAGAAACTTCTTTGTTGCGCTGTAATTTCGAGGACAAAACCGAGTGTTTTCATTCAATCTCTCCTTCGCAAAACCTGATGACGTAGCTGGGCGGTAGCAGTACCGCCCAGTGACGATATTTGAATGCGGCTCATTGATTGAACCCGAGCATGTCGTGGACGCTCAATTTGGGCTCGTGATAATTCAATAGCGCGAGAAGCGTTCGGGTAGTGTCCTGTGTCCAATCGCTGCAAGGACGACAACAGCCGAACCATAACAATGCCTGGAACTCAGCGCGTGTCCTTTGCCTTGCCAACCCCAGCGCATGGCTATGATCAACATTGGCGGCATATAATCAGCTCCAGATCACGTGGCCGCTTGTTCTGGCTGTGGGTTGAGGGGGTGAACTCTGCTCGCTTTTCTTTATTTTTTTTCTGCGACTTCGATTGCGTGTGGTGAAAAACCAACGGGTATTTGACAGGTCATTAACGTCAGGGATCCGTTCTAAGCGGTATTTGCGCAAAATACAAAAATCGTTGCATCGCCCCTTTAATTCGCAACAACTCCTCTATTCTCAGATCCCCCCTACACCCCCCCCCCCCCCCCCCTTTAAAAATTTAGACATCCCCTAATTTCGATTCCTGAGGAAACCCCTATCTCTCTCTCCTCTTCAATGTACTTTCCTAGAGGGTATTTGAAATAAATAAATAAATAAATGAAAACCTTGTCGGCGTTACCCCTGCACCGGATCCACTCTAGACAAGGTTGAGACTTTGGGCCGGAGCCACGCCCGGGAGGGACTCGCAATTTTCCTCTTTCCCGCCTGTCCACAGCTGTGCTAAATGTGCATCATCCATCGTCGCCAGAAAAATCATGGCCCCGACCAGGGTCAGATTAAAAGATTTCGGGGGCCTGGACTAATGCTGGCTAGGCCCCGAAATCTGAGATGATGATGATGATGATGATGACGACGAGGGCGATGATGATGATTATAATGTTGGTCAAAAATGAAAAGTTTCAGTAAAAAAAAAAACTTCATTAAAGCGCCCCCGTTTCGAATGCCTAGAAATATGCTAAGTTAGGGCGATATCATTTTACAATATTGACAATGATATTTCTGACTATACAGTATATACAATCAGTATCATACAGAATACAATCTTATGTGTCCATTTTTTTGTTTCTATGCATTCTAAGATAACTAAACCCTGAGTGAAAACCATCACTTTTTATCGTCTCTCATACATCCCTCAAAAATGCTTTCGCTTTTCTCAGAGCTCAGCCAACCTCCCCAGTCTGCGGGAAGAACTCGGCGAATGACGAGGTCAAAAATATGCAGAGACATACAAATAAAGTCTTTGATATGACATGGAGCGTGACGTTCCACATGCTTACAAGTGCCACATCGCTGATTTTATTTTTTTATTTTTATATTTTTGGTTTGTCATTAACCGAGTTCACCTCGTAGATAGCAGCCATTGGCTTCTCCACTGTTCTGTGAGAAAGTAAACGCACGGGCACTTTTACGAGTGAGGAAAAGCGGGAATAAAGAGAAAGGGTTTGGTCACAGACGTTTCAAATGCAGTCAAACAAAATGGAAACAACTCACAAAGCAGAGGAATACAAACAGACATTAGATTAAAGCGGCACCTTCCAACACTTCAAGCTTGAAAATTCAGATATTGTTTAATTGAAAGATATCTCACGCAAAAGGTCCCTTTCAATAGAAATGATGGCGAGGGAATTCAACTTTACCTCGCCGAGTGTGGAGCGAAGGCAATTTTTAATCAAGTACGGCTTGGAAAAGGATCGTTCGCTCTCGCAGTTTGATACGGGGATAGACATGCACATTCTAAGAGGAATGGAAAGGTTGGGAAAAACGCTTTCAATGTCTCTCTCCTGCAACATTTTCAAAAGTCATCGAGCACTTTTGTCTTCACAACTGCAACTCTGTAGATAATCTGAGAACTGAAAGACTTCAGTTGAAAAGGTCGGCTCAAGGTCGTCCTTGTAAATCTCCGCCAGGCTCTGGGTTACGAAGTATCGAACTAACTCTTCGTCTATTCTGGCACAAGTGGTAGAGCGAGCTAGCCACGCAGCGACGGCATTCCGGTGGTCTACGCTGTTTTCATGAGCTCTTGCTTTTTCTTCCGCCCTTCCAGTCACAAAAGGACCAACACTGCTTGGAAGCGCGAACAACTTGCACATGGAACAAAACGCAGACCCTTTCGACTGCTAGTACATGAGCCAGTGTCGCTCAAACACCTCCCCATTAGCAGCCTTTCTTACAAAAATTTGAGAAGATAGGTATCGTTTCTGGCTCGTGTACTGTCTCTCGGAGGTACGAAAAGGTTCTCATCTATATTGAAAGTATTGAGGCTCCTTCTCGATACACTGGGTTCGAAATCTGTCGGGTACTGCGACAGGCCACTTAGCTGGATCGTTTTCAACATTGATGGGTCCTTTCTCGAGGGGCTGTGGAGACAGTCCTATGCGCTCATGGGATTCGGTGAGAGGTGATGCAAGTGTTCCTGAGACCCTGAGACACGCCCACTTCCATGGTCAGCAACCGGCTCCGGTACAGTTGCGTGCAGACCTGGGAAACACTGTTGAACACTCAGTTGGAGTGGCTCCTTGAGATTGTTCTCCGTGGGGATGGCTGGTTGCTGGGTGCTCCGTGGCAGACGCTCACACCCACCATTGGGCGTTCAGGATAGAGTAGACGGGACAGAATGTTCGATAGAGTTTATATTACCTGGTTGAGGGATTGTCCCCGGCTTTATTGTGATCTAAGTGGTAGAGTTTCATTTGGGGATGTCTTTGGACAGCTGGTTAAATACTTCGTCAACTTTGGCAGCTTTTTTTCCTTTTCTTCTTTCTTCAACTTCGCTTTTCTTTTAGACACTCCACTTAGATACTTGTGACCTTGAGATTTTGCGAATTAGAGCTGTCCCACCGAAAAGACAAGGCCTTGTTGTATAGCGAGTTGTCGAGACTCAGACCAAAGCACTAATATGGGGCATGGTGCAGACGAATGAAGTGATCTCAAAGAGACAGAGAGAGATAGTATGTGGGTATACCTTCTACTTTCACTCTCTGGTTCAATTAAATTGACACATTAGAGGCAGAAACACAATACAATACAATACAATAAACTTTATTTTTTAACACGAAGCCGACTTACTAGGAACGTCGTCGATTTGTTGTTTGCAGTGCAGTCTCCCTTTCCTTTATTTTAGAGCGCAGCTCTTAGGTGCCCGTTTCCGGCTTGAGCGGCGTTGGCGTAACCGTAAAGTCACGTGACCCCCCCGAGAACACGCGACCCTCAGTACCCTTCCCTCCTCACGTGACCCCCAGGTCACGTGACCTGGGGGGTCATGTGACCTGGAGACGTCACGTGGGGTCACGTGACCTCGGGGGAGTGGGTTACGTGACCTGGGAGAGGGGTACGTGACTACGGGGGGAGGGAGGAGGGGTATACCCTCCCCTCAGTACCCTTCCCTCCTCCTCCTCCTCCTCAGGAGCTGCACTCCAATTCGGCATTACAGGAAGTTGTAAACGGCTTTGCAGCTCTTAGGCGCCCGTTTCCGGCTTCAGCGGCGTCGGCGTCGGCGTAACCGTAAGGTCACGGGACCCCCCAGGTCACGTGATTCCTCCCAGGTGGGTCACGTGCCCCCCCCCCCCCCCCCCCGAGAACACGTGACCCTCACTACCCTTCCCTCCTCACGTGACCCCCAGGTCACGTGACCTTGGGGGGTCACGTGACCTGGGGAGGGGTCACGTGACCTCGGGGAGGGAGCGAGGAGGGGTATACCCTTCCTCAGTACCCTTGCCTTCTCCTCCTCCTCAAGAGCTGCGCTCGAATTCGACGTTACAGGAAGTTGTAAACTGCTTTCATTTTTTTCCTTTGAGAATCTCGAAAAATGCTACTATATGTGCAAATATATTCTGGAGAGCTGAAGACATTTCTTCTGGCTTGTAAGGGAGGTTTCAAACTCATTGTTACGTAGAAAACTAATCACATATTTGTAGAACGTCCCTGCTTCGCTAATAGCCGATTCACACGACGGACCGAATCGCGATTTTCGTCCGCGGACCGAGTACCACGTGACCGGCTAGTCACCGATTCCTGCGATCCGCTCCTTATCCGCGGACGCGCGGACTGATAAAGTCGAGCGCCTTTTTCACTCGCGGACTTTTGGCGGGAGGTTGACTGGAAAAGCGTTTAGTCTGGCAACGGTACACGGTTTTCTTAATTTTTTGCCTCTGGGCGTTTAAAACAAAAATGGCGCATCGTTGTGCTTTGTGCGTTCGTTGGTTCATTTTGTCGCGCGATTCTTGGTTCCACGCGTGAAAGAAACTCCAGAAACTTTGTCCGGCTGACGTGACGCAGGTTCCGGTACTCCTCCGGGTCCGTGCCAAGAAGCTCCCGTCAAAACTCGTCTAGCACGCTGCGATAATTCTTGAACGTCCAATCAGGATTTCCCCGAGCAAGACCTCTCTTGTGGATGTGTTGTGGATGTGGTGTGCTTGAGTGTTGTGCACGAGCGCGGAGAGCGTGAAGGCATCTCCAAGCGCCCCTCCGCGAGCCAAGAACTTCGTCGCATCTACGGCGAAGCTTTCTCGAGCAGGACCATGCCTGTGTCACTGTCATGCTTTGGGTTAGTAAAGTTAGTGGCGCTTTGCGCGAAGCCTATCCCGGTGTTTTGTCTCGATCTGTACGTAACAGCGGCGCACGATTCTTTATCGCGGCAGCAAAGTCGATTCCTCTCTTGGACAACGGTACCACGATGCATGCGATGTTGGATTTTCGCGGCACTGTGGGGTGGCGAACAGGTTCGGTCCGTCCTCGCTGGCGTCTGCTCGTCGCCTCCTTCGTGTGGATGCGCTTGGGAGACGCACGAACCGCGGACATGTCGTCACGTGATCAATCCGTCCGCGGATCAGTCCGTCGTGTGAATCGGCTCTAAAGGTTCCATTTGGCGACCGTGAGCACTTCGCGAAGTAAATCCACGTGTGCAACTTTCGGCGTAAATGCGCACTCGGATATATAGACCCATTGTTGTTCATAAAACTGTCGCTTCAAAAGGGAGTCCACTCGAAGGAAAAGTTTTCACCTTCCGTCAATAACAAGAGCACCAAGGAGACGACAGTTCTGTCCCCTTGGCCACGGATCGTTGGAGATCCCGTCTCGTTTGCCCTCAAAAACGCGTGTTTTCAGGCATTACTCTCTGCTACTTCGTCCACCCCTAGCCTGACAGTGCGGTAAGAACTACGTGCTTGTTGGACCAGTCAAACGTTCAGCTTACGCCACGTGATCACGCTCTCACTCATACCCACTGGTACGGAGAGCGCGTAGCTCCAACCGCACTGTCAGCTTAGGGAGGAACTTAGTATAGTACGTACCATGGCCTGAGCAGGTCCAGCCTGCTCAGGCTGGTACGTAGAAAAAAGACCGGCCTAAGCAGGTCTTTTTTTTTTTTTTTTTTTTAATAGGGGTGTAAATTTTTTTTTTGTGCAAAAAAAGAAACATGCCTCGGCATATTTCTTATTTTGCTCAATGCCTCTTTCAAAAGAAAGCAAAACACCCTGGAGGCCAGCGACCCGTCAGAAGAGTCGGGTCTGTCTGCATCCCGATGGTTCTACTATGCCCAAGAGGAATTAGGAAAAGAAGCCCGGCGCGTAGAGCGCGCCTTCGGTTTCACTTGCTTTCACTTCACTAAAATATTTCCTTAAATATTTTAGTACAACTTTATTCCCATTTCAATTTTGCTTTGCAAAAGTTTTGTTCTGATATTTTTATACCAAATGACGGCATGCCCCCCCCCCCCTTCCCACACACACACACACACACACAATCGGGGACCCTGGGCTGCAGCCCCCTTAGCCCGTACCTTAATCCAGCTTTGGTCCGTTACCCCTAATCCGTTACCCCTTCAGAGAGGGCAGGGCGAAGCCCCGTGCACTTCAAAACCAAGTGCTTGTCTTGCTCTCATTATGGCAAGCGGCACATAATGTGTCTGTCTCCTGAAATTTAGCCCTATACATTCTCGTCCTCAAAACTCCCGTTCTCGCCTCGAACAGAAAATAACTTCCCTGTGAATTTTCAAACACATTTTCCTTTCTTATGTCCTGTTTTTGGGACCTGTACATTGTTAGAGCTGATTTTTCCTGCATTCTTCCCTCTCACATTTTCCTTCTTGCCTTTGTCACTCCCTTTTCTACTTAAGTAGTCTGCTGAGCCCCATCACTAGTGTGTAGGTAATTAAATGTAAACTTTCGAGTTCGGTTTGTCCAGTTTGTGTTTAACCTTTTCATGTATAAATACTTGAATACCTTCCGTGCCCACCGCGTATCATCCATTTCGGTCAACCTTTGTTCAAATTTCAACTTATTAATTGCCTTATTTCTCTCAAAAGACGACCAGCCCATATCCCCCTGTACTCCTTCATCCGGTGTCTTTCCATGTGCTCCCAGTGCCAATTTGTCTACGCATCTTTCTCGAATTTCTAATCCTGATTGAATTTCTGATTTCATGCACAGTACCCCATTGCCAAGAGACAGTCCTGGTACCATCACTCATTTCCATATACATCTGATTACTTCATATCCATTATAATTCCATAGTGCCTTGAGCTTCATAATCCATGAATTTATTTTCCCTTTTCTAATTATATTCCCTTCATGTTCCTCT
Source organism: Ixodes scapularis (assembly GCF_016920785.2). NCBI lineage: Eukaryota > Metazoa > Arthropoda > Arachnida > Ixodida > Ixodidae > Ixodes > Ixodes scapularis. The sequence goes on from NW_024609846.1 coordinate 121,478,693, forward strand.
AGATCAGGTGTGCATAATATACGGCCCGCCGCCAGGCCCAGCGCAGGAAGTTGCTTACTATGCCGTTCAATTTACCGGGCGCCCGCTCCGCTTGGCAAGCAGCAGTGAAACCCTCCGACCGACAATTCTCAGTCTTTGGCGAAGGAACTACGATTCCTCAGTTCAAATTTTCCCTCTCCGCTAATCCCGCTGACAACAATAAGACAGCGTGTGCATGCCGTCCCTGTTCATAGTGCGTTTCTGTCTCAACATGTCTGTACACGAAACGCGAAAACTTCTTGCTCTCTCTCAACAGACCACCTTTTTTCTTTTACCACGAAGGCTACCAACCCTCTCCCTCCATGTTGGGGTAGTTAGGGGGAGAAAATTGGCTTAGACGGGCGAGAGGAATTATATGTTTGTCCTTTTAGACTTATGCTAGGTGGCGCAAGCTACCGCCCGTTACATTAACATCCATCCCTCCATCCACATTAACAATGCCAGTTCAATGCAAAAAGGAAAAATACCAGATGGGTTCTTGCGTTCGTTGAGAGAAGCTTTTTGCACGGGAAATATGAGTGCCCTTCCTTCCAAAGAAGAGGAAAATCGACCAGGAGGGCCGGAAGTTGAACCACGAGTGGACATACAGCTACTTCTTCATCCATAATGCATCGAAGTGCATCTGCCTCGTGTGTCGCGAGTATTTCGCCGTGCCTAAAGAGAACAACAGAGACCAAACGCACCTGCGACTTTGGCGCCCTTTCGGATTCTGAGAGGCTAATGAAATCCGAGAACTTAAAGTGGAAGTTACTTGCTGAGCAACAAACCTTCACAAAAGCAAAAAGTACGTCTGAACCAGCTATGTGGGCTTCTTTTCGGATATTTCAACAGATAGCTAGTTCAGGTCGTCCTTTTTCTGGCGGTGACTTCATAAAACAGTGCCTTCTGGTTGCTTCTGGAGAAATGTGCACGGACAAGAAATCGGTCTTCCAAAATCTGAGCTTATCAAGTGTGAGTGTACAGCGAGGTGTGCACGAAATAGCAGACGGCCTGCCATGCACCTAAAGAAGAGTTGCGGTCACTTTGTACACTACTCTCTTGCTTTGGATGAGAGCACAAATATCAACGATACTGCTCCACTGTTTGTTTTAGAGGGCAGCTCTTAGGCGCCCGTTTCCGGCTTGAGCGGCGTCGCCGTCGCCGTCAGCGTCGCCGTCACCGTCGGCGTAACCGCGCGGTGCATTATGGGTAAATTTCCCCGCTAAATCTAGCGGAAAAATTTCCCCGCTAAATCTAGCGAAATATTTTCCCGCTAAATCTAGCGGAAAAGTTTCCCCGCTAAATCTAGCGGAAAAATTTCCCCGCGAAATCTAGCGGAAAACGTTTCCCCGCTAAATCTAGCGAAAACAATTTCCCTGCTAAATCTAGCGGAAAAATTTTTCTGAGGGGTCACGGGACCCCCCGAGATCACGTGACCACCCGAGGTCACGTGACACCCCAAGGTCACGTGACCCCCCACGTGCCCTTGGGGAGGGGGTCATGTGACCCCGCCAAGGTCACGTGACCTCAGGTCACGTGGCCACCCCCCTCCCCGAGGTCAAGTGACCCCCCCCCCCTCCCCCCCGAGAACACGTGAATCTCAGTACCCTTGCCTCCTCCTCCTCAAGAGCTGCTCTCTAATTCGGCGTTACAGGGAGTTGTAAACGGCTTTCATTTTTTCGATGATGTTCAGCAAGATTCTAATTGAAACCATGCCCTTAAACTCAATATTTAAAAAAAAATTGCAACGCACCAGAGGCTCGTTGTATTTATCCGTGGTGTCAATGAAAACTTCCAGGTAACTCAGGAACTAGCAGAGCTCTGCTCAATGCACGGACAGAGTGCTGGAGAAGAGATAAGCAAGGAGGGCAAAAGCGTCGTCGAGAAGCTCAAACCGTGGGAAAACCTCGCAAGTGTCTGCACCGATGGAGCCCCAGCTATGATTGGGAGAAGAAATGGAGCCGTTGCCTTACTACAAACGTCTAGCTGCGCACTGCACCAGGAAGACTTTGTGCTGAAGTGATGAAGTTCGAACACGTGATGAGAGTCGTGACGTCGGTCGTCAACTACGTGCTCGGGGATTGAAGCACAGAAAGGTTCAAGAGTACCTGAAAGAAATGAAGAACAAGGACATGGATACCCCGTACAACACCGAAGTTGTGAGGTAAGGGATGCCAGCACAACTTCTCAGTTGTGGAAATGTTCTGAGCGTTTCGTTGCTCCCAAGAACGACATCGCTTTCTTGGGCGAAGAAGGGAAACAAATACCAGAGATGGAAGATGAACAGTGATTACGGGATTGGCATTCCTCACAGATATTTCAAGCCACCTAAATGAGCTCAACACTATTTTCCAAGAAAGGACAACCTCATTTCAGACATGGTGAGCGGAATCTTCGCATTCCAAGGAAAGTTGCGCCAGTTCACATCGCAGCTTCAAAGTGGAAATTTAGCAACGGCGCGTCTTCCTCCCTTCTACTGACGCGCCCCCAAGCAGACACAAAAAGAAGGAAGGAACGAGACGTTTTTCTCCTTCTCCAGACTGACGGGAGAAAGGTTCCGCACTCCTGCCTCATCTTCTTTCGGTTTTGTTTGTCGAGCACGTCGCACGCGTTGTTTAATAAATGTTGAGTTGATTGAGCTTCAGCAGCAGTGAAGGCCGCCTGTAATTCCGTCTCCCAGCCCAAACGTGCAGAACATTTTGATTGCATTGACGTTTTTACCACTAATTTTATCAAACGAGCAAACGAAGCCGCTGAAAACAGCGAAGTTCCGGAGCAGTGCCAGCAGCGCTACGTACGCTGGGCTAAGATGGCCGCCTCCGGATTGCGGAACGACGTTACAGAACGACGTTTCGGCGTTGACGTTTCGGCGTTGTTATAGAAACTCCGTCGTGTCGTATTGTGATGTCCGTTTTTTTTTATTTGTCCCAGTCTCAGATTTTCTTTCAGTGATGTTTATTTCCTAACGAACTCGTCTGCGTACTTTCGCTCCTTCCAAGAGGTGTAGCCCGAAACAACCCATTCCCGTTTGAACCCGTCCCGTTTCGACCCATTCCAGAAACGACCTTCCTGTTTGAACCTGTCCCGTTTCAACCTGTTCCAGAAACGCCCTTCATATTTGAACCCGTAGCCAAGACATATTTTACGTTTGAATTCGTCCCGTTTGAACCCTTTGGTATAAAGCCCCGCACATCTCAACCTCTTCGCGAAAAGTGTCCATCGTTCTAATCCTGGTTTGCGCAGTTTTCCTGCTTAAGAATATGTCCCAAAATTATGTTAATGCAAATAACGCAAAGGTGCAGGCGAGCAATTCAGTTATGTTGTGAAATATTTTTGCTCGTAAACGCATTCTTAAAATATGCAATAATTTCAGAAAAGCTTCAACGAAATATATTTCTACTTGAACCACTTATAATGTTTCTTTCAAGATGGTCCCCAAAATGTGTAACTACGAAATGGACCATGTACACTGCGCGACAACGTTAGCACGAACACGATGTTGGCGATTTTTCAAATTTAACTTCGAAATGGTATCAGAAGGTACCACATTTTACCGGTTAGGTTAGTGGCCTAGATGAGCGCTTTCAAACACACTAATAATAATGATGGCAGTCATTTGATTTTTTTTTTAAACAAACAGCTAAAACCAACAATCGCTTGTTCGCGCTCACGGTTTCGCGCTCTGTAAACTAACAGGGAGCTTTTGTAGACCGTTTTCGACGACACGCGATGCTCCTCTGCAACCTGCTACGATACCCAGAACTCTACAGTCAAGGGCATCGGCGCGCAGGCGCAGTAGCGGCTTCTTCGTTGCGGAGGGCTTAGCGAAAGGGGAAACGCGGTCTACGAAAACTCCCTAACAAAGTCTTAGAGTAACGCAGGCAAGCACTTTGAGTAAGCAAAAATTAGCGTTGCCTAAGTTTTTATATTGCGACGCTACTTTTAGGTTACCCAAAGCGCTTGCGTACGTTATTCTTAAACGTCCTTATGGTGAACGGGATATTTTTAAAAGTGATAAATCAGACAGGCTGACGGGCATATAATTGCGACTTCATTTTCTTACAAGTTCAAACACAGAACCGTCGCGTACACAGGCAAAAATCATAAACCACAAAATGCTATCGCCTTAGTTGAGGAAGTCGAGCAGGAAAATTGCGCCATAAGAAACTCGACACTCCAATTGTGATAGTTCGGGCGATAACCTGGCCCGCTCGGCACCACCATTTGCAAGCTGCTGCAGCGGTATCCTTGTCAAGGCCTCATCCCGTTTGCAGGGCGATGAAGTTGTAAATGTTCGGGTGAGCCCTCCCTGACACAGCGTTTATCTTACGGTGCCATGTCTCCGAGGTTGTTTCGGGAGAGGGAGAAGTGATGTGAACAAGGAGAACAGACACTGGACACTTGAACCTAATCAAATGTTAACGAACAATACCAACGAACCGAACGATGGCCGAAGTGGGAAGGTTGTTTCGGGAAAGGGCGATATGGAAAAGGATGAAACGAGAAGGTCGTTTTGAGCCGGGTCGAAACGGGAAGGTACAAACGGGAAGGTTGTATTGGGAATGGGTCGAAACGGGAACCACCCCTTCCAAGACAGGCAGGTTTTGCTGCCGGCTGCCTGCCAGGGTGCCTTCTATGCTGGGTTCGGTTCTGTTTTCTGATGCCGAGTGCCAACAGGCAATCAACGTGGTCCTGTATTTCTGCGTGTTACCAACATAGCAGCAACATCGCGATGGCAGCGATGTGACCGTGTGTTCCCGTTTCAGTGGTGTAACAACGAGATGAGTAGACGGAAACTATTAGGCATTGATTGCCGCTAGTCGGGCGGTGATTGGAGTGGGAAAAAGGGCGGATGGGGGGGGGGGGGGGGGGGGAGGTCGCAGGTTGAAATTTTGCTTTACACTAAAGAGTTTAATTGCGGTGCAATCGATCTACCTGCGGATAATCATGTTGGAACGCTGGTGTGAACCGTAGCTCCTACCGTACAGTTGCCAATGTGACTGTCAGTCACGTAGCCAGGATTTTGTTTCGGGAAAGGGGGGGGGGGGGCGCTTATGACAAAAGACTGTATGAGGGGGAAGGGGGATAGGAGGTCCCAGCAAAATGGAAGATTTCGGGGGGGGGGGGGGGGCGGGCCCCATGGGCCTCCCCCCTGGCTACGTGACTGGTGACCAGAGGTCGGCATTTTAGGTCGCCCTCACTCACCCTCACCCTCACAGCCACACTCACCTAAGCCCCTCACTCACCCTCACTCTCACAGCTACACTCACCATGAGCCCCTCACTCACCCTCACCCTCACAGTCACATTCACCGTCAGCCCTTCACTCACCCTCACTGAACCTCACGGCCCTCACGCACTCACCGCCCTCACGGCCCTCACGCCCCTCACGGCCCTCACGCCCCTCACGGCCCTCACGCCCTCACAGCCCTCACGCCCCTCACTCACTCATGGCCCTCACAAAACTCACCGCCCTCACGCCACTCACCGCCCTCACGGCCCTCACGGCCCTCACCACCCTCACGGCCCTCACGCACTCATAGCCCTCACGCCACTCACCGCCCTCACGGCCCTCACCGCCCTCACGGCCCTCACGCCACTCACCGCCCTCACGCCACTCACCGCCCATTAAGAATACTAATGCACCTTTCTGAAACAGTTTATTTCCAAAAAACGATCGATTTCAAACCAGAACCAAGTCTTTCGGTGTCATCATCACCGGCACGAAGTATCACGTGAAAATGTTGCGTCCCTGATTGGATGCAGCCGCTTCAAACGTATTCGAATTGCTCCGAGTTGCTTGCTTATTTCGAGCCGGACCCGATCTCAGCAATTCGTGTCGATCTAGGGAAAGCTAGAGAACAACCCGTCATTAACACCAAAATCGCTGAAAAAGATGCTCGATCTGAAGGGGGCCTCACGCACTCACCGCCCTCACGCACTCATGGCCCTCACACCACCTCATGCACTCGCCGCCCTCACGGCCCTCACGGCCTTCACGCCTCTCATGCCACTCACTGCTCTCACGCACTCATAGCCCTCACACCCCTCACGCACTCACCGCCCTCACACCACTCACACACTCATGGCCCTCACGCCACTCACCGCCCTCACGCCCCTCACGGCCCTCACGGCCCTCACGGCCCTCACCGCCCTCATGGCCCTCATGGCCCTCACGGCCCTCACGGCCCTCACGGCCCTCATGGCCCTCACCGCCCTCATGGCCCTCACCGCCCTCATGGCCCTCACGGCCCTCACCGCCCTCACCGCCCTCACGGCCCTCACGGCCCTCACCGCCGTCACGGCCCTCACGGCCCTCACCGCCCTCACGGCCCTCACCGCCCTCACAGCCCTCACGGCCCTCACCGCCGTCACAGCCCTCACGGCCCTCACGGCCCTCACTCACCCTCACACTCATGAATTTTCCTGGTTCAGAAACTCACTCACCCTCACCTCACCTGTGTGGATGAGGGTGAGTGAGGGTGAGTGAGGGCCCTCATGAGTGAGGTTTGCCGAGGTATGCTGGTGGCTGTGCTCTGCGATGTCCTGTTGTTTCCCCCCCGAGAGCGATTGCGCTTTTGGGAAAGGACTGAACAGTATGGAAATATGATAGAAAGCACGTATATACTTGCAGTTTCGAATTTTCAGCATCATAAGCGAGGATCTATTTTTTATTTTGTTGCTTAAATGTACTACGGTTTCTGGAGAAACTCTCCAGGTGGCGCGATGGGATGAGCGCTAGACGTTTTCGAGCTCACCACGGCGTAGCTCCGTATATTTAAAGGGCCCCTGAAAAAAAAAAAAAGACACTTTGACAGTCTGCGTTGGACACGCGTGTCAAAAAAATTGATTCTACGCAAAAAAAAAAAAAAGAAAATATTTTCTGCAGTATTGACGGCGCGAGATTTATTTTAAATTCTGCGCCCAAAGTCCATGACGTTACAGAATGATCATGCACTCTCTCCACATCAACGAGATGGCCAAGCCGATCCGCCTCTCCTCCACGCGCCCGAAATGCCGAGAGAGAAAACAAGTGGAAAAGAGGTGACTACCGACTACATCGCGTCTCGCGCCGTCAATATTGCACTATTTTTTTTTCTCGCGTAAAAATCATTTTTTTTGACACGCGTGTCCCAACCAGACTGTTTAAAAAAACTTTTTTTTTTTCTCTTCAGGGGCCCTTTAATCCGGCCCTAATGTTGGAAAGCACTTTAAGTACGTGGTACTCAAAGTACTATTTCAAGTAGGTCTAAAAAACGTGTACACGTGGCGTTTTCTAAACCTACTTCAAGTAAATTTAGAAAACGCCATAAAAAAGAAATTGAGTGTGTGTATGTTTATACAGCCTAGAATTTAGTCGGCCTCAACGGGCGACTTGTCTCCCAGCTGTAGATGAGAAAATTCGCCAGTGCATTACAACAGCTAGCCTGGGGTCTTTAACGTGCACAACGCAATAGTGATACACGACCGCACGCCGGTTCGATGATCATCCAGATCGAATCAGGCAGGGGTGAGGATTGCACCTAGGACCCCGGGGTTCTGCAGCGCGAGATTTCACTCCACGTGCTCCGAGCTGGTGTGCATAGAAAACGCCATGATGGCAGAGAGCTTTGCGTTGATTTCTGCAAGCGCACTGCCGTCATCCTGCACGTTGCTGCACTTTTATTTTTCAGTTGCCTTTTTTGTATTCCCGATTTATACGCGCTGGGCACTTCCACTTTTCTTAGGACTTTTTTTCTTAAATGCACTCTTTGACACACCTGAACATGCTCCTAAGTGATAACTATAATCACATACTGCATAATACATGGTTGCATTGTTTTTTTTAGAGAATTTAATTGCAAACGGTACACATTTCACCTCTATATAGCGACAGCAGTGACAAAAAATTCACCGGGTCTCTTATGTTTTCCCTAGGACGACTTGAAGCCGAAATCCCACGTGCCAATGCATTAAAGACAGACACCCCTCTTAATGTGCTGAGTCATCCTTCTTAATTTGCTGAGTAATCCTTTTCGATGTGCTAAGTCATCATAATTCGCTTAGTCATCCACTTAATTCGCTTCAATTCCGCTTAATTCACTTTAATTTCTCTTAATTAGCTTTGTCGTCCTTCTTAATTAGCTTTGATTACACTTACTTCTCTTTAATTCCTCTTAATACTCTAATTCCTCCTTTACTTTCATTTTTTGAATTCAATTTGATTCCTCTTAATTCGCTTTACAGTCCTTCCTGATTCCCATTGCTTACTCTTACATCTTTAATTACTCTTAATTCACTTTAATTCCTCTTAATTCGCTTTGTCATCCTTCGTAATTTCCTTGCCTCCAATTCGCCTGAGTGGTCACGTAAACGTTTTGGTACCTTTCATGTCGCCGACGTGTTTTCGCTCAAGGACTTCGAAAGTCGACTGAACGATAAAACATACAAGGCTTTCGGCTTAATGGGATACTCATCCGAAATTTCGATTTCGCAAAGTAATGCCGCGGAAGCATTGAACGGGGAGCTACGAACTCCAAATTAATCGCTCATACATCGATATCTGAAACAGATGGCCGTACTTTTGGAAAAGAAGGGCGCGATCAAGCGAGGTCTTTGACGTCATTGTCCTCCGGGAGAATTTGAGAATGAGAGGAAGCGGCCTAGCTTCTCTTCTCCTCGCTTCGGTTCACCAGCTCGACAGTACGTAGCGAGAAGGAGAGGGAATGGGAAACGTGACGTGACTTGTTTCGTCGGCCTCATCGGCCGTATTCAATCGCGCACTTCTTTTAAAAAAAAGTACGGCGATCCGTTTGAGATATCGCTGTGTGAGTGATGTTTTTGGGTTTTGCAGCGTCCCGCCTATCCGTCCTGCCTTGTTTTATGAGCTCGAAATTTCGGTTCAGTATTTTTTTAAAGGGGCCCTGCAATCCTATTTAACCGCCTACCTTTTTTGCGGTTTCCACGTCTCTTGTGGTTCGGGCAACCCAGTGGGCACAGAGAGAGCAACTAAATATCAGTGCGTCATATTTTAACCGGACGACGTGGAAGCCTCTTCCACCTACGGGGGCGCCCCGTAATACCGAACGCGCGCGGCATGTGACGACATCGTGACGTTGTCGGTCCTGGCCAGCTCCTGAAAAACGACTGGTCAGAGCCGCTAAAAATATTTTTAGTGGAAACACAAAATATAAGTGGCGCGAACCGTTTCAGTTATTTATGAAAGTAGTTTTTGTTCAGTATTTAAGATCAGAAAAAAACAAAAACAATTGCAGTTTGTAAAGTACGGAAACAAATGACCCGTCAACATACCCGCCACCAAGCGGTGAAAAAGGCGGCGCATACTAGAAAGGTGAAGTGGGATCAGGCACCGACGCAAGCCACGTATTACTGCGAAGCACCGAGCGTAGAAAGGTCCCGGATGTACGCGGCGGCGCTGTGGTCGTATGGGCCGGAGGATCCGACCGTTTCCGAGTGTTTCGAAGGTCTTCGGCGAGCAGGTTTGGCTTGCGGTATTGCCGTTTGGTGGTTTGGCAGCGCGAAGTGGCTCCGGTTCTGAACTTATCTTCACCCGTATTTGCTGTCGTTTGTGGCCAAAGAAAGTGTCATGCCGAATCAGTGTTTGGTCGCGCGGCAAGTGCAAGGCGAGCCGCCCTGGCCGCCCGCTGCATCCAGCCTATCCAGCACATGCTTTAGTTGCGCCCTCTCGAGCCGTCGACACAAAGAAAGGCAGCCGTGAGCGCTCGCTGGGCCTCACTACCCCTTCTCTAGTTCACGGTCACCCTAGCCAGGACCAGGGACGTTATGAAGGTGGTATTTTTTTATTGTTTTTGCTCTTTTAATTTGCGTATAAGTTTGGAAATAAAGAGCGAAATTTGAGAAAAATACTTTCACTAAGTTACTACGTTCAGTGCGCTCAGATCCGGTGCAAATTGAAAACCAGTCAAAAAGTCGTTGCAGGGCCCCTTTAATAAATGGAAAAGAAAAATGTTTAAAACGGACGTTCACCATCCTATATTAATAATGGGGGCTGGGTGAATATTTATACAGCGTGTAGTTGGTCAGCCATTTCAAAGTTGCGACGAGTCACTCTCTGTAGATGAGCAATTTAGCCAGTGCAGTACAACCGCTAGCCTGGGGTCTTTAACGTGCACCACGCAGTAGTGATATACGACCGCACGCCGGTACGATGCTCATCCAGATCGAAACGGGCAGGGGTAGGATATATAGGGCCCAGGGGCCCTTTATAGCGCTTTTTGGACTCCCACGGCGACTAGGGAGAGGGTAGTGAGGTCAACAACGCAGCAAACACAGATTGGATGTTGATTGGTGAGAGTCGCTGATGAAAAATTTCCGCAGAAAAAAAAAAAAGAAGAAGTGTGCTTTGTTTTCTTCTGCGGCGATTTTTCATCAGCGACTGTCACCAATCAACATCCAATCTGCGTTTGCTGCGTTGTTGACGTCACTTCCTTCTCCATAGTCACCGTGGGAGTCCAAAAACCGCAACATAGGGCCCCAGGATCCCTGGGTTCTGCAACGCGAGCTTTCGCTCCACGCGCTCCGAGCTGGTGTGCGCTAGCCCACTCGGCCACCGATCCCCCTTTCACCAACCTGCCATCCTAAAGATGCTGTGTTAGCGCGTGGTAGACATGTAGACAACGAAGTCAATGAACTGACGCCAAGCGTACTTATGACATTGCATTGACAAGGACGCCGTCATCTTGACGCCCCGTGACGTTGTCGTCGTCATCAACGTCAACGTTGACATCGTCGTCGTTGTCAACGCAATATGACGTCAAAACGCAGTCTTGATGTCGTGTAACGCACGTTGTCCACGTCGATGACGAAGTTGACGTCAAGGCGTCATCCTGATGTCGCATGGCGTTGTGACGACAAGTTAGGTCGCGGTGACTTTATGTACGTGACGCCTGACGTCTAGGTTGTATAAAAATATAGTCCGTTGTTCTGTCGTTTCTATGACATTGACCAGTGTGCCGGTCGAGCTTGGCGTTGGAACGAAACGCGTTTTTCATAAAAAGCGGCTAATCCGAACCACTTCGTTCGTAGCGCCCTCTCGGGCGCTACGAGCGAGGTGGCTTGGATTAGCAGTTTTTTTCCTCATGCGGAGGTACAAAAATAGCACTTCAATGGTCCCACTCGTCCCTTCTAGTAAACTCTATCCTGGGTTCTCCGATCTTTCGATCTAGATGCGCATCGTACTGGGGTGCTGTCGTGTATCACTACGGCGTGATGCACGTTAAAGACGCCAGGCTATCGGTTTTACTGCACTGGCTAAATTGCTCATCTACAGGTGGGAGACTCGTCGCCCGTTGAGGCAGACCAAGTTCTAGGCTGTATAAACGCACACCAATGACATAGAAGCTGCCGCTGCCGCTGCTTAACTGCCTCTGACTGCTTCGTCCTAAGGGCGGCTTTTATTTGCGCGTTCTTGCGGCAGCGTCGCCTGGCGGAGCAGGGATGGTAATGACGTCGCCGCTGATCTAAGAGCCGAGATGTTGCACACTCACTCCCAGCGGTAGCCAGGAACAGTACCGCAATCTTAAACATGCTGTGTTAGCGCGTGGTAGAAGCTGCCGCAGCCGCTGCCTAACTGCATTTATGCATTATGGAAACACGACCCCTCATTTCTTTTTATTTTTTCTATTTTTTTTTGCCTGCTTTGGTTTATTTAGAATTCAGTTTTCCGAGAATCGTGGCGTATCTAGCGTTGTGGCGCTGCTGCCAGCTTATATATGGTGCCAAATGATGACGGTGACACTGAGGAATGAAGCGTGGGACCTCTCTTGGCTGCTGGGAGAAGCAAGCGATCGCCTTCCCTTATCTGGTCCCTGAAAGGATGAGAATGACGGAGCGTCTTTTTCGAATGTCTCCATCGCGCGCTCGATGCCCTCCGCCGTGCATTCCTCCAGCCTCACCAGATGCCGAAGTGTTTTCGCATTTAGGAAGCTCACGCTGGAGGCGATTCGGTGGCCATAGCCGTCCCATAACGTGCCGTTCAATTAAATTTTCGTACCGGGCACTCACGGTGCTTGGGCGTTTCGCAGTGTTTCAGTAGATCGTTCGTGGATTCCCATAACAATGCCGTAATATTCCGCAGGGTCCTCCGCGCGTGTATCGCATTGTTACCGGCTATCGTTATCGCCGTGTACAAACGGTCCGTTCGTGCATGTTAGCTTGCTCCGTTGAGCGTGCTTTTCCTTGCGCACTGAAATATTGCAGAGAAGTGACATTTACAGAGTGAACACCGCGCGAATTGTGCAGTACGCGCTACTGCTATGGAGCTGCGTCGTGTAAACTTTATGCGTTCCAATAGGGAGTTTTCGTAGACCGCGCTGCCCCCTCCGCTAAGCGTTCCGCAACGAAGAAGTTGCTACTGCGCCTGCGCGCCGATAGCCTCGACTGTGGAGTTCCCGCTATTGTAGCGGGTTGCGGAGGGCCTTGCGGGACGCCGAAAACGATCTACGAAAACTCCCTAATGACGAATCATGCAATCCTGCATCACTCGCTGCGCGTACAACTCGGGTGTGACACATTGAAATAACCTTAACTTAAATTTGTTTCTTTTTTTTTTTTCTTTTTACGTTGCCGGAGCGACACATTTAAGCCACGGCCGATTGACAACTGCCGCTTCGCTACGGCTTGCCGCTGCACGAGGAGACGCAAGAAACAGCGATCCAGCCGAGTTTCCCGAGCTTGTAGCTGGACGCGTGGAACAGCAGTCACAAACAATTGTTTTTGCCTTGCATGGGCCTCGCGTCGCCCTCGCTCGTTTGGTGCCAGCTACTGTGACCGCTTTTCAGCGCAACGAGGCTCGGAGTCGATACCACTCACTGCGGCTGTGTAGAACGACCTCTAGGATGACCTCTAGGGCGATCTCAAGAACGACCTTTAGGGCGACGTACTAGAAGGTGACGTCGAGGACCACGTGGAGGACGACATCTAGGGCGATCTCAAGAACGACCTTTAGGGCGACGTACTGGAAGGTGACGTCGAGGACCACGTGGAGGACGACATCTAGGGCGATCTCAAGAACGACCTTTAGGGCGACGTACTAGAAGGTGACGTCGAGGACCACGTGGAGGACGACATCTAGGGCGATCTCAAGAACGACCTTTAGGGCGACGTACTAGAAGGTGACGTCGAGGACCACGTGGAGGACGACGTCTAGGGCGATCTCAAGAACGACGTTTAGGGCGACGTACTAGAAGGTGACGTCGAGGACCACGTGGAGGACGACATTTAGGGCGATCTCAAGAACGACCTTTAGGGCGACGTACTAGAAGGTGACGTCGAGGACCACGTGGAGGACGACATCTAGGGCGATCTCAAGAACGACGTTTAGGGCGACGTACTAGAAGGTGACGTCGAGGACCACGTGGAGGACGACATCTAGGGCGATTTCAAGAACGACCTTTAGGGCGACGTACTAGAAAGTGACGTCGAGGACCACGTGGAGGACGACATCTAGGGCGATCTCAAGAATGACCTTTAGGGCGACGTACTAGAAGGTGACGTCGAGGACCACGTGGAGGACGACATCTAGGGCGATCTCAAGAACGACGTTTAGGGCGACGTACTAGAAGGTGACGTCGAGGACCACGTGGAGGACGACATCTAGGGCGATCTCAAGAGCGACCTTTAGGGCGACGTACTAGAAGGTGACGTCGAGGACCACGTGGAGGACGACATCTAGGGCGATCTCAAGAACGACCTTTAGGGCGACGTACTAGAAGGTGACGTCGAGGACCACGTGGAGGACGACGTCTACGATAAGCTCTCAGACGGCCTCAAGGACGACCTCTAGGACGACATCCCCATTTGCGCAACACATACGCACGGCACATTCGAGGCCAGGTACCATATCGCGAAAACCGGGTGAAGTAGCCAAAGAATGCTATTGCATTACAAAACATAACGTAAAAAAAAATTAGCATAGTCGATTGCGAAATTGTTATTCTGCATAGTCACCCGTCGGTCGTGATGGGACGTGGCAGATGAATCGTCCTTGGGTTGGCCGTTGGCTACCAAGTGACTCCTGGTCCCCTGGAATTCTATTGACCGAGGTGTCGATGTTTTGCCGTTCTTGGACCGAGCGTGACGGTTCCAGTCTGCCAGAGACGAGGAGCACGGGACACAGCCGATCCGGGTTCCACCAAAAAGAAGTAGCAGCTGACCGTCGCGGCTCGTCTCCTCGAATCACTTCTCGCGCACCCACGATCTCGTTCTTCTCGTCACTCATTCTTTTCTCTCGATCCGCCCAATCATCACAATGCCCCGAACCACGGGAAGTGTATGGATCGACACTTCTTTCTTATTCATTTAGACAAAAACCCCGAGAGGGGACAAAAAGGGACGGACAAACACAAAGTCTCAAACACAGCTGAATTTTATTTGACAAGGAAGGGTGCTTATATAGGCGTCAAATCCTACTTTTGTCGAAATGTTTAACCACCACCAGCTCGTTTGCGCCCTTACCTTTTGTTCACTTCTTTCCTCACTCTCTACTTCTCGGGGCACCGTTACGTCACCATCGACCAAAAGCGATGCATTCAAACTTTAGCACTTCCGCCGCTTATCTTCGTCAGCTACTTGGACCCACTCAGCTGTTGCAGCGATTCACACTTGTTCGATCCGCGAACCAACCGCACTGATGTGAATGCAGCGTCGTCACAAGTACACACAAAGGAACGTCTTTTTCTGACAAAATTATTTTCTGGCAAAATTTGGCGGGTGTTCTCTAACGTTCGCTGCTGTCTTGAAGTCTTTCCGCGTTTAGGTGCTAGGCTCTAAGCTCACCTCTAACAACATGACGATCACTAATGCTGCTTGTTGGAGTTTCGGTTAGAGTTGATCCGTGTGCTTCATTCGCGAGGTATCAAAGTGTAACTTCCGAACGACCCTGTTACGCAAACAAAAACCTTTTTTTTTTTTTTTTTTGCGTAGCCGCAGTTGCAGCTATGGCTCTGACTGGACAGGATGATTTTTTACAACCACTAATATGATGAAGGTGTAGCGTTGCATCACGATCCAGTATATTCTGTAGAAAGGGACAAGGCCGACGCAATAGTTATATTACCCGAAACACGGCGCAAACAAGTACCCGGCGTGCTAAATGTATACTCCGACGATCGCGCGTGGCGTGTGAAGTATCTGATAACATCAAGTCAGAAGTGAAACTCGACTGACTGGAATGACCGAACAAATAAAATCTGCTTTGTAACGCCGGTATCGCGGACCAGCCACTCAGTGCGTGGTAAACGCCGGGATGGACTCTGCAATTAGTATAAACACCGGCGGGGAGCTAAGCAGCCAAACATAGGCGGTAGATCAGGAAGCCTAGCAGGTAATTACCCCGAAGGAGCATTCAGGTACGCATGTTACCCACCAACGCCACGCTGCTACTGCACGTTTTTTTCGAAGGTGTGCCCCTCGCGCAACCTGGCTCGTCGCACCAAGGAGCAGGGCGGTCCTGGCTTCTTCCACACTCGCATCGTCGCACTCGCAGCACCCCCAGCAATGACTCCCCCCGGGGTCCCCCTCGCCGCGCACCGCCTCGCCCCGCAACGACCGTGTAGTTACGCGAGTAAAACAAATCTCGAACGTCAGTCTTCCGCCAGCGAGACGAGTGCGTGATGTGTGCCTCGGTAGCCCCAAACGAGCACCCCGCGCGCTCGCTCGGAGGGGACGAGGCGCGTCGACAGGGCCGCGGAATCACACACGCCGCCGCGAGCCACCCTAGCATTTGGGCCGCGTGTCGCCTTCCTCGCCCGGACGACGGACGTCGGCGGCGCGGACAGGTGCCAATGACGGCGGCGGCGGCGCTGACGCGGAGCGCTCTGCTTCCCGAAGACCTCCCCGCGTGGTCCTCGCGAGGCCTAGCTCCCCGCTGTAGCGGCGCGCGGCGGAGGGAACCGGCCGCTGGAAGACGTGCGATCGGGTTCGGCCCTAATGACCCCCCTAGCGGCGGCCCGCTCGTTCGCGTCGCAGTCTGGGCCGGTGGGCTTTCACTTTTTGGCAAGTGGGCATTAGCGCGGTGTTGTTGTTGATGCCGCGGCAGGGCGCCCATTAGGTGTCGGCGGTAGGTAGGAGGATGGCCGGGCCGCGACGACAATCGGCTGCCCACCCCGGGGCCTGTTTTCACGCTTCGGCCGCGGTTCCTTGACACGCGCTTGTCACGGAAGTTGGCTGCCGGCCCCCGCTGACCTGCCCCGTTCCCCGGCGGACGGATTGGGTCGAGGGGAGGACAGCCCAAAGGAGCCGAAACGGGCCCCGCGGGGCCCCCGCCGCAGCGCTGCGAGGTGGCCGGGGGCGGCGCTGGACGGGCCCCGTGCGACGAGGAAGCGCTCCCGAGTGATGGGGTCTAGCTCGAGGAACACGTGTAACGTTTGCGGGCTGTCTTTGTGACGGCCTTCCCCCGCCGAGGTCAGTGCGCTTCCGTCCGGAATTCGCGGTGTCTCTGTCCTGACGGGCTGCCGGCCGCCTGACTGACGGACACCTCGGGAGACGAGCGAGGAGTGCCCGCTCCCGTTCGGGCGCTGCTGCTGCTGTTCGGCGGAGCGCGACAAGGGTCGTCTTCCAACTGATATACAGATGCAGCCGCGGATCTAAAGAGACGCATCTGTTTAGACGGTAGTTCACTTCTTCATGGCACACGCAGCAGCAGAGAATAGACGAGTGAACATCGGTCGCTTTTCTCCTGTTCGTGAATATCAACTGCATTTTACTCTAGAACACGTTTTATCAAACGGGTTCACGCTGATCTTCGTAGACAAGAAAGTGACAGTATTGTTCTAATGGAATAAGAACATAAAATGATCATCAACATCCAGCGGGCCATAGTGCGAGCTAAATAAAATCGTTCGCCTGTCATGTTTTTTTTTTATTTCTTATTTATATAGTCCAAATGGATTAAAAAAGGTCGAGGTCGTCACAAATCATACGGAGGAAGGTGGCGGTGTAGGCACCTTGTACCTGAAAGTTGGATTGCACGTTAATGATTTAAATTCATCCTCAGTCCTGAACCGCCATGCTCTACGTTGGTTCTGACAGCAAACCCCCAATTTTCTTTTTGCATTCGGGGTAGCTAAAAGCTGCGCATCCCGACAAAAAAAAAAAAAAAGAAAAAAATGCGGAAACGACAGGAGGGTGCATACTCGACACCTCGACCGGCGCAGGGCCTCCGTTCCAGTGAAACAGTGACGCGTGACGTTTGAGGATATTGACTAGAGCTATTCCAGTAACTAAAAATTGAAAGCCTATCTGTGTTCGTCCCGGTAGGTGTTTGTACGAGATCTCTATTGGATGGTTTCGACGCCATCTTGTACCGTAGATTCTTCATGGAGTCGACCGTGTACGTATCTTGGGAGTCGCTGTCTGAGTGCGAAAATGCTGCTGTACTCTCCCAACCAGTGGCACCGAATTGACCTGCACATTCACACCTGGTTGTGGAAGGCGCGTGTGCAGTTCGCGAAGCGACAAAGCTGAGCATGTTGCTTTGAACGTGTTTAAAAAACCGAAAGAGTATGCCGAAGATGTCAGGCGTCCAGATAAGCCGAGGCACTCCACTGACCTTTCTTTTTGCGAGCATACTTTAGCTATGCCATACACCGATTCTAGCGCACAGCGCGAAGGACTTGGCGCTGAGGTGCTGGCAAGTGCAAGGCAGGCCCTAGGGGTGGGTCACCTGAGCGATTGATTGCTCAGGGCACCATCAAAAGAAGAGCGCCGCCGCGCTTCTTTTTTTTTTTTTTTTTTTACTTTGTGATATATATTTTTTTTTAATACGGCGCCCGACACGACGCTGTGCGCCGCTGCAGTGAGCGAGAGGAGGAGAGGGGGGGGGGGGGGGGGGGCACGGCCGGAGTTAGCCCAGGGCATTTGGTGTTTGTCCGTCCTTTCTCGTTTTCTTCCTCAAGTTTAACCATTTGATGGTGTAGAGCCGGCCCTGCACAGAGTGTCATGCTGTGTTGCCTGTCGCAGTCCTGGTGGTGGCACAGCAGTGAAGGCGGCAGACGCGTGTTGTGCTCAGTTCGCGCGCTCTAGCTTGACGGTCCATAGAAGCTTTGGCGGTCACGAGTATGGGACGCTGCGGCGATCGCACTTTTTGCCAAAACGTCTCGGATGAACAGCCAGGATCGCGACATCCGACAACGTAACACACCAGCTCCTGTGACGTCATTTGTTCCCACCTCTGGACTATGAAGGAGGTATGGGACACTAAGCACAGCAGTCGAAGACGTGTTTCAGGTACCGTATAGCGTAATTATACGTCGGCGTGCCGCCCGCTTGAGCGATGCACGCTAGAAACCAACGCGGAGGGCTGTTCCAATACGACACAGCAGATGCCGTACACGGCGTTTGCTGTACCGGAGGTGGAGGTTTTTCTCCAGTTGCGGTTCACTTTGGGACGCTTCTTTGTTTTCTTTTCTGCCGGGGCAAAGCTACCCTCCGTTTGCGTCCGGGACAGAGGCTTAGAGCGAACTCATCACGTGGGTCCGGACGGCCACTCACATGTTCTTCTGGCTGTCGTCGACGCCTTCGCTGGGGTCGTCAGTCCCCAAACTCCCGAAAACAAAAACGAAAAAGAAAAAAAAAGGGATGAGACGACGCGAGGAGACGAGGAGGAATGCCGTGCTGTCTGCATGGCTGCTGTCCTCGCTGAAAACGTACGCGCGCGCATGAAGTTTCACGCTTTTCAAGAAACGCGCGCGTTTATTTTAATTTTTTCCCTGGACTGCAAATCCTGTGTTTTGCTTGGACAGCCTTTTGGCGGTCGTGCCGCACTGGCCAAACTGCCTTTGCATCTAGTCGAAACATTTGATTTCAAGTTTTTCCGGCGAACGAGAGCCCTCGGAAGATAGTGTAATACGAAGAGTCCCATGGTAAGAGTTCCCACGCGGCACACGGAAGACAGTTCGGTTCGCGTGCGAACGGAGGGCAACTTGCCGGCAGCAGTGCGGCGGGGCAGTGCATCGCATGCGGGTCGTCCACGAGCCGCGACCGGCGGCGGCGGCGGCTTTGAAGCATCCCTCGGGGCGGGGCGCCGTCCCGAGCGTGTGATAATTGCGGGCCCGTTGGCAGCTGCGGCCTTTGAGGCGCCGTCCCGCCTGTCAGCCCCATGACGGCCGAGCCCCCTGGGTGGCCCGCCCGCCGCGATCCGCCGAAGCCTCCCGCCGGCCCGAGACGCTGACCGGCCGAGCTTGGATCCACGCCGGCCTCCGAGGGCGTCATCCCGAGCTGGATCGATGCAAGGTCAAGAGCGCCGGTTGGCGGCTCCGGCTCCGGGCTGGAACTGAGATTTGCTAGAGCCGTGACTCGAACGCGGCGAACATGCCAAAGCTCGATGAAGATAGGCCGAAAGCGTCGTTGACTGGTGCGTTTACCCGATGCTACCTAGAAGACGAGGTTTGAGTACGACGTCATCGTCACAGGATCCCGGGCTCGCCCTAAGAGGCAAACATACCAAAGCTCGACGAGAATACGCCGCAAAGCGGCAGGTGCGTGCGTCTTGGCGTCGCGCGTACTATGCGAAACGCAAGTTCGTCTGCTTCTTTTGCTGGAATTGTGGTGACGTCAGAACGCCGAGTTCTTGTCGGTACCGATCGAAAGATAGTGGGTAGACCTCAAACCAAGCTGGCTTGAGATCTATCCAATATCCTTTAATCAGAGCCAATCAGAGCTCGGCATTCTGACGTCACCACAACCCCTGCAAAGGAAGCAGACGACCTTGGGCTCCGCATAGCGTCGCGTTTGTCGTGAGACACATGCAAGGCGCGCGGCGGCGATGTTGACGCGAGCTTCGAGTGAGGAAGCTCCGAGTAGATCCTCTATGTGATGACATTTGGGTGGGGCATTGCGTTTTAGGTGGCAACGGTGACACAGAAGCGGTGGTGGTGCATGTGGCAAACGCCTGTTCTGCCGCAGGTCGTTCTCCGGCTCGACAGTTCACGGAATCTTCGGCAGCCGGGAGTTGGGACTCCGCGACATCAGCGACACTCGGGTTCACTCGTACTTTTTGTCGCGATTTATAGCGCCAGTCTCCAGGATAGCGACATCCGACAACATGACACGACAAGATTGATCCGGGCCACGTATAGCGCCATTTATGCCACATCCGCCCGTAACTTCAGAGGATTGAGATCGGCACGTGCCACCCGGCCAACCGCGAGAGTATTTCGCGAGACCTTTTCTCGCGTGCAGGCGCGCCTCACCTTTCAGTGCCTCTTTTTTTTTTTTAGCAGTGTTTAGTCGGAAGACCTTGGTGAGAGACGTGAGACGCGATGTCGCTAAGGCGCTGCGTGAGAGGTTATCCGGGAGGTTATCCGGCAACGAAAAAAGCAGCTCGTCCAAGCCGTCCTGGACTTTGCCGTCGTGCGCACCCCTCTTAACGCCCGCAGCACAACCGCCAGGTGCCCCAGATTGAGAGCTGAAGCAAAAACTAAGAGACGGCCGATGTTTCGTGATTAACACTTCCGATCTCCAATTTTTTTTTTCGAAGTCAGCAGTGTATAGTGCCCTTACTCTCGTCGTAAAGAAACGAATTTTATGAATGACAATAATACTTACTACAGACATGCAACTTGCGACACATCTTAACCTCTTCATTAATGCCTTCGCCAATTAAAAAATAATCGAGGTGGAGCTTAAATTGAGAAAGAAGGGCACAAACTTTAACAAACTCTTTCGCGCGCAAAACGTTTTTTTTTTTTTATTACGCGTTTTTTAAGTGTTTGAGACGGTAAAAAAAAAAATATCGACATAGGGGTTGACCGTGGCCTTTCAGATCCGTTCACACACTTGCGTTTGTCTACGACCGACTGAGACCAAACTTGTTTTAATGCGAAAGCACTAACTGTCTCATGGAGCGAGCTGACGTCATGGAGCGAGCTGACGCCCAAGGTCACCGTGCCCAGGGAAGTACACGCGCTGACCGGCGACGAAAAATACGTAGCTGACGAAAAAGGAAGCTAACGAGCGGCTTGCATGCTTTCGCATTCACAACTCATAAGGAGTGCTTAGTTGTACCTCGATCTTTTCTTAAGCCTCTTGTGACGGCTTACTACCAACTACGCAGCCATGCAGTCGGTCCTAAGTTGTCACAAAAGGCTTAAAAACCAGTCATGTCTAAAGCGCCGTTCACACGTATGCAACCGAGTATGACCGAGAGAGACCAGACCTTAAACACCGGTCTTGCCTCTCTTGGTTTTACTCGGTTGCATATATGTGAACGGCGCTTAAAGGTCCGTTCACACACTTGCGACCTTTTAGAACTTATTGCCCTTGGAACCTCTTAGTATATCTTACTACGAGAGGACACACTGGCGCCAACTATTGGCTTGCAGTGTAAACTTGGTAGTCCCGCATATTTTCTGTTTCTCTCGCGGATTATCCTTTCTTTCCGGGCTTGAAAAACTTTTGTTAGCGTTATAAACGACCCTTTCTCATAGGTATTACGCGCATTTGACCTCGGAATTCCCGCAAAACCTTCGCTCTTGTGAAATGCAGTTCCAGGGTCACCGCATAGATGGCGCCAGCTTGCCATTGTGTTCTCTCGTCCTAAGAAATCTTAAGAGGTTCCGATAGGTCTCGTCCCTCTCGGCCATACTCGGTAGCAAGTGTGTGAACGGGCATTAAGTCGGTCGTTGTAAAGCGCACGTGTGGGGCAGGCCTTTATAGTATAGATATCTGAGTATGGAAGTGTCACTGAAAGGTAGATTACATATTTCCGAAGTTACTCTTGTCGGGCCGCTTCAACTCTGTCTGCATTTGGAAACCTTGTCAGCCCCGCACACTCTATACTTCTCAAGTTCCCCAGAGATCTAATCTTGGTCCTCTTTTGTAGAACAGTTTTGCAGACGATCTCTCTGAACGTGTTCAGTTCTCTGAATTTTTACGGTAGTGTGCCACCGACGTAAATGTAATTGACAAGATTCAAGCCTATAGTGACAACAGGAAAGTCCAGAGAGATATCGACGCAGTGGTGTTCGACTAATAAACTTTAAGTTACACCCGAAAAAAAAGTTATGACATTTAATCGAAAATAGTGTATACACAAACTTACATGCTCAGCGTGTCGGAAATAGAAAGAACATCTTTTATACGTGATCTTGGTGTGTTAAGGTATATAGCGCTGCAGATGTACCCTCAGTCGCACGTTGGTATTGTATTTATCGTTGAGGATGCTGTCGTCTCATCTCACTAAACGAGGAACGACAGCAGGTGCTTGTCTTAAACCACAAAAAAAAAAAAAAAAAAAAAATATATATATATATATATATATATATTTTTTTTTTTTTGTGGTTTAAGACAAGCACCTGCTGTCGTTCCTCGTTTAGTGAGATGAGGTAAGATAAGCCGAACTCGTTCTAAGCTAATTATCTCTTTCGTGACCTACACGGTACTATAGTCGGTGACAGGCTCAGAATGAAGTGGAAGCTACTCTCACCCTTTCCCACTTCAGCAGAGCGAGCGCTGGAGAGGGGGTCGCCTCCTCTCCAGAGTTCGCTCTGCCAAAGGAGTGTGAAGTGGGAGAAGCTTCCATTTCACTCTTAAAAGGACACTGACACACCCCATTTTTTTTTGCCAGACGATTTATTATGGTGTCGGAAGACTACCCAATTAATATTTTGCAACAGAGTCACGTATATATTTATTAAAGCCAAAAGAAGCAACTGCTCGAAACGGAAACTAAACCCGCGCACGGAGGTCGAAGTGGAGAGGAGAGAGTGAGTCGCGGAAGGCACCCGACCATGCGCTTTTTTGTCCCCTCCAATTTTTTTTTTATTTTTTAAATTTTTTTTGCAGCAGACGACATGCGTTGCGGGAACTGTTTGCCGTGCGATTCTTTTGCAGTTATGTTTGTTCCGCTCGCTGTTCTGTACTTCAAGATGAGTTGTTTTGTACATTGAGAAGTTGGAGATGAATAGTGAGTGCCCGTGGTGAATTTCTGTGATCGGCTGCGAAAAGAATACCCCCAAGATGTTGCGCGGAGAGCTGGCTCGCATGTACTGCGTCCGAAAGAAGTGGTATTGTGCTGCAGATTCTGCACAAGTTTCCGAAAGGTCAACGGGATCGGGACCAACGGCTGGCTGCAATTCCTGTAGAACATTTACGGGCACCTCGGAAAGCGGACGCTACCCGATTTATATGCTCCTTGCATTATGCAGAAATTGATCACATTGAGCTCGCAGGTGTCAAAAACCTTTAGTTCAGCGATGTTTCGTCTACAACATTTTTTTTCCAGTGATAATTGTAAAAAAAGAAATGTAAACATCGCAAAAAGACTGAAAAAAAAGCGTTACACCTTTACTGGGGATAGAATCCGGTCCCGCTGCGTGTGAGGCGGACATCTTTCCACTGGGCTACTGGGGAAACACTTTCGATAGTAATAATGCAGCTGGTGGACTGTAAGTTGGACAGTTTGCTGTCGATTTTCCTCCAGCAGAAGCGCTCTCGGGTTGAAGTCGGGAAGCACCACGCATTGGCCACATTCGCACTTAGTAAAGAAATCGTACGTACGCATGCATATTCAGCTCGAAGTACACACTTCGTGCTTGACGTTTGCGCGAGAGATGTCTTGAGCCACGAGAAGGGAGCGACGGCTTGACGGTCGGGCGTGACGTACCGGATGAATACCAATTCTTTTGATCGGTCATAAATTTCTCTTTTAAAGGCAGACAGAATTCGCCGGTACAGCGAACGACAGTTCTGA
Organism: Ixodes scapularis; assembly: GCF_016920785.2. Taxonomy (NCBI): domain Eukaryota; kingdom Metazoa; phylum Arthropoda; class Arachnida; order Ixodida; family Ixodidae; genus Ixodes; species Ixodes scapularis. The sequence goes on from NW_024609846.1 coordinate 121,502,420, forward strand.
AGTAGACGTCCCACGCCCGTCGTCCGTTGTCATCGCCGTCACCGCGAGTCCCACGATACGCGAAATGACGCGCAATGAACGCACAGAATGCTTCGGGTTCTCTGTGCAACTTTTGTTTTCAATCAACGTAGTTGCAGTTTTTTAGGAGCCACAAAAAATAGGTTTGAAGTTTTTTTCTATTTTTAATATTGAGTGTGTGCCTTCAATGACCAACGACTTTGATTAAATTTGGTGGTTGTGTCTAAACCTTAGAAAACGACCAGTGACCACGGAAATGAGAGTGAGCCAAACTCGAACCGGCCAGTTTTTGATCGGCGGCTTTCGGGCCGAAAGAAACCGAATTTCGAGTCGCAAATTGTGTTCTGGGTAGTTGGGCTCTCATATGTCATGTACAACTAAAAACCTCAGCGAGCATAAATACCCTGTCAGTGTCCCTTTAACCTGTCACCGACTGCAGTTCTGTTTGGCTATTCGGTGACCTCTCGTGTGGGTTAGCGTTTCGCTTATGACCACCTAGCTCTTCGTGGATTTGACGTTTCCGGATTGTCAACACTTTCGGAGGTCCGCGCCAATTAGTAGTTTCGTGATTTTTATGTATTATTTTAATCTTGGTCGTGGTTGTGGCGTTCATTAAATGTCCGAGGGGCCTTACGTTGGTATTATTTTGTACGAGAAAGAAGAAAAAAAAGGGGGGGGGGGGGGAGGGGGGGCTCTTTTGAGGTGTCTATAAATGTCATTGTGGAAAAATATTTTTTAAACCTTGCCTGCCGACAGTCTTGGGCTACAAAAAGGCTGGCTCCTAAGGGCATAGTTACAGTGTGAGTGGCCGTCTGTCCGGCACTCCAGTGCCCGCTGCTCCTGTCGGGAGTTTTTAAATCATTGTTTCTTCGGAGGGCCGAGACCCTGCCTAGTTGCTGCCTTTTAGGCGTTTCGCCCTCAGTGGCTTGGGTTCGCCTTCGGGGGTGCTTTGCCTGCGGGCGTGTGTTTGTCTGCCTTCCGGTGTGTGCTTTTGCCTTCGGGCCTGCTGTGGCCTTCGGCCGTGTTTTTGCCAGCGGGTGGTGTGTTTTTCCCGTTTCGGGAGTGGGGTGTTGCGTCGGCCCGCCGGGTAACCAGACAACGACGATCTTCCGGACCCGTCATCAACCCAGCATTAATGAGCCTGCGAACCTTCTCCTACACTGTGAGTTCAGCAGATAAGACTTTTATTTTTCTGAACTTTTCTTTTTATTTGCGCCGGTGAACGAGCGGCGTGTTGTTCTCTGTATAGTAATTTTAAAGTGTCTGCTTCTTTTTTTTTTTATTGTGGTTGCGGTGTTTGAAGTTTTGTTGAGCCTGATTTCAAGCAAAAATTCGTATACGCGTTCCCTTTGTTTGGTTGTTTCTGCCCCCGTGCGTGGCTGTTTATCGCCATAGTTAAATTTTTTTGTTTTCTTTGTGTGTTTACCTCTGCGTGCCATCGTCTTCTTCGGTCGACTTTACACCGGACGTGAACCAATCGCTTGTCAACGGTCCGAATCTAGCATTTCTTTACGTTTTAAGTAATTTATCGGTTTTCAGACGGAGTTAGTATTTTATCTTCATTAATTTTTCCCCACTCCTTGACAGGTGCTCGGTATGGGTTCTAAAATTAGGCGAGTATAAAATCTGAGCTCTAGTTGTCCAATCGCTTTGTCCTCTCAAGACCGAAATTACCATCTACTGCCTAGAATTCACTTAGTTCTTCAAAATCTTAGCTTATTAAAACCGGCCAGAAACACTTTAATAGTTTCTTCTTTTATTTTCAATGTTCTTGGAAAGAAATGTAATTATTGTTATAACTGGCTACCAAGTAAACTAGACGATGAAGCCCTTTCGGAAAGAAGAGACCTTCATGACGGTGGTGTGCTTCTGGAAGATTAGGCCCTTACGCGCCTCTTCTGCCAGGAGCACCGCACCATCGCAGTCCCCCAAACGCTAATCATTACCTTTCCCGACGACGACTTCGCCTTTTTTCTCGGTGACCGCCTGCTTCCCCGGTTCGTTTTGTTTCTTCGTCCTGGGGTTGTAATAGACCCCTTTCGTAAGACTGCCCTCTGTTGGCAGCTGTGGAATTCCTGTACAATGGCGGACAAGAACGCACTTTATGTGCTTGGTTTTATTAAAAGGCAAAACACACCCACAGAGAAAGGTGGCGCTATTTGATTGACTCATCGGCTCATAGCCTTGGCCACGCTCCGGCGTTCCTATGGAATGACTTGCACGTTCCACGATGTCAGTTGTTCCGCACTTGTGCAGTGCACACCCAACGCACATCAATGATCGCTTGATCACTGATCAGGCGATCGAAGAATTCGTCAGGGTCAGCTGGAAAAGATGCAACATTTCCCTTCAGATTCCTTTCGGTGCTGTTTATTCATGGGTGTGATAGCAGTCGCGAAACCCAGAATCACGAGCAATTCACATGAAGATCATGTGCAAATCATTGGGTATTCTGAGAAAAGCGTTTTTAACCTGCCGATTCTACATGGACGCGAACTTATCCTGCGACGCATATTTTGTCGAAAAGCGTTTTTAACCTGCCGATTCTACATGGACGCGAACTTATCCTGCGACGCATATTTTGTCGATAATCTCTTTCGTGGCCGCCAGTAACACAAGCTTTATGAGCGTCCCTCGTATTTTATAGTTATTCGTCATCTGCAATTGACTTACGTTGCTTATGCTTTTAAATAAGAAAAAAAAAGCAGTGGTGTGTGGACTTTTTTAAAATATGTGTATTTTTTTTTCTTCACAGTCTTATGTATTAGTGTTAGAATGTTTTATGAGTTTTTTTGTTTTTTTTCGTTTGTATTGTGGTATGCCATCGGTGGGCAGTCTGAGTTTGCTTTCCTGTAGAACACGCGGTCATCTAATCACGACAAATAATATAAGGCTCACAGGGAATGACAAAGGTCAAAATACGATTCGGCAAAAAAAAAAGAAAAAGATTTTAGCATGGACTTGAGCATGGCGGTTTACTTGCTGATTGTTTCTGCGTTCATCGCATTTTTCAGATATAATCATATTCTCAGCTTCATCATTCACTTGGATATTTCGCTTGCTCACCGTGATTGGCTTTATCTGTGTTCCACAGGAAAGTGAACCTATCGACTTTTCAGAGTGCGGGAGCTGGCATACATGCAAAGCGCCGAGGTCAGAAAACCATATACTCTATTTGCCCCTCGAACCTTCTGAGTTCGTGGCTGCTGAGCGGGCTGATGGTGAGCCTCCACAGTGGTTTAATAGCGTGAATTCCACATAATTAAGGCTGCAAGTCCTTGCAGCCCATAGGTTCGGCCTCGTTCTGAGTATGCGCAGTGAACAGTGCTTCCAAAAAATGCTCTCCCCCCCTTTTTCCGGCCTTCGTCAGGAAGCTTCCTGACGAAGGCCTGACTCTGGTGTAAACGTCAAAGTATAAATCGTCCGTCGTTGCTGTATTCACCAAGGGTTTTTCTTTCATTTCAGTTATATATACCTGGTGGTTTTGTGAAGACTTTCAGAAATCCTAAAAATTAAAGCGTTTGAAAAAAAAAATTAAAAAAGAAACTGTCTTCGGGAAAAAAAACTACTAGTCACGGCGGACGTCAGGGATTGCCAAGAAAAACAAAAACATTCTAATTAGCCAGCTAATCAAATGAAATTTGTTAATTAACTTTTTAATTAGTGGAAAGAGACATGGTTCCAGTTAGAAAGTTGCTCAGCGTTATCGAAAACCACTAAATCAGTCATTTTCAGAAATACTTTGAGCACGTGAGAAGAGTAGCAGCGCACTAAAGTTACCACTCGTGGAGCAGGTACAAGGCTGGGGCTAGATAAGAGGCGAAAAAATCGCGCGGGCGCATTCCCGCAACCGCTAGCCTTGTACCTGCCCCACGAGCGGTAATTTTAGTGCGCTACTACTCTTCTCACGCACTCAATCTTTCTGAAAATGACTGATTTACTGGTTTTCGATAACGCTCAGCAACTTTCTAATTGGGACCATATGTCTATTTCCACTAATTAAAAAGTTAATTAATAATTAGCTCGCTAATTATTATGTTTTTAGCAATTCATGACGTCCGTCGTGGCTGGTAGTCTGTTCCTGAAGACAGTTCATTTTTTTTTTCAAACGCCCTAACTTTTAGGATTTTTGAAATATTCGCAAAAACATCCGGTATATATGCATATTTGGACTGATACCCCTATTACTTTTCACCATGGTTTAAAACGTTCATCACCAAATAGCCCAATAACTAGTACTTTGCAGTCGCTGTTAGGCTATAGTTTGTATTTTGTGGCCGTGCTCTGGCTGTAGTTTTGTCCTCTCACTTAAAGGGGCCCTGCAACGGCTTTTTGACTGGTTTTTAATTTGCACCGAACCTGAGCGCACTGAACGTAGTAACTTAATGAAACTTTTATTTTCTCAAATTTAGCTTTATTTTAGAAGTTGTGGGCCCCAAATTAAACTTACAAAAACAAACAATAAATAGCCTCCTTCGTGACGTCGTAGGTCTTGGCTTGAGTGGCCGTGAACTAGAGGAGGGGTAGTGAGCTCATCGAGCGCTCACGGCTGCCACACTTCGTGTCGACGGCTCGAGAGGGCGTCAACAAAGCACGTGTTGGATAGGTTGTATGAAGCGGGCGGCCAGGGCGGCTCGCATTGCATTTGCTGCGCGATTAAAAACTAATTCGGCATAACACGTCATTGGCCTCAAACGACCGCAAACACGGGGAAAGGATCAGTTCAGAACGGGAGCCACGTCGCGCTGCCATACCGCCAAATGGCGAAATTGCCAGTCACACCCGCGGCGAAGGCTTTCGGAACGCTCAAAACGGGTAGGATCCTCGAGCCGGTATACGACCGCAGCGCCGCCGCGTACATCCGGGACCTTTCTACGCCCGCCGCTCGTGCGTGCCTCATGCCACTACCCCTTTCTAGTATGCGTCGTTTTTTCCGCCGCTTGGTGGCGGGTATGTCGACGGGTCATTTCTTGTTTCCGTACTTTATAAACTGCATTTGTTTCTTTTCTGATCCAAAAAACCAAACAAAAACTACTTTCATAAATAATTGAAACGGTTCGCGACACTTAAATTTTGTATTTCGACTAAAAAAAAGAAAGCTTTTTGCGGCTCTGACTAGTAGTAAGGCCAGGACCAAAGACGTCACATATCGCGCGCTTACGGCACCGCGTGTCGCTCTCGTAGGAGGAGGAGGCTTCCGCGTCGTCCCGTTAAAATATGACGCACTGATATTTAGTTACTATCTCCGTGCCCGCTGGCTTGCCCGAAATTCATGGGACGTGGAAACCGCAAAAAAGGTAGACGCTTAAATATGATTGCAGGGCCCCTTTAAGGTTTAAAATGGTCAGTTGCTCCGTAATTAATTGTTCGAGCCGTCGGTGTTGGCAACAGAATAAAGCTGCGGCCAGCAGTATGTTTTTATTTTTTCTTGTATAATTCCGGCAATCATTAGGAACCAGGACGAGGCAACGCTTGAGCAATCGGTTCGCCGCCGTCATGACTGGCTCTTATGGATACGCCGGCATAGTCTCGTCAAAAAAGCTTCGTACCAACTAAGGCTTTGTGGAGTGCACTTCGTGTCAGGTGAGGAACCTCTTTGCGATTGACTAGGACAAGTAAAACGGACGAAATTACTTGTGCGGCAGCTCCCGTCTTTATCTGTGTAGTCAGTCAAGGAGTTGGAGGACCGGCTGTGCACTTAAGCTATACGCACCACTAAGACACATAAATTTAAAGCAAACAAGTAGAACATATTCGCACATATTCTGAAATGTGGTTATACAAAGGTGGCTCTATGGCTTCACGGCACTACTGCTGCCGCAAAGACGCTGAATGCCTCCAACATGGCGCCAAGGCACCAGTGGCAAACGGCAATGTTGATTTCGATTTCGGGGCTAACCGGAAGTGAAGTCAGGTGCAAGACGCCTATACGTCTTTGGTGGCCTATTCTTCCAGCTGGGTCTACTAAGTAAGCTATGACTCAGAGGATAGAGTTAATATAAAAATCTAGAGGAAAAGGTCCCATGCACTGGGGATGCTTGTGAACGGCGAGGCACAGACGCGCTCATCTGCCAGTTGGCGGTCCCGATGGTTCATATCACTGGCGTTAATAGGGAGTTTTCGTAGACCGCATTTCCTCCTCTGCTAAGCCCTCCGCAACGAAGAAGCCGCTACTGCGCCTGCGCGCCGGTGGCCTTGGCTGTAGGGTTAAGGGTATCGTAGCGGGTTGAGGAGGGCGTTGCGGGACGCCGCAAACTATCTACGAAAACTCCCTAATATGCAAAAATATATAACGAAACATCACCTGTAAGGTCTGTACCTTGTACTTTTCCAACTTACTTTGCAGGAAAACACCAAAATCGCGCATTGTATAAAACTAAATACGGTTGAGAAGAACTCGTCGCGGCGAAACAAAACGCCTACCTTTTGCTGCGTGATCAGGCAATCAGGAGGCTCATTATCAGCAACACATAAAATAGGTTTACTCTGGCTGCCTTATGGCGGCCAGTCCAAGTCGTGGCACGTGCAGGAATGCGCTTGCCCGTGCTGGCACGCGCAAACCATTGTCCGAAAACAAATAGGACGAGACCGGTGCTTCCGCTGCAGTGGTGTAATGCTGGGCATAACACTTCCCCCGACCAGTTGGTGTCTTCATATCTTTCAGGTGGTCGTGGGTCTCGGGTGCCTTTTCGGATCCCTGAAGTTCCGGTGTCTGCCGGTGGTGGCACAACAACCGATTTCGGAGGCCGAAGAAGAGGAATGTTATTTCTGACGATTGATGCAGGAAGTGGAACGAAGTCGTCGACGCACCTAACGTCTCATGCCGGGGTGAAAGCAGACTGTGGGGTTTGGACATCCAAAGGCGTTCTTCGCTGGCGTATATGATTGGTGTGTCCGCGCACCAAGCCAATTGCTCCACCCGGACCATCCAGGAGCGATGTCCCAGCTGGCGCTCGATTACGCCAGCCATCCAACCTTTTCCACCCAGAAACGTCTTAGCCCAGACTGTCTGTCCTAGCTCCAGCTTACGGGGGTTGGCACTGGTCACGTTGCTTCCGCGGGCTTCCGGGCTGAACGTTCTCAGTCGCTCTACGGCGGACGAAAGTTTTCTTCCAGGTAACAATGCAGGTGTGTTCCTATTTGCTACGTGAATTGTTGTATATGTCATTTCAATAAAGATCGAAAAAGAAAAATCTGTTTCCCTCCTAGCTAGGGCCGTTTTCAGCTCCTGACCTATGCGCTCCTTTTGGCCGTTGGTTGCGGGGTGGTGGAGCGCTTGTGACGGCTATGATACCGTTGTTTCTGTAAGAATGCTTGATTTCCGTGGACACAAACGCTGTGCCGTTGTCCGATACGACCTTTCGCGGCAAGCCGAACGTTACGAAGATGGACCGAAGTTCTCTGATGACGACAGACGGCGTCATGCTGCGCACCACACGCATTTCCAGCCATTTAGTGTATGCATCCACGACAACGGAACACTCGACCGACCACAGGGCCCGCGAGGTCCAGGTGAATCGTGTCCCATGGCTGGGAGGGTCTGTTCCAAACCGGAATGGGTTAATTCGGTGGTGTCTTGCGGTGTTACTATGGCAGACAGAATTCTGCGAAGCAGGACTCTATGTACGCATCGATGTCTGGCCACCAGAGGTAGTTCCGTGCACACAATTTCATTGCGACGGTCCCACGATGTCCTGAGTGAATAGGCGTTAAAACATCCATTTTCAGCTGCGTTGGAATCACAATGTGTGTCGCCCACGTTATGCAATTTCGGTGTGTCGACAATTGGGTTGCCCTTTTAGAGCGCAGCTTTTAGGCGCCCGTTTCCGGCTTGAGCAGCGTCGCCGTCGGCGTAATTGCGGGGACGTTACGCCATGGTGACGTTTCGGCACCGTGCCGAAACGTCTGCGCGGGGTCACGTGACCTCGCTGAGGGGTTCACGAGACCCCCCTGAGGAGGGTCCGGGTTCCCGCCTATCAGGACTCCCCTCAGGGGTTCCTGAGGTCACGTGACCCCGGTGACGTCACCTGACCTCTGTGAGGTCACGAGGGTCACGTGACCTCACGGTTGCGCCGACGCCGCTCGGAGGGCGGGTTAGCAGGCGGGATGGGAAGGTGAGGAGGAGGAAGGAGGGATATACCCACCCTTTAGTACCCTTCCCCCTCCTCCTCAAGAGCTGCGCTCTAATTCGGCGTTACAGAGAGTTGCAAACGGCTTTCATTTTTATATAAGGATCAAACTCTCATGATTGAAACCGATGTAAGGTGCCATTCTGAATGGCTTGGTACACTTCGACCAATACGATGTCCTTCGCTATCGTGTCCGCGACCTGCTCTGCTGACAGCGGAGGTCGTGACAAATAAAGGACTTTTCTCGTCGTAGTGTGGGAGTGCAGTGCATAAAACATTTTTAACGTTTGGAAAACCTTCCGAGGACTTTTTTCCCACCTCCATCCTCTATACTTTTCAAGTAGTTCGTAGAGCTATTTAACGATTGTCGCCCTATCTTTCAAAAATTTGTCGTAAAACGCCTTCTGGCGTTTTACGACACATTTTTGAAAATTGACCATGGCTGCAGCTTGGCACTGTTCTCCAGCTCTGGCGCTTCGACCGCTGCTTGGAGCTTGTCCTCAGTCGGGCGAATTCCTTCTGCGTTGATACGGTGGCCGAGGAATTTCACTTTTTTCACGACGAAACAGCACTTGCTTTGTTTCAGCTTCAACCCTGCATTATCCGGTCGTGAAAACACCTCAACCATCCGACGCGCATGCTCTTCTGAAGTTTGTCCAGTGATGATTATATCATCCAGGTATACGCTAAATATTGCGATGGCTACCAGCGTGGTCTCCGTGACTCGCCGGAAGATTACTGGGGCTGCCGGGATTCCGAAGGTAATCTCTTCACTCGATACAATCCTTTCATTGTGTTAATCGTCGGAATTTCGGCTGTTGCATCTGTTACTCGCAGCTCTTGGTATGCTTGCGGTAGATCAAGTGTCAATAAGGTCATGAGTTCTTGGAGATTCGATAGTGCTTCCGTCGGCGTCGGGAGTGGGTAGGACTACTTTGCTCCGACATTAAGTGCTACGGTAGTCACCGCAGAGCCTCACAGAGCCATCTTTCTCTCTGACGATACGACTATCGTTGCCCATGCTGAGTGTTGAACTGGCTCTATGATGCCTTGTTCCTGTAACGCCAGCAATTCGCATTCAACAACTGGACGCAACGCAAGCGGTACGTACCGGGGGTTCAGAACCTTCGGAGTCGAATGATTCCTTCCTTCAGTTCAAAGTTCACTCGTGGGCCAAAAAATCCTCTTCGTGCGCCTTGAGCACTGTTTTGATCGTTTTGTCTTGTTCAACGTTGTGAACGCCGCTGATTCGAATCTATAGTGCTGGGAACCAGTTGCGCCCTATCAGGTTCCATCCTGTTCCAGTTGCAACCATGAGTGGCAAGACGGAATCCTTGGATTTGTGTCGTACGTGCACTTGCGCCGACCCTAGAACTTGTAATCCTTCACTGGTCCATGTCTGGAGGGTAACGTACTCTTTATGCAATGGAGGTGTCTTGTTCGGCCATGTCCGTCTGTAAGTATCTTGGCTGATGACTGTAAATGTTGCTCCAGAGTTCACCTCGAATTCCAGTGCTCTCCCTTCTATTTTGAGTGCTACCAGAAATTTGAGGACGACGACGCTAGAACGTACAGCGTTCAGTTCCTGCATGTTCAAACCAATCATCGGTGGCTCTAGGACATTTTCGTCTCGGTCGTAGCTCACCAGATTTGTCGAACGTAGTTGAACTGCAGTCCGTGCATTAATTCGGCGCGCTTTTTCAATGTTACCTGTCTTCCTGCAATCGGCACGTTGTCTTGCGGATAGAACACGTCTCTGGGCTATGTTGTTCATCGGAGCGGTAACATCATCGTTGAGGCTGATTCGTGTTGGAGGAAGATGGTTGTTTTGTAGTTCCAAATATGTTGTGGAGACTTGTCTTGGGGAGTTTCAGGTTCTGCTGCTGTTGCACGGCACTCAAGTAGGATGGCAATATTACGCTTGTTTGAAGTTAAGCTTTTGCTCTGCAAAATGGCGTTGTCGGAGGTGGTCATGTTAAACCCCGCATACAAAGCGATCCCGGAGCATCACATCCAACGGTAATATCGTTGAATTCGAAGACGTGTCGGCTAACGTTGTGTCGATGACCCGCCGTATAGCTGACGCTGCTGCCGTCGTCAAGACGCCGAAGTTGAAGTCAGCAGCTATTTTTTTCGGCGCTGAAGCAATCGATTCCCCGGGACGTTGGTAACGCCTCTGAAATTTGCTTTGACAAAAGAGTTTCGATGGTTTTAGGTCATAATGGTCTTTTAGTGTGGACATAATGGCGTCAGAGCTTACTTCCCCCGGCTTACGGGGTGCGACTAGGGTTCGTACCATGTTGTAGGTTTTTTGGCGCTGCATAATGTCAACAGTAATGCCCTCTTCTCTCCGGCGTCTTACACATCGTTCGTGTCTGGAAGTAGAAGTCCAAGCGCTCTGCCCAGGACGACCACTCTGAACCGTCGAACTCTCCAAGGTTGCCTTGTAGAGCTGTCATTGTTGAGACAATCCGAGAATTCCTGTGTGCAGTTCAGGCTGCCCTCATCTCAAATGAGGTAATCAGGAGCCTCATCACCACTAACAAATAAAATAAGTTTACTCCGACTGCCTTATGGCGGCCAGTCCAATTCGTAGTGTGCGCAGGAATGCGCTTCTCCGTGCTGGCACGCGCAGTCCATTGTCCGAAAAAAAGAGGACGAAACCGGTGCTTCTGCTGGTGTAATGCAGGACATAACACATTTCATCTGCTCTCTCTCTTTCTTCGCTCTTTTGTCGCTCTCCTTCTCGTTCTCTTGGGAACCCCGATGTGAGCACCCAGGTTTTGCCGCGTTCTGCTCCTGTCTTTAAACCCCCCCCCCTCCTCCTCCTCCCCGATTCAGTATAACGACACTTTAGCCATCTTGGTTTTTAATATCGTTGTTTACTAGCCATCTCAAGATTTGCATAAAATTGCAAAAAAAAAAGAAAAAAAAAAGAAACCGCTCTTTTGTCTTTTAGGAATGAATAGACAGTCAGCGACAGAGCAAAACGATATCGCCCGTGCTTCCTGATACCGTACACCTCAAGCTGATTAAGCCGCATTTTCAAATCGTATTCATCGCCTGTTCGCCATTGCTCGATCACGCACTCTGAGCGCGTATTGGACACGTAGGGCTACGATAGCGTTCGGCGTGAACTCTGCTCGGCTCGTATTGAAAACAAGAGTTGCGTCAGCGTTCGCCGAGGACTCGGATCCAATCGCGCGCTACGTGTCCAAGGATGGATGGATGGATGGATGGGTGCATGTTCACGGCCTTTGTAACAGGCGGTAGCTTGCACCACCTAGCCAAGCAATGGCGACCGCCAATGTTGCTTGATGAATTTTTGAAAAGGGACGATTGCGCCCGCTCTGCACTGAACACCAAAACTGCAATGCTCGCAAAAAAAAAAAAAAAAAAGAAATCTCTGGAGTGGCGATGTTCGCTTGCACTTCGACGATCGTCGCACTGGAAGGGCGATTCTTTCGTCCCCATCGCTGCCCGATAAATGACGACACAGATGCGGCGCGTCCCAGGAACCATTGTTTTTATTTTTTCGTTGTATGTACACGCAGGCTCTGTTTTGTACACACGTTACTGCGAATGCGCGCGGATCGGTGCTGCATGCCACGGAGTTGAGTCAGATTTGTTTGGCGGTGCACCGCAGCAACTCTCTCGGACGTTTCTTGTCACGTGGGCCTTTCGCGCCACATGCGACATCATTATCGCCGGGCCCGAGCTACGGTTAATCGTTTTTCCCGATACGAAAGCGTGCATCAGTTGCACAGAAATGCAGGGAAAAGTGAATTTGTTCTAGTATAGAACGACCACCAAAATTTCTCACAATATAGGCACGGCATAGGCTATGCACCAGTTTAGCGGCTCACTTGCGGGTTACTGATTTTAGAACCTTCATTTCTCATTGTACGTTCCTTTAATATTATCTACACTTTATTCATAATTAAAAACAAAGTTTCACTACGGCTCTTGGAACCGATGGAGCACATTTTCGTCGTAAAGAGCTTAAAACGTTTTCAGTTCGGCCGCTCATTTTTTTTTATTTGTTTCGTAAAAGGCCGAACAATATTTCGCGCAATCCTCTCGTTCCTTCGGGCACCAAACACGTGAACGTCAGACACTGAGGAGTTTTAGTAGACCGTACGCTAGAGCTTTGCGTTGCAAGCGGGAGCCCGTACGTGCAGTCACTTTGAAGCATGGGTTGAGCGTTCGCTCGCTAGGCCCGCAATATGCAGTCTGTACGGTCTACTAAAACTCCCTTATGATTCTACGTTTCCTCACACGACGCCAGGGTGCCTTTGCACCGTGTCGCTCGATACCGCAACTCCGTGGCATCGCACAACGTAGTCACTTTTCACAAAAAACAAACAAAACAACAACACAAGTTTTACGATTACGACGCAAAGCAGACAGATTCGCTACGCGGAGCAGACGCAATAATCGATGGTCAACCCCCACGTAGAGTAACAACATATCTCTCGCAAATGAACGATGGGTCCGCGCGCCCGGGGCCTCAGGTAGCCCTTGCTCTCTCGCCACAGGCACTGAAGGCGCGAGAACGGCAGGGAGGTTTTTCAGCTATTCCGTCTCCAGCGCGAGCTTTCTGCTTTCGACAGCGCTTGAGCGTCGCGGGGACCTCGAACGTGCACGTGCACAGCCAAAGCACGGCGGAAAGCAGCGAGCGCGCGATGGAGGCCTGGTCCCCTGAAAGAGGCGCCGTGCCATTCTCATTCCTGTCAGTGACTACATAGAAAGCAGGTGATCAGGAACGGTTCGTGCGGAGAGTCCCGTTCCCGCGAGTTGTGATTGCGTGTGTGTGTGTGCCCGTCTGCCACGCACGACAGGTGCGTGTCTACTGGGCATCTTTGGTTTTTTGGTGGCCTTGAACACACCTGTTTTCGGTCGCGGTTCGGACCGCATGGAGTCTCAACCCGGAGGGCCCTAGAGCGGTGCATCGCGGCCCGCTGAAGCACCGCACGGCTTTGGGCATTGCCACGTCCTGAGGCAACGAACGTACGCATTCAGCCGACCCGCCTACTACGCACTCGGTTCAACCCTAAGTCGACAGCAGCGTAAAACGGGACCGATCAGCTGTCGGCCTTGCACCCCGTGGCAGCAACATCCGACCACATCCGCCGTGCATAAGCACGGCGGATGTGGTCCCGCGATGTTAGGTCGGAAGCTGATTTGTCCCGTCAGGGCGCGTAGCGATTGCCCTGCGCCGCTAACCTAGGGAAGAAGTGAGGTATAAACACCTTATAGGGAATATAAGACTTCGCAGAGATATCAAGCATCTACTGCCTCGCTGCATTGGTGTTGAAACGTACGCTGAAATTTTGGACAAGAGATAATATGTTGGCGTTTTATATGGGGCGAATGCACGGGCTATACGTCAATGTCTAGGCCTGTTAACGATTAAAGGTTTTTGTGCTGCATGATTTCGTGTGGGAGGTCGTACTTGAACCAGGATAGGCTGAACGGCGACGATAGGCTGAACATTTAGTTTTGCATTTGATTCATCTCTTGACATCGATGTTATCAACAGTGTCCAATCAGTGTCCAATCACAGCACCGCGTTGACCTCCTCTAGGTGGCGTAGACACTACAGCACTACAGACTCGTTATGTCGGAGATGTTGCCCTACCGAGACAGCACTAACGGTCCGCCCAGGAGTGTGTACTGCCAATACTCTAATGCCTCAGACGAAGTGAAAGCCCGTGACATGGGCCGACCCGTGCGGTGCTCCAGCGCACTGATTGTCGCCGGCGTGCTCGTAAAGCGGCGAGCTCACATCTCTCGGAGGTTCGCGGTCGTGATCGCCACCGCCGCCGGTTACCATAGCACCGGGTGAGAGTCCTCCCAGAGCGCAGGAGTCCCACGGCCCGGAGCCCGGGCCCCGCTGTCAGAGCGACAGCCCTCGCAGGCCCGGGTAGTAGAAGGACGTCTTGAGGTCCAGGCCCGACGCGGAGAAGGGAGGCGACACGAAGGCGTCGGTGGCGAAGGCGTCGCCGGCGACGGCGGGGCCCGAGTGCATGGCGTTGGGTCCCGGCGGACCCGTGGCCCAGCCCTGGGTGGACGGGGCGCACACCCGCCAGTCGTCGACGGGCGCCGGCTGCATGGCCGCCTGGACCACGCCGCCGCCTCCTGGGCCGGCGCCGTAGTCTGGGCTGCCCAGCATGTTCAGCATCTGCGGCGTGCACCGCACAGGGGAATGACTAGGGCTCCCACGTCTACTACATGCACACCAAGGAGAAATTATATTAAACGCGCTCTATTCGGGCCTACTGCGGTTCATCACACGCCCATATCATCAAAACACGTTAAAAAAAAAACAACAAAAAAAAAACCGGACATTTACACACAACGTTTGGGACGATCTGCGTGGTTGTCTGTATTTTTATTTTTTTCCCAGTTTAAGATTTATTATTATGGAGTTAAATCACGAGCTAACCAGTGTTTTTTTTTTTTCCCGCTTTCAACGTTTTATCGAAGCTTAGTTCGGAGAAAGCGGAGACTCAATTTGGAGAGGCGCTGTTCATCGAGAGCTTTCTGTTTAGCGAATCCCTTCGGTCGGCATAAGCAGATCTAGAAGCCGCCAAAGGCTAGAACGTAATTCACTGAGGCGCGTTTACCAACGTTTCGGGCTCCTCCTACTCTCCTTCCCCCTGTAAACTGGACGGAACGTAAGAAAATTGCCTGCGAAAACAGGAGGGTTTTGACGTGCACGAAAACTTGTCAACCGTACTTAGAATACTCTGCCAGCTGCTTCGCTGACTGGGTCGTCTTTACCATACGCTGAGGCAGAGAACGGTGGAACGAGCAAACTTTGGAGTGAGCAGCCGACTTCGGTGAATTGTGTTTCTATAAAAACAAATTCTCTAAAAGGAGGCCCTATGAACTATGAAGGGGTTCGACAAACAGGGTCTCTAAACCAGCGTTCGATAAAACGGGCTTCGGTAAAATGGATGCATCCGGCTATATTCTAGCCTTAGTGAGAGAACTGCTTTTGGTCCCTAATAGAACCGTTTTAAAAGTTGGCGCCATATACCGTATTGACTCGAGTAATAGCCGCACTGTTTATGAAGAAAACCTGAGGGTTCGCTTTTCCGCGGAGCACGCGGACTGCCAATCACCGCGATCGACAGCACGATTCCAGCTGTTTACAGGACAGAGATGACGTCCTCGCGCGAAGATACCATCTGTGAAGATTGCATTTGTATGGAGAATCGTGTTCTCGACCTAGTTATTCGCTATATTATTTATGCGCAACGCGATGATCGGCTGTATATGTGCTTTGCGGAAAAGTAGACGCAAGGGCCTTGTTCATAAATAGTGCGGCTATTACTCAGGTAAATACGGTAGCAGCTGCTGCGCCCAGAATCCGAGACCGCCATTGTTTGGACACGCATTTTGAGTCTGCATAGGTACAAGGCAACGTTACTAGAATAGCTCAGTCACGCAACTGTGAATAGACGTTGCTTCCACGAGCAGTACCCACCCCCTCTTCCCCCACGGCTTGTCTCCCGTCGTTCGATGCGCCACCGTTCTGAGGACGGCTGCTATCGGAACTGCAGTGTTCGGTGGAATATATATGTTTCGAAGCACAGCGTCTATATGGCGTTCCACCATATACTCTATGAAACACACAGTTTTGAAACAAAAATCTAGATGGCGCTGCAAACGATGGGTCAAACGAGGTCAGTTGTGGAACTCCCGCGAAGGGGGGGGGGGGGGGGTGCACTGCGGGAGTTCCACAACTGACCTCGTCGTTTGACCCATCATTTGAAGCGTCAAAACTGTGTGTTGTTCGGGTGAGGACTCGGATCTAATCACGCGTTTCGTTGCCTAGAGATGACGACAGTCAATGTTGTAAATGTTGCTAGATGGGGTTCCGAAAAGAACGGTGAGCTCTGGAGTATGATGTAAAGCTTAACGATATATACTTTTATCAGATGTATTTATTTCACAGTATTTATGTTACCCCTGTCTTCCAGCACAATGATCAGTTAGCCCGAACTCGCGACACACGAAAGCTCATTCTTCGCGATCGGCATGTTGATAGGCAAGATCACTCGCCTCCGTGTTATTGTTGTTCTCGCTTAAATGGGCTTAAATAGGAAATTTTGAAATTTAACAATTTGGTTTGCTGCATTGATGAAATTTCGGAACGTAATACGACCTATCTTTGTATGCTCGGAGGAAATAGGGAAGGTGCCATAGCTTTTGACTATATCTGTAAAATCACTATGACCTAACTCGTCGGCGCTGCCTCGTAAATTTTTGGGACTGCGACAGTAATATAACAGTCCTTGCGCTATTCGTATGGCACAACTTACAGCGTTTTCAAGGTCAGTCTCCGGATCAACTTTCAAAACTCCATCCTACATCAATAATCACTCATTGAAATCTCCGTTTCCGTGTCTGATAGTCCCTCCAATAGATCATGAGAGCTTAATTTTTTAAGATTTAACCTATTCAGAGATGCGCGACTCACAAGGTCCTCTTCTTACTCAGCTTCAGGCTTCTGTCACTAGATGGCGTAGCAATAGTCGGAGTTGCGAAAAAAAGCGCGATTCCCTCAAAACCTTCAAATCGCCGTCGGCTTGTTTTGTCCGATTCCTCCATCCTAGCCTACATCGGATGTTTAGTCTGGGCGGGGGGACATGTGTGGAAAATGTGTGAATTGCACAGATACGGTATTCTTATATCTCCTCAGCCAGAAGACGATTGGGCTGTTTTTCTTTCTTGATCGGATCCTGTTGGGCCGAGTTTTTGCCTCCCCTATAAAACTGACATTGACATCAATTTTGCGCCCGACTTAACTAATGGCGTCATCAAGAACCACGGGGGTCGTACAATGGGCAAACAGAAGAGCCAGCTTTAGTTGCCAAGATAATGAGGTTCAGTCTTTGCGGGAGCACATTAGTTGGTGGCGAATCCAGAGACCCTTAGCGCTACATCACGACTCCGGCATTTTTGTGCCCTAACCACCCACAGTTTCGTTACACGGAGACTTTTAATTATTTACGGTGCAGCTCACCTGAGACTTGAGGGGCTGTGGCGGTGCTCCGTACGAAGGGTCGGCGTAGGCGGACCGAGACTCTGCCACGCTCCCTCCGGGCCCCATCTGTTGCACGCTGCCTTCTGAAATCAGAGAGAAAACAACGTTTTGACCTCGGTGTAACCAAGTCGAAAATTATAAACCCTCAATAATAATTCGCCCCCTCCCCCCCCCCCCCCCCCCAAAAAAAAAAAAAAAGAAGAAAACATTAAAAGCACTAAAGTTCTGGCTCCGAGCAAGAATGACTTTTTAACGCAATCTACTGCTACACTTAATCTAAAGACAGTACAATGAATGAAAAAGCCTGTATCGCTCAGATCGCTTTCATGCACAGAACAATGTAAACTGCATAACTGCATTGTTACCACGTTAGGTGCGCTGCCGTGCCATACCTGGCGAAGTACACTTCCGTTGTTCCGATTTTTAGTGCAAAATGTGGTGGCAGGTCGACGTTTCAGTGGCTTTGCAAAAAATTATTACTAGTATTTGCTTTTACAATAGAGGTATCTGAATTGTTTGATGTCGCTTGGAACTTCCAGCAGCCAGTGTCGAAATTTAGAATTTGATATAAACCATATGTTTTGTGAATTCTTCTGGATAGTTCGCTGGCATATTTCATCTGTCAAATTAGTTGAAAGCATATTTCAAGGCTTGCCATTGTAACTCCGCAACGTAGTCAAACGCACTCACACGCAACCATGTGTGTAGGGGCCTTAATATCTCGATGGCGTCCCAGCGTAGGTGTCGACCCTAGGACTCTACCTTATGATATAAAGATTAAGCTATTTATGATTGATAAATGAAAACTCGAGAGCATTTAGACCACCAGAAGAAAACGCCAACATAACCGAAAAAGCGCAAAAAAAAAAAAAGAAAAAAAAAAGTCCCGTCGTTAGCAGAACGACAATTTGTCCCGTTAGATAATTCAGAAAACCGTTAAATTTAACGGGAAAAAAAACACTAAATTTACAACACTCGTTCTGGTGTTACCCCGCAGTAGAACACAGTGCGAAAATATCTATACTCTGTTTAGCCTTAGGGGTACTCCGGCGAATTTTCCGAGCTACCCCAACTAACTATATTTTTGGCCTCACCGGCCTCTACCCTTTCCGGTACTCTATTTAGTATCGCAAAATTGAGAACAGTTAAGGCCGGTTCTCACATGCAGCGGAGCGCTGATGTAGCGCTTCTCACGTGCCGTCAGCTACTTATCGTCTGCCATGAGCAACAGTTTTGACGGTGCGATACAAAGCTGGTGAACGCTCCCGTCAGCACGCGCTTAGCGCGAGGTAAGCGCTATGCTTGTAGCGCTCCGCTGCATGTGTGAACAGGCCTTTATTGTGAAATCGGCAAGTGAAAATGATGCCAAAACGAACATTCAAATATACTCGCGCTTTTCAGTGACGTGGCGTTAGGAGAAGGCAGGCTTGCAGGTCGAGCGGGCATTTTGAGAAATGGACTATGCCGAGCATTTGTTTCATGCAGCTGCGCGCGTGCTGGATCGAGCTTCCAAAACATTTATTTGACACTAGGAAACTGCTTGTAATCAGTTGGGAAGAAAGGCTACAGCCCTGCCTTTCCCTGATGTCACTTATATTTTCATTGTTGTCAGTAGAGACTTTTATTTTGAAAGAACACGGTGATGGCCAAAATTGTAAATTCAATAACTTCGCGAAGAAAATTATTTCGGCCCAATATTTGGGTTACTATTCCAGCGATGTTTGTTGGTGCGTTTAGCAAATCTTCAGGCAAATCGGTGACTATGAAGAAAATACCGGAATAGCCCTTTAAGCTGAGACCGCAGTCAATGCCACAAGCACGAGAGCTCGATGTCGCTGCTTTGGAGTGTTCGTCCGCAAAACGAGCACTCGCGCTAGAAACGCACGTCTCAAAATTAAGGGCGCGGGCTAGCTCGCGCTTGTAGCTTTGGCGGCAGTCTAAGCTGAGGGGTGAACACAGCATGGCCTACAATATTTTCGCGCGCTCTACACAATCATGTCCAAATCCTGGGCTGCCCAGCACAAAAAGCGAACCGAGCCAGTTCTCTAGGTATCCGCATGAGGCGCTCATAACCAAACCAGAAACGGAAGAAGAATTTTTTCAAAACAAGCTGTCAAATTACAGCCCGCGGCGTAAAGCTTGTATTTTAATTTTTCTATCTTCAGAATAGAGACAGGTAAGTCGTTCTTCGCTGATTTGTGAAGTTTATTTGCTGCTCATCTCCTTGCGCTGCTTCGCTGGGTTATACCTCAGAATGCATGAGATTTAGTGCGAGTTTATACTTGCCCCCTGCTGATACTGTCCGGGCCGGCGGGCAGGAATAGAAATAATTTTGTCATCATGCATGAGAACAGCTTTCTGAACTTCACTTACGTGCTCGGACGTTTGTTCTACACTTTTCGCGCTTCAAAAAGATAAACCTTCAAATCTCGATCAACTTTTTCCTTGTCAAAGGTTTATGTGTTGCGGCGAGAGGCGGGGAGCATATTTCTCGCTGCTCCCAAGTTCCGTAGACCTACGAAGAATATAATTAGCGACTATTTCTTTGTGATGTTTGGTTTGGTTTGGTTGCGAGCGCGCCACCAAATGCCCCACAGTAACAGTCTCTACCGGCGAATGCAACGACCCGAGGAGTGCAGTCAGCGCGCGAAAAATCTCGGAGGCCATGAACAGAGTATATTAGCTATGTGCGAGACCAAAAGCGTCGCTGTGATCGGCTTTCCGCGATTGGCCAAATGACGGGCTTAAGGTCATTGTCAGACTGTCAACTTGGACGGTGTTTAAGAACGCGATGACTCCTAGTTTTCACCGTGCGTTTTACACACACCATCAAGCTTGCCGTCGCAATTGAATAAGTCGTCAAGTTCACGACTCCTGACGTCACGGCGAGGCCAATCCTGGTCATGACGTCACGGATGTAAACCGTAAGATGGCGCCACCGAAACATCTCGGAGCTAATGCTCAGTTTCCTCGCAAGTGATAATATTAACAATATCGGCACATCGGTAGTTTACCCCCAGTTTCGGTAAAAAAAAAAAGACCTAGTCCACAATGCGAGCTAGAAACATCCTTTATGTGTAAGGCTCATAAAAAATTCACGTTCCGCCCATTAAAAACAATAAAAGTGACGAAAGAGCCCAAGTGCGCACCTGGTCTCGCCACCTCGCCGTCTCCTTCCGCACGATAAAGTCCGTCTCATATGGTCAGCCTTAAGCGTCACGTGACGTATATTTTCCCGCTAATTTTAGCGGGGAAACTGAATTGTTGTATAGGTCACGTGACATCAGGTGACCAGAAGTCGACTTCCCCCACTAAATTTAGCGGGAAACTGGACTGGTGTCTACGTCACGTAACGTTAATTTGTCCGCTATATTTAGCGGGGAAATTGAATTGGTGTGTAGGCCACGTGAGTACCGTTTCCCCGTCATATTTAGCGGAGACATTGCTTTTAGGCCACTTAAATTTACCCGCTAAATTTAGCGGGGAAACTAGATATACGTTACGTATAGGTAACGTGCCGTCGATTTCCCCCAATGTGAATAGTTGACGTGACGTCACTTTCCCCGCGGAAAAAGCACGGACGGACAAAGGGACAAAGTTTTGAGGGGTTCCGCTAAAAAGCATTACAAAATTCAAGAAGTCTCGTAAACTATTTATAATTATTCTTGCGCGCGCATAGTTGAAAAGATGATTAGTGTGTGAAACTCAAACAATTCTGGATCTATATCTCGAAAACCAACCTTGCTAGAGTTTTAATGTCCGACTTAGTGACAAAGCACGGCACGGTTAACACGAACAAACCATCGCTATTTTTCTGTGTTCTTCTTTTAAATTTAGGTGTCGAAGCTAATAGTGTGAAGGGAGTTCTCATGTGACCCCAATTAAAGTGGTAAAATCTTGTACCCGGCTCAGTAAAATTTTAAAAAAAGTCGCCTATGTAATTTTTTATGTGTTCACAGTTTCGCACATGAATCATCCATGTGACCGGGCAAACAGTAATGACAAAGAAGAAATACGGCTTTTGCCGTACGTGGAGTTGCAGCTATTGACCACGAAAACATTTCCATCGTGTATTAATGCTTGTTTAGTTTGCAGTAGAGAATGCTTAGAGGTCAATGTCTTTATATGTCTCTCTCGCGTGGCGCAGCTCAATTACCTCAATCTAAAGCAATTAGTGTTGTTCCCATGCATCCTGTCCGTTGGAGAATTTTAGATGATAGGTTTTCAGCAACGATGTCGAAACACTCTAAAAAGAGCTCTGCGAGTTTTTCTCCTCTCAGAACACGGAGATAGCCAATCACAAAGAACTAAAAAATAATTTCAGTGAACTATAAAGTCCAGAATACGATTAGTAACGAAAAATTCGATATTGAGCAAATGAAACGGCATGCCCAATGTCCCTGTTGTACACGTAACATTTTTTTAGGTCGAATGGTATTTTGAGTTTCGCCATTTGCTAGGATTCTTGTATTTTTCGTCATGATTGGCTGTTCCCCTGAACTTTGAACCCCTAAAAACGTGTGAAAAATTCACAGATTTTTTTAGACAGAATCTTATACAATATCACGAACTCGATCGGTTATTGCAACGATTACGAAAATTCCCTTCTATACACCAATACAGTGTTTACAACAAGCCAGCTTTGCCCACAACAAGTGTGAGCACCGCGCTTGCTCAGAAACCAAATTCGGGAGGAGTGAAGCCTTTGCGCATGCGCAGTACCGACAGCAGCGCCACCACACTTGCGTGACGTCAGTGAGTTGAGTTTGTCTATACTCCACAGTATGTTTCACCGCAACCTGGCGAAGAGCGAAAGCTACGGCTCCTTGGAGTCAATCAGAAAGACGGAGGCGTGGCGCGTGGCAACCTTTACCAAGGGTACAGGGGCGAGAGCACAACGCAAGCGGCGCCAGCTGTCGGAGAAGAAGAAAAGGAGGAGCTCCCTCGGACCTTGTTCAGACAGTCCCAGCATGAACGTTGACTTTTTCCTTTTAGAAGATTATCCCGTCACTCAAAACTCGCACAACAGCGGCTTTTCACTCTTTCGATCCCACCCGTGACTTTGACAGCACTGCGTGCAACTAGTCAGATAGAGTATGGTCAAGTGTCTCTCCTCGACCCACTGATTGGTTCATTGCGACAGTAGCCTTCGCCGCTTGCCAAATTAACGGTTAGACGGGGTGTAGCAGACTGAATAACGGCTATCAATTAAGGCTGGTACTGCCGATACGCATAGCAGCGTCGCAAGCGTTCCTTGTAGTGACAATTACATTTCCCAAAATGACCAAAGAAAAACAAAAAGAAACCTAAGCAAAAAGGCTTAGCATTACACTAAAAAAATAAAACAAAATATTTCTTGTCACGAAAGGCTGCTACAAAAGAGTCTTCCAAATAAATCGTCAAGAGATGCAAGTTTACCAAGCAGGCCTTGTCAACCATAACAATGACTTTGGGATATATATATTTTTTTTAATATCGCGACGATATCGCCACGAAGTACCGTGCGCTGAAAATTTCAGACTTGGACGTAGTTCAACTACTCTACTCAAACTACTGTAGTTTAACTACTTTTCCGAGTAACTTGGTAACTTTCAATTACAACTTTATTTGAGTAATTAGTAGTTTAACTTAACTACTTTTTTAGGTAACTTCTACTCAAATTACTAACTACTTTCAAAGTCCAGAGCTAATTTTGCTCACCACAAAAAGTTTTAGCGCAGAAATAAATAAGACGCCGGCAGATGAAGTGACGAGCAAAGGGCCCCCCCAAATTCCGTTCCCACAGGCGTCCTTGGACCAAGCTGGCGAAAAGCAGCCAAAACATAACACTGGCGCGCCCGAACGCAGGAACAGATGCTTAAGGCTGCGGTCCCACGGCAGCCATCTTGAACAAGGCGTTAGTTCAACCAATAGATGGCGACACGCACCCGTGGGGTGGCCGAAACATTGGTTCACAGTGGGATGGCTCGAGCACCATCACGTTCCCCTCGTGGCCTTGCTCGCGCCGCTGCCAGCTGTGCTCAGCTAGCTCAGGTAGCGTGGTCCAGCAAACGGATGTATGCGAGAATGTCAGGCTGGGTATAAATTGTTCTCTAATATAGGGAGATGCAGTTCGGCGGTTGTCGCGGGCTTTCGCAATAAATCTTACCAATAAGGAATGAAATGTTGATTGACGTGTCAATATTCTATCAATGAAAATTTCCTCTGCAGGAATGCACGCTCAGTAGACTCAACCAGTGGAAGCGGACGTCAAGTAAACTGCTTCGCGATTTACGGTACTTACCTCACCATTTTAATGACGACTAAAATAACGTCACGAAATATTGTGTTTCACGGGGTCCGGAAGATGTTGTAAAGGTTGTTACATTATGTTACATTATAGTTCCCGGAAAACAAACGCAGTTGCAATATTTTCGGAAGTACCGACACACATAATGTTGTAAGTACAGCTTAGGAAAACCATCAGAAGAAATAGGAAGACGTTTATTTGCAATGAAGACGCTATGAATGAACGGCGTTTAGCGACGGCAAGTTATGAGCGTTCGGGAATTTATAAGTTGACGTGATTGCTAACTATGGACATGCGAACAATGAAGACCAGTTTTGTCGGGAGATGGTGTTGCGGTGATGACCTGATATCGGACGACTCATGGCAGACGAACAAGCAAGTTTCTTCTCAGCGAATGGTAAGTGTCCAGTGTCAAGCACAACACGTGGCTACCAACGTTGTCGACGTTTCGAACACTTGCCGCTTTCGACAAAAGTCCTGGCGCCTGGGCTAACTTTGTGGAAAGACTCGAAGTCTTCCTTGAATCCAACGCCATCATGAACAGTAACTGAAAACGATCCACTATTCAGTCGGTGGGTGGCGAAACGTATGCATCTACGGAGTCATGGGCGATGCGTGCTCTAAGTGGCTGGAAGTTTACACGATGCCTGCCACGACGTCCAAACACGTCATTGACGTTCTACGGTCTCTTTTACCTACTTTTGCCCCTACCGAAAATACTTTTCTCTAATAACGCGCAAAATTTTGCTTCAAATAAAATATACAAGTTTTTTAAGAAAAAAAAAAACCGGCATGAGGCATCACATTAGTGCACCATACCATCCTGCAACTAACGGGCAAGCAGAGCAGATGATGTGCGAAACGAAAAAAAGCCCTTCTGAAGCTTACGGAAGAAGCAGTTCAGTGAAGAATCGCCAGGTTCCTGTTCCGGCAGCACGCGACGGTCTCATCTTACACGAAAAAAAACCCGCCGAAGCAATATCCGGCAGGCGGAGATCCACACCCCTCGATCTCACGATACTGTAGCCTACGAACAAAGATCGAGAGATTCCCAGATAGAGAGTAATGGCAGTTTAATCGGTCGGACAACTCGTCTGCGTGAGGAATTTCAGCGGAAGTGGGGCCTTCCATGTAAAACTTGAGTAGAAAAGGCTCTATGTTGGTTGACCAGGAGGTGTCATCTCTCTGAATACGTTGGATATCAATGACCTTCAGTGTAAATATAACTAAATCACAAAACTCTCTTTGTGTATTGTTTAACTGCCCTTGTATTAGATAGTAGAAGCTATAGTGGCGATATGGACCTTTCACACCAGGCTCCTTTTTCTTATTTTTCGCCTCATACTCCTTTGCGGTTTAAGTATGCTTCAAGAATCTTTTGGAACGGGGACACTTTACGTCAACGAGGCTATTTGTTCCAAGTAGTCAATCAGGGAATACTGCTAGAAATCCGTCCCTCATATTAACGAATAAGCCGCACTTCTGCACAGTGCAGTTTTCCTGTTCAACGTACAGTTGTAAAGCAGCATCCTCAATGATTCTACCTTATACTGTTGCGGGTGAAGAGTCTTTGGGTACACGATACTTGAAACAAGTCTGGCACTGTACATTGTGGTTCGACACCCACTAATGTCGTCGTCCTTATGGAGCCTCATCAATTAATAATTACCTCGTCACCTCATATTGCTCTTCATCAACAGTAAGTACAATAGGCTACCGCCATATTACAATCCAAGAATTGAAAAATTTAGTCGTTCAGTCCTTCAACAAGTTTATTATTTATACATTGTTATTACGTTACATTACCTCGAGACGATCGACGTCCATCGTCGATCTTCAAATACTTATACCTGTATATAAATTAGACGCACATGAAGGGGGGGGGGGGGGGGGGGAGGGAGGGGGTCGGTGGCCGAGTGCATGGTCTAGCGCACACCAGCTCGGAGCACTTGGAGCGAAAGCTCGCGCTGCAGAACCCACCCCGCCCCTGCCCGTTTCGATCTGGAAGAGCATCGTACCGGCGTGCGGTCGTGTATCGCTACTGCGTGGTGCACGTTAAAGACCCCAGGTTTGCGGCTGTACCGCACTGGCTAAATTCCTCATTTACAGCTGAGACACCAGACGCCCACTAAGGCAGACTAACTTCCGGCTGTATAAACATACACACAACAATTTGCAATTAGACGCATAATAACAAAGAACACAGCGTGCCGCATCTTTGCTTTTGGTGCCTCTTTTTTTTTTTTTTTTAACCAGCGCAAGCTCGTGCGTTCTTTCTTTTGAGACGGTTAGAACGGTCGCACATAAAACCCGCGTTTCTCCTACCCGCCCGCTTCCTCCTCTCATTATGTGTATTTTGTTATAACTAAATAAGCTATAATGATGGTGTATTATTCATATTTACTTTCAGTTTCAGTCAGGGAAAAGGAGTTTCGCGGGAACTAGAGCCAATAAATGAGCTGCACTTAGAGTATCGGCACTCTCTTCCCCGACAGTGTTGTGAACGCCGCCATTTTGTTGCTTGTGCAGAGCAGGCGCAACTGCCGATCGTCATGATTCAAAAGTGCGACGTCCTCAGCATTCGATTCGGTGTTAGGAAGCTCATGTAATGTTGCTTTGCTTTGTCGAAAACTGTTTAAAGTGGAGGACGGAAAAGCGTTTCTTGTGATTTCAGATAAAGCTTCAAATAACTGGCAACCATGATTTTAAGCCACAATAAGGCCAAGTGTCGCTACTCTGAAGCGTAGCTTATTTAATGACACTATTCATGCTCTTGTTCAAGAGGCTTGTAATACCTGGAGGGACCATGACGTAAGCCCCGTGGATTCCACAAGCCACTACCTTTTGACACCTGCCTCTTCTTCATTGCTCCCGCTTGTGCCAGTAAATTAGCTGCGGATCCGAGTAACGACACTTGGCTTAAAATTGTGGCTTAAAATCATGGTTGCCAGTTATATGGACCTTTATCTAAAATCACAGGAAACGCTTTTCCGTCCCTCACAAATGTTTAAACAACCCGCGGCAGAGCATTTCAATATTGCATCAGCTTCCTAGCACCGCATCTAATGATGAGGAAGCCGTACTTTTGGATCATGATGATCGGCAGTTGCGTTTGCTCTGAGCAAGACCCAAAATGGCGGCGCCCAAACCAATTTCGGGGAACTGAGTGCCGATACTTTAAAGCTCATGTAGTGACTCTAGGCATAAAGTGAACTCGGGTGTATTATTTTCCTCTTCGTCTTTATTGTTTATTGATTTCAATCATATAGAATAATGAACGCATTATATCACGCTACGCTTGTGTAATTATTTGTCTTATATTTATTAGCCTGACCCAATACTTAAACCATTCATTTATCGATAGTAAATCTTCCAATATATTTTTTAAATGTGAAGGTAAAAAGACACGGACATTGATGATGATACAGATGCCAACGCCGCCCTCGGAAATTTTTTGAAGACTAGAAATCAGCAGTTTGTCTGCCATCCGCCAGGTAGCGCAACAAAACACCCAAACAGTTTTTAATTGTTTTTAAAATTAGCTAAGCTCTACATCTATTAAGAAACCAAATCAAGAGCATTGTGAAAATTTAATACATCGCAATGTATATCTATTCCAAACAATAAATGTTATTAAATGCCAATAAATCTCTTTGATGTCCAAAACAGATATGCGTCAAAAACAGGTAAGTTTGAAGGGCTCCTGGAGCGTTATGACTTTGAAAATGAAAAAAAGCCATCGTCAACCTCCTGGGCAACCCCTGTAGTTCTAAATGTTATAAAAAAGTTTATCATAGTTTAATTATTTCTTCAGCGGCATTTGAACTACCATGACTTGAAGCACAAAAAAGTGCTACGTTTGATATAAAATATCTAAACAAAAAAATTTTACACAACATTACATTTTTTTCTGCATATTACCAATTATAAGCACTACATCGGTAGCTACTTTCATTGCGCTAGCACTTGTCATTAAAAACATATTTGCGCTGAAAAATGTCAATTTTAGGGCTATATTTGGAGGGATGAAAAAAACAAAGTAGTGCAAATATCAAAAAAGTGGATCGTTAGATTCTGCTCCGACATCATCTTAACAAAACTGCTATTTGGAACCGTGTTATCTTTAATGGATCGTTCATAAAACATGAACTAGCGGAGCAAGTGAGGGTCCGCGCCATCATATTCGCAACGCTACAAACGCGCATGAACAGTAAAAACCAACACATACATAATATCAAATGAAAGAGGATTGCATTGCCTTTCGAATGACATCAATCCCACAAAACAGTATTTAAAAGAGGAGGAGTAATGGCCTGCCAAAAAGTACCTAAACTGCCGCATTCAGTGGGACCGTGGCCTTAAAGGCCGACGACCAGACTCGAGATTTGCAAGGCAGAAGATCCTCCTCACCATGGGCGAGGAGGAAACAGGCAGCGGTGGACAGGGCAGAAGGGGAGAGAGGAGGATGCGAGGGAAAAGTGGAAGGCGCGAACTGGTCGTCGGCCTTTAAAGGAGTCATGAAACGCTTTTTCAACTTTTTTCTGTTTATCTTTCCTCCTCAACTCATAAATCGCGCATTGTACCAAACAGTTCAAGAAGTCGGAAAGGGGGGAGTCCCCTTTTGCTTGTGTAGCCGGACACAGCCATTGTCCCCCTAGAAGATTAGCCCGTCGCTCAAAATTCCGACTAGTTGCTTTCCCCACCCCGTTCACCCTGAAGCTGACAGTGCTGTGGAAGCTACGTGCTCGTTGGGCCAGCCACAGATTTTCCACGTGATCACGCTCTCTCGCGCATACCGACCCGCAGGGAATGAGGTCAGGTGATGAAAGGGAGGCGGCTGATTGGTCCGGCAAGCGCGTAGCTTCCACCCTAATGTCACCTTAGGGGTAAAGGGATTAAGTGAGGTCCGGTGTCGTGTGACGTGCGCTTGGGCCCTGGTGACGCGCTGCGGGGGCCCGGTTATGGTGGCTAGTAGCCCGGTGACGCGCTGCGGGGTCCGCGGATGTATCACAGCGAAAAGGCGGAGAGTTTACGAAGGGAAGGAGGTACGAGATAGTCCGCTATGTTTTGCAAATTTTCGTAGCGAAAGTCAGTCTTCTGACTTTCTACCTTTGTTCTTTTGGCCCACTGAACGATGTGCTATTAGTAAAATCCCAATATAAAGTGATTTACTCCAGCCCAAAATTCGTTTCATGGGTCCTTTAGCAAGCCTTGGTCGGGTATTGACGTAATGCGGTAATGCACATAAGCGCCGCGCCTCCAACTGCAACCGTGAAAGTCGGGGACACTCCGAGGGTTGTTGTTGTTTTCATGTTGTCTACCTTTAGTGAGCTCTGACTCAAGCGGTTTGGGGTTCCACGGGTAGGCGCCATTGGAATGACCTCGCAGCTTGGCGCCTAGCTGTTCCCATGGTCGCCTCGTCGTCAGCGCATACTACCTTGCCCAAAGCCGGACTCCCCAGCCCACAAACGCAGACACGGATAATCCATTCATGGGAGCACCTTCCCGCTTCAAGCTACAACTGTACGAGCGACGATGCTTGTTCACTTAATCTTTCGCGTCCTTCCGACCTTCTACGCCGGGGAAAACCTCCTTTTTGTTGAAAACGATTTTCTTGTCAGGCGTGTCAGGCTACCACAAAATACAAAAAGTAACTTCGAAAGTAACTTCAAAGTAACTCACTACTTTTTACAGTAGTTAGTAGTTTACTCAATTACTATTACAAATGCGTAATTTCTACTCTACTCCAATTACTTTTGGCGTCACTACTCAGTAACTTAACTTAACTACCTTTTTTGAGTAATTTGTACATGTCTGGCTGAAATACATGGTACCGCTGCTCATGCAGAATGGCACCCGCGAGATGCTGAATATCATAATTAAGATAAAACAAAAAAAGAAAACGAGTTACTTGATTATATTCTTATAGGAATGATCTTTATAGTCGGTGTCAGGTTCAGGGGGAACTACTCCCACTCCTCTCCACTTTAGCAGAGCGAATGCCGGAGGGAAGGCGACCTCCTCTCTGGCGTTCTCTTTGCTAAGGTGAGAAGTGGGGGGAGCATCCCTCATTTCGCTATTCGCGACTCCAACTAACTATAGGTGGCGCCACTCATTTTCCAAGATGGCGGGTTTAGTGAGGGTCAGAGATGAGTGCCGCTATTGAGCCTGTCTAGTGTGCTGGCTTCACTGAGCGACATAAATTATTTCTGGTAATACGAGGAGGCTAATGTTTTATGAGCGCAGGTCACCTCTTTAACCTGAAAACAAGAACGGTGGTTAGCGTATTAATTACGGAAGGATGCGCGTTTTAATTCTGGAGTGAAACCGAAACTTACCTTTATTTTGGATTTAATTTCTCGACAGAGGTCTTAATTTCGGACTCTTTCATGACTCAGGATCTGTCTCACATCGTAATTATTTACTTAGAAAAGTTGTTCGCGTAAGCTTTATTTTGTAACATACTGTTCGATCCAGGCTGATATTCGTAGTTGTTGAAAATACCAGTGCTGAAATCTGTGCGTTCTCGCTGCCTTTTTCTCGCTCAGATAATTGTCATGGGAAATAATGAAAATTATCCCAGCACAAGAATAAGAGAATAATTCCAATTTTTACAATATGTCCACGAAACGCATAAACTAAGAAACGCTGCTCTCACTGCAACAACCCAAGACGGAATCCGAGTCAGACAGCTGAAGTGTGTGTGTGTGTGTGTGTGTGTGTGTGTGTGTGTGTGTGCGTGTGCGTGTGCGTGTGCGTGTGTGTGTGTGTGTGTGTGTGTGTGTGTGTGTGTGTGTGTGTGTTTATAGCAACGCGTGACTCGTAGGACTTCATATTACATCCAGCGTTTAACTGTTTGTCTATCTTGATAACTATGTCAGAGTTCTTCATATGCTAAAAAGAAAACAGAATTATACCTTTCTGGAAAGACTATTATGGTTAAATACAGTATTCTCGTGAACTTGGCGTTAATTAAAGGAATACATTGCCGCGATTTGTATTAATAATAATAATATTAAAATTCACATGTTTGAATAAGTAATTCTTCAAGCTCTAATTTGTTGCTTATGATCTCATTTTAAACGGGCGAAGAAATATGACAATGAAAAATGTGCTAATTATCATCACTTGTTCTAATTGCTGCATTTTAATTACAAATAAAATAAAAATAGTCTAAAATCAATGAAAACATTACAGAATGTGAGAAATCCATGTAAAATTACATTAATTGTGGGTAAAGTATATTGTGCTATCAAAGTCGCGACTTTTGACAATCGGTGAAACGTCCAAAGTCGCCGCCAATATACTTCCAGACCAAATGCCCAAAAGTTAAAAAAAGTTTTTTTTTTAATTACTAATTTTTTCATAACATTTATTTACTTTTGTATTTGCTCGCCGTCGTTTTGCCAATCTCAGTCTTTCCAGTTCGAAGGAACGCCTACCTGCTTGCACGTCTGCTCACTGCAGTGCGTTTCGTTGGCGTTGGAAGCCGGTGAAACAGTAGTGAGTTTTAATATGGTGTATACGAGCGAACCCTGTGTGTTTGCGTTAGCTTTGCGCGTTCCACTCTGCGCGTGCGCGGAGCCCGAAATCGCGGTCTTAGATGGCGCATGGCGATGAGGCGCACGCACAACGTGGGGCACGCAACTCTAAAGCAAACGCACATCGCTCGCGTTTGCTTCTATGCGCAATACTAAAGCTCTCCAATAAGGTACAATCCCATACCGGCTGCAGCACTACGTTGGGACAGTTCAAGAGTGTTGTTTGCATTCGGAAACGACATTTTGCGAGCCATGATCGCGAGCAGTTCCGCCATGCCCGCTGAGCAGGAGAATCGGGGGACCCTCACTAGAGCGCTTCCCGTTTCCGCCGCGGGAGGGCGAGCGTCGAGCTGGAGACGCGAATTCCGTGAATGTAAACAAAAGCGGTCAGATCAAGCCATAGAGTTATAATATACGCTAGAGGTTCAACTCGCGCTACTGTCTATGCGACTTCCGGGTGGCAAATTGAAGCAGACAGCAACCGGTCTACTTTTTGCGGTGCTCCAGTGCATTCCTATGGGAAAACGCGAGTGAATTTTGTCTCTTCGCCGGGACATAACATGGTGCATTTTTGTTGTTTGGATCGTACCGAATAGTGATAATGCAAGTAGTGCAAAGGTGCAAACGATCTGGACAAGAATGACGATAATAATTTTTGGAAAAGGAGAACAAGGGGGACAATGGACAAACACACATCTCCAAACACAGCTAGGTGACTGGTAGGCGACCGGACAAAGTATGTACTTTCATTAACATTCTGAAAGTAATTGCTTTAGTTGGCGCATTTTTCCTTATCAGTGAACGACGTTTAGCTTCGCTATATTTTCGGCTCAAACCTGCGTTCCACAGCAGGTGTGTAAAAACAAGCGACTATTCTAAGCAAACTAACTATCGAAAGGAATGTAGAGTGTGTTCAAGGTTCACCAGCATTCCGGTGGTGCGTACATATTGTTAATATGCCCGTTCTGTCAGTATATGAAATGACCCCGCCTTGAATCTTTACGAGCCGTTAAGAACATTTAAACCGTAAAGAATAAAGTACGTCGGCTATGAAAGGTGTTTATTTTTATTATTTCTATGCCGGGCAGCTTTTATCAGTCACTTGTTCTCAAAGATTTCCAGCCTGCGAGCGATGTCTCGAACGTTGAACAAACGATTCTACGTTCAAGACATCAAAAACGTGATGTCGTTTCGCGTTTCCACGTTCCGCTACTGCCAAGGTTGCAGCCGTCGGCCGCAACCTGGGCAGTAGCCAAACGTGGCCGTCCACGCCAGTACGCCGCAGACGAACTAAGAGAGCAGGAGAACGACATTCACGCTTTAACATTCACAACTCATAAGAAGTGCTTAGCTGTCCTCGGAACTTTTTTTTGTTGTTGTTGTTGTTTTGCCGTTTACAGCAGGACGTATGGGCAGTACTTTAGTTGTTTGCGACCATCTTGAAAGGAACCAAATACTCAGCCCCCTTTTTATAACAATTTCAGATCGATCCTTATGGCTGTATATTGAGGTATTTAGCGAACAAGGTAGAGAGAAGAAGGACAGGACAGGAAAGGAGTACTGTTCTTCTCTCTACCTTGTGCGCTAAATACCTCAATATGTTAGACTACCAACTAGCCCAAATGTCAACTTTACTGCCTTATGGCTGTGAACGGGTTTCGAACTCATGGGGTCTCCGGCGGTGTCCCCCCCCCCCCTCCCCCCCCCCCTTGCCCCCGGGTGCTCTGCTCACCCTGCGCTTGGTGCGGGGGCGGCGCGTACGAGGCGCCCTGTCCGGGCTCCCCCGGCTGCAGGAGGTACGGGTTGCTCGAGGCTGGGTACACGGGCAGGCTGAGCGCCGAGAAGCCGTTCAGCTGCTGACTGCCCATCTGCTTCCGCCAGCGGGCGCGACGGTTGCTGAACCACACCTGCATCCGCACGCGGTCTCTCGCGTTAGCACTGGAACCGGAATACACACGGACAAGACTGCGGCCAAGAATTACGCGGCTTGCACGTGACATCATCGCACCAGGCTGGGGTGGTCACTTCTACCTTCTCTTAGCACATTCGGTCGTACAAAAATGTACTCCGCAGAAGGTACGCCCTCGGCAGCAAGGCCATCACAATAGCAGATAATATAAAGTCGATGCAAGCAGCCACGTAGGGGAACGTTTTAATTTTATAGAGCGTATAGATAGAAGGCAGAACGCACGCGGAGCTCTAATGGCGACCAATAAAAACACGAATGAATGGAACTTTTTAACACTTTTATATATGGCTGGCAACTCATTGTTTTCGGGTTCGCACTCCCATGACGCAAGACCGGAGCCCTTGATATTGAGCAGCGACTTGCGCCAGCCAGCCAGTGTTTTCGATAACAAGCGTTAAACTCTACCTAACAAAAAAATTACCTAACGAAACGAAGAAAAATATACCGTGTATTAATGTCTCCCTAAATTTAACAAAAAAATTGACGTCACGTGACGTCAATTTTTACGTTAAATTTAGCGGGGAAATTGACGTCACAGTTTCAATTCGTGGTGTGACGCGGCACAGTGACGTCACGCAAAGTGGTCACGTGGGGCGATACCACGGTGTCAAGTTATGTTGTCAGGTGATACTCTGGCATCACGTGACGCCAATCTCCTCGCTAAATTCAGCGGGGGAATTCGCGGACAGGCGACGGGCAACCTTCTGTGATTAGACGGTTTGAGAAGCATTGCAGGCTTAAATGCGAGGTCCGGCGAGGGAACTGCGGCGCCCTCTCGGATGGTCCGACAGAGCTATACCTGGACCCTTGCCTCGGTGAGCCTGGTCCGTTGGGCGAGCTCCTCGCGCGTGTAGATGTCCGGGTACTGGGTCCGCTCGAAAGCCTTCTCCAGCTCGTCCAGCTGGGCCGCCGTGAAGGTGGTGCGCGAGCGCCGCTGCTTGCGCTTCAGCGTCAGCCCCGGTTCGGCCGACGAGGCCCCGCCGTCGTCGCCGCAGTCGCCGTCCGAGAACGAGTCCAGGCTGCAGTCACCGCCGCCGCCCAGCGAAGACGGAACGCGGGAGCCTGCGTCCAAAGCAGCGCGTCCAATTTAGAATCCGACTGCGTGTTTACGTTACCGTGTATAACAGCAACGGATGTTTATCTCGCGGCCTGATTTCTGCGGAGATGGACTCTTTTTCAAAACCTCATCAAGCAACATTGGCGGTCGACATTTCTGGAGCACCAAGCGTGTGGCTGGATCCGAGTCCTTGCCGAATGCCGACGCAGCGCTCGTTCTCGTCACGAACTCGACCGAGTTCACGCCGAACTCTGACACGGCCCTCATGTCCGATACATGCTCTGAGTGTGCTCGAAAACAATGGTCGACTCTCGCTATCGGTGCAACAGCTGCTAGAGAGGGTGCGCATTTTTGAAAAGGGTCTATTTTCGTTGCTCTTATAGATTTCCACAAATGATTGTTTACCGTCCAGATGCGTTCACGTGGTTTTGTTACTCGCCCGAGCTCAACAGCGAGCACCGGAAGGGGAGAGGAGTTTCCGGTCTCGGCGGGAGTCTGAGGTGCGGCGGCTTGGAGCAAATCACGTGAATGATGACGTAGCTGATGACGTCACCGCATTTCCTTTTTCTGTGGACGGTTACGCAATTTCTTGGGGACGTTCCCACTAACAGCTGTTGCTGTAGAATGCTGGTCCGCGCATTTGCGTTGGAGTGTGTTCGAGTGCGCTGTGCTCGCTTGTTGGCGCTTACGACGAGACGCTGGCAAACTGGCGTTCTCTACACGCCTAGTGTCGCGCATTTTAGGCCTTAAATCAGCCGAGCTTGTTCTTGGCCGATCGCAAAGATTGAGTCTGCAACTGCTCTCAAAAAAAGGTGGACGCGTGAGCATTTTTGTTGAATTGCGAAAGCACGCCCCAGAGACCACGTGGTCTGCGCATTTCGCCGAGACCATACTGAGACGTTCGAGCCTGCAGTTGAAACGTGGTCTACCGACTAGGCACGACAGGACCTTGACGGTATCATTTGGTCAGAAATTGTTTTCAAATAAACGCGCCACACTGTAAAAGGTGTCCGCGCGGGTCCACTTCAGTGCCAATATTTTTAGATCAAATCCCCGAGATGTACGGAGAGGCTCGGCGAATGACGTAGACGAAAATAAAATGGGAACTAGAAATATTATGGCCGCCAAATCAATGACCGTGCGATGCAAGAAAAAATGGGGAAACGGTCCTCCCCCCCCCCTTCTTTCCCCTCTTATGTCTCACATGTAGAGCATATGACTTCCATTTGAAGAAAATTGGGGCTAAGCGTTCTTAAAAATAACGTGTTAATGATGCATTAATACAAAACAATTAACGTTGCTGGAAGTCCATTAGGATCAAGAAATAACTGCGCGCGTCCGCCCGTCTTTCCATGGCGCATGGAGAAAAGCCTTAGTTATCTTGGAGCTGCATATGAACGCTGTCTATTAACTCTGTCATACGTAGAGCGGCAAAACCAGACACGCCCCCAGGGCACGCCTCAGCGTCCTGGGGCGTGGTTTGGCCAGATAGCTCCTTCCTTTCCGGTGAACGATCGGCTTCCAGTGATGACTGCATTGCCATTCGTTAGGACACGGTGCCGGATATATCGCGGTAATCCAATACATCCGTATACTTCACATCCCCAACCAAAAAAAGAACCCGACTGGCCGTTCCTCCACGATCACGGCCCTTGGCATCCATCGGTCCCCTCTCACCTCCGTCATGTCGGAGCCCAGTAAGACATCACCGTCCACAATCGAGCAATTCATCTCCTTCCGATCATCGTTCGCGCGTACGCGATGCCTGCCCCCCCCCCCCCCCCCCCCTTCCCCCCCTCTTCGAAGTCGCCGCTGCACCAACACGCCTCTGCCGGCGGGGACATGGCAGCCGCTGCGAGCAGCGGCGTGCAGTCCTTGAGGGAATTAGCGAGGAGGGACGGCACGCCGTTTAAATTACACAAGGGGGACGACGCTTTCCGCGAGGACAAGCACAACACGACACCGCGCGGCGAAGCGGGCGTGCGCGGCGTCGAGCAAAGAGCCCCGGCCGGGCCATCTCGCGGGGTCACCGTCGTGACCGGGGTCCCCCCCTCCGCCCGCCGGCGGGAGGCTCGCGGGCCCCACCGTCGCCTAATTGAATTGGCGGCCCCATTAATCCCGACGCCGCCGCCGCCGCCGCCGCCGCCCCGAGCGCCGCTGCAGACGCCGGGCGCCGCGCCTTCGGAGACGTCGAGGTTCACGGACGCGAGAGGGCGGCCGCCGGACGAGTGCGGTCTCTCGGAGTGGTCATCTGCGGCCTGATTAGGGGAAGGTGTGTGTGGGACGGATTGGCGCGGTCATAAGGGGAAATCCAAGGACTGTTCTCGTAGAGGCTTCGGTCGCCTTCATAGAGCGATTGCCTCAGGTTACGTACTCAGACGAAGCCCATCCTCGCCTTTCATACGCCCCCATCCCCTCCCTTCTCCGTCCCTCTTTCTTTATCCTGCTTATTGGGATACTATGCGCAAATATATTACTATAGACGTTTGCAAGCAGCCGCGCTTGGAGAGCTACTTTGGCCACCTCGGATGGAAAACACTTTGTTGGGGCGACGGTCTGGAAACCGTGGGTACGCCTCAGTAATTCTTGGCTGTCGGGCTTTAGTGCCTGGAGCGCGTCTCCGACTGGTGTGTTTAGCGTCCTATACCGCCCATACATTATAAGTGGTTCCAAAGTGGCTACAAATGACGTCACAGAAGCCTGTCGCGATTCTGGCGACTGGATGCTGGCGAAAAGAGCGAGCGAACACCAGTGTCGTTGTCGTCACGGCGTCCCAGGCGTCCCAACTTCCTGCTGCTGTAGCTCCCGTGGACTGTCGAAGTGAAGAGCGACCTGCAGCAGAACAGGTGTCTGCTCCGTTCACCACAACTGTTGGGACGTCGCTGCAGGATCACGACTGGCGACAGCATGACACTACTATGACGTAATCAGGCGAAATCGAGAGGCCACTTTTTTGGACGCGGTGAACACACCAGTCGGACACGTGTTCCAGGTACCGTCAACCGATCTACCCCCCCCCCCCCCCCCACCCCCCCAACACCAAGATCACCAGAGGTCGTACTAGCAAGCGTTTATAGACACTGACATCTTTAAAAAATATAGGGCCTGGCCTATTATGTTTCTTCTTGGAGTGTTCTTTGGCGCGCACGTCTGCTAATCTTGCAATCTCATGTACCACGGAGTGATGACAGCACGCTCTGGACCCTAGCCTTTTATATACTGACAAAGCCTGGCAGATCGCCACGAGAAGCGGCAGCCGAAATGAAAAAGATGGAGCGACCGACAACGGATGAGAGGAGAGCCACGTGACTGGCGCCAAGCTGCGGCGAGACGACGAAACACAGTTCTCCCGAGCGAAAAAGTGTGTTTCGACTCTCGAGCCCTCGCCGCTGCAAAAGCTGTGCGCGGAGGTCCAGGTTCCCCGAGAAATGGCTCGAATTGACGCTCTGTGTTACGAGATCCTCGCGCTCCAATACTGCGACCGGGCACTCTATATGGCTCCGTCGTCAAACTACCAGGCTTTGTGAGAATAGAGGGGTCTATGTCTGGACTCCCACTACGCTCCGCGTTTCTTAAATTCGCACGGTAAACACACAAAAGACAGTCTGCAAACACTGTTTAAGGTCTTCCTTGTATGACGGCCACAATGGTCATACAAAAAACTGTCTGCAGCGAATACCGCGTGCCTTTTGTACGATGTCCGAGCAGTGTCAATAACTATCGGCAACCATGAAGGAAGCATATTATTTCGTTCATTTGCATTTTAGAGTGTGCGACTTCAGCGCCTAGTCCTCCCCCGAGCAGTTTGAAAACCGCCCTTCCGAGAGAACGTGCACCCGCATCGCTCTGTCCACGCTGTCTCATTTTCTTGGTGCTGCGCCGAGGAAGAGGGCTGCGGCCGACGCACCGAGATACTGGATTTGCCGGGGCAGCAGAGACGGCTGACTTCTCCGCTGCCTCGCGACGGGTTTTGAGTGCGATAGATGGCGCCAGCCACCCCCTCCCATTTCAAAGCAGAAAAACCCCGAGGCTACAACTGCGCAAATCTGTCAGGGTCGTGATTGAATTTTCGCGGGGTAAAAAGTACTCCCCAGTAAAGTATTTACATGTGTGTCGCAGCGTTTGGGCAGCAAATTATCGTTTCCTCCTCTCGACTACAAACTGTGAGACACGTGTTTCCGTACAACAGGTCCTCGATACATCGCCGACACGCGCTTGTGCTCAGAAAACCACAAAAAGTGATAAATTAAAAAAGGAAAAAGGAATCCGGGGCAGCGTACTTTTGCGTGAGACCGACGTGCTGCATTTGTTTTATCCTCGTCCAGAGGCAAATTTTTCCTTTTTCTTTCCCACGAAGCTACGTTTAGTCGCAAAAGCACGTTTTGAAAGATGCCTATCACACACAAACGTCTTCAAACGCAAAGAACACATGTAAACTAAATTACAAAAAAAAAAAAGGCACTGAAGCAACTGAGAAAAAAAGGCAGTGAATGACTGTTCATAAGCAACCTTCAGAGAAATTATAGTCTCAAACTAACACAAAGGTTCATCGCTCCTATTATTATTTCAGCAAACACTACGTTGTTGTGACAATGACTCTTCTTCCGTGGTAAAAAAAAATATAAATAAACAAAATGTTTTTTTTTTTATTGTTTTTGCAAAATCCTTTTAATCTCAGACACACTGAAAACATAAATATGGTCATGAAAGTTTTAGCTAAGGTTGGAGCTTTCCGGTATTGTTGACAAATATAGAGGACAAAGTTCGGGAACTTTTACACCTCTTCCCATGTTTTACTTGAATCTTGTGTTGCAACATTGCAGGCGCTGTTTGTAACATTGAAGGAGCGGTGCAGCAACTTTTGTACTTTCAGTCAATACCACTTATAAATATTCCTTGACATTCGTAACCTGAAACACGCGTTTTGTTTTTTTCTCCCCAAGCAACGTGAGTTGCTTGGAGCAGCGTGCAGCGTGCACTCCCTCAACTGGCAGGCAGAACAAGCGGTGACGTGATCTGCAGCCGATTATATGCCCCAAGTGTTTATCATAGACGCTACCCGAAATGGTTGGCGAAACATTGGGCAGGCGCTGAGCACCACACATTGTTAAGGTCCGGCTATTCCCGTTATCACAGTGATGAGCCACCACCCAAATGCATGTCGATGCATGTCACCCTTGGGGCATCGCAAGACTTGTTGACAAAGTTGTGGAGATCGGATCGTTGATAACGTCAACAATCCGATCTTCACAACTTCGTCATCAAGTTTTGCGAAGAAAAGACTGAAGAAAAACGTCCGCTTTTATCCTCGAAATTAAGCGGCGACAAAGAAGCCTTTTGGGGAATGGCCTTACGTACGAGTATATTTAGATCATCTGGTGCCAGTAAGCTTGTGTAGAGTGACGAACGTTCCAACCAAATATTGTTCCATGGTAATAAAACCCGAGACTCAGGATCACAGAATGGGACGAACACAACACAACGTCTGAAACACGAGTGTCTGACAAATAAACCTTCAGCTGTTTTTAAGACGTTGTGTTGTGCTCGTCCTTTTCTGTGTTCCCGAGTCTCGGGTTTTGTTACCATGAGTCACCATCAGCTAGCTTGTTTTTTTTTAAGTATGGTTGCAAATATTGTTGCACGGCCCCTTTAAGGTTGGTGCGGCAGAAGTTCGCGCGTTTGGAGAGTCCAAGGCAAACAAGGTCTACTGTAATGGGGGTTCATTCTATGGGATTCTTCAATTGTTCGCTGAGATTGGTTACCATCGTGTCCTACCGGAAACGGAATGCCCAGGCCTTTGTGTGCGGTAAAATTGGGACGGGGTTAACGTGTTCGGCAATAAGGGCGAGAATGTAACAATACAACCTGAGGCGTGACACTGCACGTGTGTTCATCTGATGCATCTAAATCAGTTTTTAATTGCGGGAGGAAAAAACTACAAAAAATGGCGCCGCAAACAGGAAAGAACGTTATCCACCGTCATGGACATAGTCTGCGTTGCCATTTGGAGGAGCGTTGAGCAAACAGCGCTGAAGAAAACTGACTGACTGTTTGCAGTTCAAAATGGCGACCTGCAGTGTTCGCACGTTCTACGGACGACGCCAAGGTATGTACTGAGTTTACGTGATTTACACGTACGAAGGTTTTCTGAATTTATATTAAAGCTATATCTGTTATGGGGTGTTCTCACCACTGGGAATGACGTCCGCTGTTGATGCTTTAGTTGGCGTAACAGTAGTTGTTGATGCTGTGGTTGGCGATGTAGGGCGGCCGTCGTCGATGTTGCAAAACCGTTAAAACATATCACGCGAAATACGTATTCAGAATGCTCTGAAAACTTTGCATTTCGTATTTAATTACATATTGGCAATGCATTTGTAAACTGTGTGCATAAATACTTAAATTTCAGTATTTCAAATACATCCCCAAATAGAATTATGGGCATAGCTGTTTGCAATCAAATGTGATAGCGGACACTTTTTGCGAAGAGAGCCATACGCAAAGAGCCCGAAACTTACTAGGTCTTGCTCAAAATAAACATTGAAGCACGAAGGAAGAGTAGAATAAGGAATTAATAGGATGAGTACGATTATTGCCTTTTCGGTTAGGTAGTTTAATTTTTTTAAAGGCGCCAAAATAAAGGTACGCTTTAAAAGGCTTTGATCCCTCAACCCACCCATTTAAAATATTACACCGACGACACTGTTTTTCCTCACGCTGTATCCACCCCCCACGAAGTCACCGGCAAAGATATTTTATCTTTTAAGCTGCAACATTCTTTCCAAGCACTCGATTCTTAGTATATATAAACTCCACCCTTTATTTGGGCATGGTCCTTTTTATTTGGGTTAATTATAAGTTTAAGACGTCAGTCTTTAAAAACAATATGTATTCGAAAAAAAAATATTTGAAGATGATCAACAACTCTCGTTGTAGAAGTGAAGTAGGATTTGTAATTAAGTACATATTTGCCGAAGTATTTTGTATGTGTATTTAAATACATTTTTAGTGTTGTTCATCCCTGCTCCTAGGCATTATGTAATACTCCGGACACCTCCCGTAGTTTTAGTCCCCCGGATTTGCAACAAATTTTGTGGGCAGCAATTTTCCACAAGATGGAAGGCGTACACACATAGTATCCTAGTTTTCTAAAGATGATCCAATGGTTGCCGACAGCTTGAGAACATGCATGCTTAGAGAGTCCCAACCATGTGCAATATCACTCCCAGGCAATGAGATCGAGACATTTAAGAACGCCGAGGAACAACAGACAACACAAGAGAGAGTTTAAGGGAACCGTTTTTGCACGTCTGATAAGGTACGATTGGGCCCCCAGTGGGAACTATACGCATGAGCGAGCCTTCTGCGGTAGCAGATGTGCAGTTCGTACTGGAAGGCCTATCGTACCATATCGCATGTACAATAACGGTTCCCTAAAACTTTCTAATTATTCAAGGAGCAATAAGCAAACATTAGAAGCCCGTCATTTTTTAAGTTGGCAGTGATTCTAGCGCAAACGTAATAGAGAGTTTTAGGGAACAGTTTTCGCACATCCGATAGGGTAAACCAGAAGACTACCCCAGAAGGCTCGCACTGCGCAGTTCGTACCGGAGCCGGGCCCATCGCATACGTATCGGATGTACGAAAAACGGTTCCCTAAAACTTACTAGTAGAGAGTTTTAGAGAATCGTTCTTGGTTTCCTAGCGGTTCCCTAAAACGGTTCACTAAAACTCTCTCATAACGATGCGACAGTACGCTCCAGACTTGGAATTGCAAGTGCTACGCGCTCTTTTTAAACCAGTTGAACTTGTAACGAGATTTGGTTCAAAGAAAACGAAGGCGCAAGGAGGATTATGTTCCCGATTTTATAAAAACGTGTGCAACGCTATTCACTCGCAGTTCAGCCTGTCTGTATGTAGTATAATGCTCGCAAAAAACGTGTGTGACAGTCAACGTCTAACGACCTACACTATGCGAGCGAAACTCAAGCGCGACTCGCCGAACGAAACGTAAGTCGAAATTTTTCGGAGACGACACAATCAGCCTCCTTCAGAACATAATCGACGAACACGGTTTTCTGAAAACGTTCGGCGAACGTCTTCAGGGTGTATACTAACGCTCCAAGGACCTCTCGTGGACGTTCGCGATCATTTGCAACCGAGTTGGTGACAATCAATGTACCAGCTATTTGACGTGTGTAAGAGAGCGCTTTGGTGAAGGTTAGTTTGGTGTAAACAGGCGGATGACTTTCTGACTGAGCATGACTTTGAGATGTCAAAACGGTTCGCAGATTGCGGGGGAAAGCTCGTTAGCAAGACGAGGAGATCGAGGAACTTGAGTTGGCTCGAGTGGACCAATCTGGGTCCGTGCATCAGAGTTCCCGAGGCGCTGGCATTCTTCCCAACGGGCTCCTGTGACATTCCGTTGTCGTCGAGGTGACGCGATCCTTTGGTTGCGCCATCGGGGAAAGAAAATGGCGCACATGCGCGCGGATATATTTGGTTTCGCTAAGGTCATTCCCCTTCGTTCCATCAGCGTGCGGTCGTGTAATGACTTATGCGCGATGCACGTTTAAAGGCCCAGGTTGGCAGTCGCATACTGCGCTAGATAAAGGGCCCATCTACAGCGTTGATTTTGGTATTGTTGCAGTCCGGTTTGTAATAAAAACAAAAGAGAAACGATTCAGGATGTGATGCTGGATGAAAAAAGAGAAGAAAATGAAGGGGAAATAGAACAAAAGCAGGAAGCAGGTTTTGTCTTCAAAGTTGCGCAAAGGCGGTAGGCGGTGTGAGCACAGAGTTAATGTGGTACGCTCACCGACAGTAGTAATCCGCACACCGTTAGCACGACATCATTTAGGTAGAAAGGCGTGTACTAAAATTTGTAATTCGGTGGGAACTCGCGTTCAGTCAGTCAGAACACGAGCCCCAGCCAAACGCTGACACAGCACTATAGTGTTCAATATGCGACCCGCAATGGCCCCACGGTAGGTGACGCAAAATATTCGGCACGACGGCTTTCTGTTTGGTGGTGTCGGTTGCTTAGTTGAGGCCCTTAATTGCAACACACCTAAAAGAAAAGAAGAAGAAAGGGAAAAAAAAGAAGAAGACCAATGAGTGAGATCCTTTTATTGTTCCCCGGGATTGGTTGTCTCGGCGTTCTGCGAGAAGGGGATTCTTGAAGAACGCCTGACAACCAATCCCGTTGAACAGTAGAAAGATGCCGGCGAATAACGAAGCCCAGAAAACGATTAGTCAAAACAAAATGTAATGGGCGCAAAGATCATGAGCATGACGTTCACTTGCTCAACGTCTTCTGCGCACATCGCCTTTTCTTTTCTTCAAATCTCATTGT
Organism: Ixodes scapularis; assembly: GCF_016920785.2. Classification (NCBI taxonomy): domain Eukaryota; kingdom Metazoa; phylum Arthropoda; class Arachnida; order Ixodida; family Ixodidae; genus Ixodes; species Ixodes scapularis. The sequence goes on from NW_024609846.1 coordinate 121,545,836, forward strand.
AATCTTGTGCGTCGTCATTCGCTGCGATCCTTCTATTGTTCACTGAGATCGTCTGTCTCGGCGTACTGCAGAGGAGTGAACCCACGAAACTTAAACGGCGGTCACGCGGCTAACGCATCATACAAGAGATATTCTGCCGACAGTGTCTGAGGTCTTCCTTCTCTGACGCCACATTCGTCATACAGAAAACTGTCATGCCGGAAGCATGTACGAAGCAAAACATGCTTGGAACATGCGTGGGGCGTGCCCGCACAAAATTCCGTCGTCATGCCTGCAACGAACACCGCGCGTCTTTTGTTCAACGTACGAGCAGTTGTCTTACATACACGTTACATGAAAAAAAAAAAGGCATCGATTACAATTACGATTAGTCTGGGGTAAAAAAAAACATTAAATTAGATTGCTCGGTTACTTGAGAAGGAAAGTAATTGGTCGTTGCTTCGAAAAAGTAACCGTTACAATTCAGATTACCTGGGGGATTTTCAAAACGACAGATTTTGTTGATTAGGATCGTCGAGTATATACTCTACTTATCTTCTTAATGATCCGATTTTGGTAAACCATCGATCCCGTCCTAGCCTTGGTTTGAGGATTGCTTGGTATAGGAAACTTGCAAAAACGAAGGGTGCCGCTAGGAAGGAAGGGGGAAAATAGTAAATGGTTCCAAGTAATTTGAGTACTTCCAAAGGAAATGAGATTACTCTCGCGACTATTTCCTGATAAATATATTCGAGTGGTTACAAAGTTACTTCCAAAAATTAATCGATTACGAGTCATTTGATTACTCGTAATGAGTCCCGTATACAAGTGTGGGGCAGTGTGACTTTGAAAAGGGGAGCCACCGAAACATCTCGCCGCCAATAGAGTGCGGTGCGGTGCGGTGGCGAGACGAGGTATGCAGGACGGCGGCGTTCCGGCCCAGTCCGGCGGGAGCAGTCAATGAGTCACGCCAGGCGTTCGTTCCGGGACGCTTCGGGTACAGTCGAAGAAGGTGCGCGGCGGCAGGGGCGGCTCGCCGGGGGAGGACCCGGGCGTGCCGAGGGCAGCAACGTTCTAATGGATTTCCCCCCCACAACCGGGCAATTAGAGGCGCGACCTCGCCGGACCTCCGCCGCCGCCCCATGCACGTCGCCCCGCCGCCGTACCCCGGTGCGACGGGCCGAGTGCGCCGAGCGTCCGAACGGGATGGCTCTATTTCGGTCCGCGGGAGAGCTCCTGCCCGTCCAGCGCTTATCGCGCGGCAGAAAAAAGTGCCGAGTCACTGGGTTGTGAACGCATACGCGGCGTCTTTATCGCAGAAGAGAGCTGCTACGCATGCCTATACACTTTTGCAAGTACGGCCTCCGTGCGCCGCCGCGTTGCTGCTGGTCTGGATAGATCGTCCGATAGTCAAGCATTGCTGAGGCGTACCCACGACCTCGGCAAGGCTTGACGGTCAGACGATCTACCCGCACCAGCAGCAGGATGGCTGCGCCTAGAGGCCGTACTTGCAAACGTCTATAGTTATGTGCAGTATATAGCTCTCTGCCTTTTCTGGCCTATGGGTTCCACAGCCCAGTGAAGACAAAGATGGTGGCGTGCATAACTCGACGATTGGAATTGTCTATAGCCCCAGGGCTATAGACCATTTTTTTCAGCGCGGCTGGTGGCCCAAACGGGCAACTTTGGGAAGGCAATGTCACCCAGCGATTAGACACGAGCGCTGCGTCACAGTACGGAACGGCGCTCGAATGATTTGAGCTCGAGATCGCGTCTAATGATCTCGGCAGCGGACCGCCTCAGAGTAGCGAAAATTTCCCATAAGATGGCGCTACTTGTCAAACAAAGCTTTATTGCCCAGTGTGTATAGTCACTGTTAAGAAGCGCAGTGCGTGGCGAGTTGCATCTCGTTTTCACTCCACAGCCAATCAGATCGCGGCACATCGTCGAAGAACCAATCACGAAGCAAGAAGATGTTAGCGACTATAATACGAATGGAAGACGTCCTTTGCTGGGCTCGACGCTATTCCCCTCTCCGGGAGCAGTTTTTACGTCCCAAACATGCTTAGTTTTTTTTTGTTCTTAGCTTTTTTCTTATTTAGGCTTTTGTGCTTGTAAGTCCTTGTGCTCAAGGCATCTCTGAGGTCGTGCGTGGTGTCTTAACCTGGAGCACAGTGACGCTTACGGGGGCGTCAAGGTTGGTTCACACACTTGTGTGAGTCCATCCAAGTGCGATTGTTGCTATGGCAACAGCTGCGTCGGCTCCAACAGAACGAGCTAAAAACCGGTTTTGTTGGAGCCGACGCAGCCGTTGCCATAGCAACCCAAACGTCGCAAGCCGTTGCATATCGCATGTTCGTTGTCGTTAACGCTCATTTTGCGCCTGCTGTATGGGCACACACAAAAGAAAAAACCGAGATTGTCTCTTTTTTTCTCTCTCTCTCTCTCTCTCTCTCTCTCTCTCTCTGTATACCCCATATCGACATTATCTGGGGTATTATTCTTCTAGTGTGCCTCGAGGAAAGCGTGAAATTCAAATCGTCCCGTTACTAATCCCACCGAGTCCCAGAACTAAGCCGATTCACGCGGAAACCATTTACGCTGGGTCAATTGTGTTGACGACGCACCGCGAGCCAACCGTCGCCCGCAGAGCTCCTGGTGGGTCACGTGCTTACGCCAGTGCGGGTTCGGCCACCGGCGATTGTCTCTCGTATGATTGTCGGCTGTACTTTGGCGTTTTGTTTCTATGCGCCAGCGAGATGATCAGTGCGCCCAATAGCACTGCGCCAGGTTCGATGAATTCTGCACCGTGCGGGGGTGTGGTCGTCGCCACGGGTGCTCGCTTCCGCTTTGCGGACTGATCACGAGATGGAAGTGGAACGGGTAAGCTTCGGTTGCACGGCGGGACTTGACCCGACTCCGACGTGACTTGGTGTTGGAAACGATGCGCTCTACAAAGCGCCACTCTGTCGGCTTCCATGAACAACATGCAAAATGACCGAAAAAAAAAAAGAATAGCGATTTTTGTGGTTTTCGTTGCAGAAGTAAAGCCGTGGCATAAACTTTCAGACTATGAGAAGAGAGTTGACTTTGGGAAAAGCGACCATGCCGAGTTATAGAAGTTGGCGTTAACCGGTTGAAGAGGGTTTAAAAAAATGTAAGCTAAACGAAAGGACGCAACAGACGTATATACTTCATATAAGGTCATTTGATTTAAAGGTTTTCTATTAAAAAAAAAAAAAAAAAAAGCAAGCGCTTAGAATTGGGGGTTTTGTTCCAAGATGGCAATCAGGAGAAATTCGAGGCTATTAACTTTTTTTTTAAATTTTATTTGGGGTTTTTGGGGTTATATTTGGAAAGACATTAGCAGTGGTGGAACTGACAAGTGGTGATTTGGAGCAGCTCTTGTAGCAGCTGGAACAACGAATTTTGAAGCAGAGATTCCCACCTTTGGAGCAGACAATTTCAAGCTTTCATATCAGAAAATTTTATATGATCTCTTTTAAAGTTAGCATGTGTAAAAAAAAGTGCAGTTATTGAAGTGTCGGGGGGCTATTTAAAGTTTCACACCTACAGGGGACCTGGCCGCTAGATATTTATTTATTTATTGAACAGTCATACGCCGGTAATATAGCGGATATCTCAATTGACCTATATGGAGTACCGATGGTATCTTCGGTCTGTGTTTGACATGAACAGATATTTTTGGCTACTTTGTAGGGTTTGTATCACGGTCACATAATTGTTGCGAGTTCGACATCAACCAACACTTTTCTGTTTGAATGTGTCTCACACTTCCCTCGCTCGTATTCGATCTTCTACCGTTCATAGAGCAGCTAAGCAGAGCACATAGCCACTCTAACCGACCACGTCAGTAGCGCTAGCTATTCATTGCGATCGATGTGAGCATCGTTCGTACAAAAATTGGTAACTCTTCGTTAGCCATATGCGAGTAATGGATTTTAGGTTCGAAGCAAATTCTAAGTGAATAGTGATTTTGGCCGAATATTTTTAATAGTATATTGAATCGTTGCTACACCTTTCTTCACGCTTCTCACTACAGTTACACCATGCTTAACTGAAACCTCAGCTGATCTGGCAAAGGTTGTTACGAAGCTTCTAATTGCCTACTTATGAGCTATGTTAAATTTAATCTAGCCATATGTATAGACTGTGACCTCAGAAGGTTCAATATGTACATTGGGATGGCAAGTCAATGACAGATTTGACCTAAAATTAAACCTATAAAGGAGCCCAGCCATACCTAATTGAGGGGATTTATAAATCTTCCTGCTATATGAAAATATTTCCTTCAATAGTGAATTTAAAATAAAGTAAAAAAATAATGAACACAGGTTGTTAGAACATCGCTGCCTAACATATACCCTCGCATAATAGCCACGAATAAATTTTAAAGATTTTACTGCAATGTAAATCTCAAAAATCACAACATTTTTCGTTTTTGTTTTCCTTTAAAAAAGAAAGAAAATTACATTAGACACACGCGTGCGCCATACCACTTTGAAGGTGCGTTTTTCGCCTAAGTGCGCGGCTGCGCTGCGGCGAAGCGAGTCGCAAAATCGCGGTGGACGCTCCGTGGATATTGCTCCTCCGTAGTGCACAGGTGCCTCAGGAGAAGCGCACTTAAGGGGGCTAACCCGCCGGTGTTAACACTTCGAAAAGTACGAACTTGACACAGTTCATATTGAAGCGAATACCAAATAGCGTATTATTTGAAACTACTATTCTATAATTCGAATATACGCGCAGCAATACTCTTGGCACATAGCACTTAGGCATTCGAAACAAACAGCTGCACTTTCTTAATTTTTAGTGGCATCGCCAAGAATGCCACGTGCCAGACACTTTTCAGTTTCCTCTTCAAGAACAGCTCTCTTTTGACGCAGATATGGCGCAAATTGTGCACAAATACAGCCTTTGGGGCAGCATGTAGCTGGGTATTCGTCCTGGAGCAGTTTGGCGCAAATGGTGGAGCAGTTCCACCACTGTGTTAGTGTAATTAACAATAAAGATAATTGATCTGTTTCAATATATGGGTTGTTGTTCTTTCACAATCAAATCACTGAAGTAAACATACGACACCGATGAAACATGGTTTAATAGCTCACACGGGCTTTTCGATTTTTTATAATCCTTGTTACTTACATAATCACTTGCACGCGCAGCATCTTTGTATCCATTCTAGTCATCTGTGTTTTTGGACATATCTGAATTGAGAACATTCTCTCGACACCTAAGCTTACGCCCACATTTGTAATGCACAACAATAGCACCAGTTAGACACGAAAAAAATACTCACTGTATCTTTCGAAACAAAGTTTTGAGATTAATTGATCACACTTTTCTTTTCTTTCTTTTTGGCTGGTTTAACAACTTTTAAACGAAAATAAAATAAGGGCGAACGATACTTGGGATTAGACATAGAAACGGCATTTTGTTGCTCAATTTATGTCACTGCTGTTCATTGAAGCCAACAAAATATTGGTTTGTTTCTGATGTCGGAGCTTGCTTCCAAGAAAATATTTTCGGAGCAAAGTAACTCTGAAAATGGTGAAATTCAAATACGAATTCGGGAAACAAATCCGGTTGAAACCGATTTTCAAGAAACATATATGTTCTGGGTGTAAATATCAAATATCGGACTAGTATCCGAAAACAAAGAACCCTGCTATATTTACTCCCATCAAAGAACGGGCGCAACTTTCTTTGTTGAAACTCTTCGAAAATCGCATGGCACTCATAGAGACGTTGAGCTTGAAATCTCGGGTATGTTATTCCAACCGCTAGAGCTGCATCTGCGCAAACCTGACTATTTAGTCGAGGCGATTTCTTTGGTTGCAAGAAACACGTTTTGCCTCTCCTCGGCCGACACCCTGAATGTTTCGCGGCACGCATTGCTCAGGAGGCCGAGTGGCGTGTTGTTCTGGTTTGGCCGTTCGCAGCAGCGAGATTTTCCAAGGCCCGTTCCTGTCATCGAAGAAGGATCGCGCTCCCGCGCACTTCATTTGCAATCCCGTCCGCATGAACGGAGGGGAAGCGCGTCATGCTTCCAGCTTTGATCGGAAGCAAGACACGATCTGCTTTTCTCAGGAATGTCGTTAATCTGCTGCGGAAGCTGATCTTCAATTCAGTGGAAGCTCACGAAAACGTTTTGACTCCTTTATTATAGACGCTTATCTGACCTTGTTTTGGGGAGCTGATCGAAGATGTATTGTTTCGATTAAAACTCGCTTATGGCTGTTTTCAGGTCGTGGCGAATTTTAGCATATGTTGTCTTCCAAAACGATATTAGTGTAGGGAGCTCGCGCTGCCGCTTCGAAGTGTACTGAGGAATGCGGGAAGCTACGGGGCCTCGTAAATCGATTGGCTGCCTCCACAGGCGTGGAATGAGGTACAGGGTGGCTACCTTAAATATATAACCGAAGACAGAGTACATCAATCAATTTTAAAGGTTCAAGATATGCAAGGTTAGAAACGCTTGCGCGGTAGATTTTTCGAATACTGGCGCCCCAACTTGAGTTTCCTCAATGTGGAATCCAAGTGACCTTCAAAAGACAGTCTTCTGACAGTGCTCTGGCCAGATAAGCTAAGCACGAGGAATTGTCTAAGCCCTGATTTTTTGCGTCGATAAGAAAATAAAGGCGTAGCTGAAGTTATTGCAGGTGCTTCACAGGCTGCATACTGTTGCGTTTCGTCGTCGCTTGTTCGCTCGTAAACAAAATGAAGTAACACGAGCAAAACCAAGGCTATATTAAATGGCGCCAAAATCTGAGCTTCAAAGACTGGCATTTTTATTTTATGCAATAATAAAATTTTTGTATTCTTAAGCTGCGGTTCCCCATTAGCTTCACTGCATTCCAGGTTGCACCAGTCCCGATTTTCTTTTCGCGTATTTCCTAGCAATGTCGTCGTAATAAACCTATATAATCAAATCGCTACTTAAAAAAAAGGGTAAAAAAAAAAGAAAACGACAAGGATCTGATTTTTTTATGTTTACTTCCACAAAACATGCTTTATAGGCCTTTAGTGTCTATTAATATGACGGGTAATTTTTATTATCTTATAAGGTTTTTAAAGAAGAAATAGTCAAAATATGTGTAAAAGTTACGAAGCTGCCGAAACGCAAAACCTTTGGAGGCGCCGAGATACGAACTCCGGGACTCCTCATTACTGGTCAGGTGTGCCAACTAACCAGTCTTGTACACGTTACTAAAGAAAAGTAATCGATTACAATTACTATTACTCTTGGCTAAAGAGTATTCGATTAGATTACTTGATTACTCAACGGCAAAAGTAATTGGACATTACTTAAAGAAGTAATCGTTACTTTTCCGATTACTTTATTGTGTAAAGACATATCTTTAGCGCTCACAACAATGACCTACTTCCAACCTATATTTCACATTTGCACAAGTATTGAAGAAGAAAAACTGGCTCCCTCTTCGTGATCGTTGCACCTTCACAATGCGGACACAAGCATAGAATTCGTTTGAAGACGTTTAATGATTTGGGCGTTCGCCAGTGTGTGCGTGTGCGTGTGTGTGTGTGTGCGGGGGGGGGGGGGGGGGAAGCGGAGGGGGCTCTAGATCTTGTTAAGCTTGAGCAAGGGTTGTCTCAAAGTTTGCGTCGCTCATTTTATTATTCACATGTGGATGAGCTCGCGTGTTATACAAAAGAGCACCAGCTCTAGGATTTGAAACGGATCATGTGTAGTATCTATTAGCGGAACAGATCGCCCCGACCACTTCTCAACTCGAAACGTTGCTTGTCACAAAGACCACGTAGGGGAAATGGGGAAATATTTCAACTGTCTTTGTTATATTTTGCATCCGCTTTAGGCATTCTTCGGTTCTGGTTCTCCTACGGGCTGCGAGTAGGTACCCTAAGCAGGATTTTTTTTATTGTTTTTTAATTATGTGTGTGTGCGTGCATGAGGGGGCTAGTTTGAACGAAGAACTCACAAAGCTACATTCTGCTTCCTCAAACTTCGCCCTGAATGGCCTTTGTCACACACTGTGGCTTCCCACTCCCAGTCCCAGATCGAAAAAAAAAAAAACGGGCATTCCACAGAAACTGTACATAGAAAGAGATTGACCTCGTTTCCTACAGCTCCGCAAAAATCTTTCTTTTTTACGTTCGAAAAAAAAATTATTTTTGTCATTTCATAAAAAAAAGTCGTGTGCCGGGGGAGGGGGGGGGGGGGGGGTCCCGTGGACAAATTGTAACCGTTACAAGTAATTTTATTACTTCAAAAAGTAATCAGATTACTCTTGTGATTACTGCCTAATAAAAGTAATCAACTGATTACAAAATTACTCCGAAAGGTAATCGATTACAAGTAATTTGATTACTTGTAATGCGTACGGTACAAGTCTGCAACTAACCACTGCACCGTACGGGTTATGAATGTGAAGTGTTCCCCTTCCTCAGGGATTATTATTGTCAAGTGAATACAAACCAGTTCTTACAAACGAAATAAAAAATAAAAATCTATCGAAACATCGCCGCAGTGGCAGATTACTACTTCGTCGATTGCCTTACAAACCAAATTATACACTAGAAAGACAGCTCCAAGATCGACTGCCGTCGAAACGATAGATATAATTACGCTCAAATCTCGCGCAGACGGTGGTGCGGTAGTCGTCGATTTGTCCAGGTGCAACGCGAACCGTCGAACGCCTTGCCCAGACAGACACCATTAAAGCGCACTGCACAGTAGTACATAGGCAATCGACGGGGGGAAAAAAAAAAAAAGAAGAAATCGGAAAACGACGCCTTCCCAATCCACGCGTCCGGTACCGCACGCGGGTGACGGCGCCTACCTATGCCGGCCGATACAAACTGCCTGTCTCCGATTTATTTATGGCTCGCAGCGGACGCTACTAGCCGTTTCAGCCAATCCAGAGCTGTGAAGGCGTACCACGTGACTGCGCACTCCGCATATCGCTGCGCCCCTCCCGGAGGTCACGTGACGATCACGCATCATTGAATAGGCTCCGACGCCTCCTATGCCGTCCGCAGCGGTTCATCGTAAGGTGAAACGACGTATGTAGGCGCGCAATGCTCGTCGCGGTGCGCTGCTGTATGCCTACAAAGATGAAAGGCGTGAAAATGGCGCTCCCCGCGTTATGCATGCTCCGCAACGCGGGGAGATATGCCTCGGGCTGTGCCGGTCCCCGCAGACCGGCAACACCGCCGCGGCCGCCGCCGCGCGAAAGGGGTTCTTTGCCGTCCATTCACTCGCACTCCATTTCATCTCATACGAATAGACCGCAGCACACGCTATGTAAGAATCATCGAAGCCAATTCAATGCCGCGTGAGTGTCACGTGTCTTCCGGGGGAGCCGCATGCGACGCGCGGGAGAGCGTAGTCACGTGACATGTTTTGCAGCGCTGGATCGGTTGGGAGGATGGCTCGTAGCGTCGGCCGGGGTCCATCGTGTATAGGCGAGACGCAGTATACGAGACGTGCGTATACGCGGAGAGCGGGGCGGCTTAATCGTGCGAGGCGGCCGGCCAGGCAGCCGCTCCTGGCGTAAATTCATTCGCCGCTGTCTCTGCCCCCTCGCACCGCGAACGTTACAGATTTCGGTTCCTAATCTGTAGTCTCTTCGGTCCTTTTGATCGTTCCGAAAGCGGTCCAGGGGAGGGGGGATAAATCCCTTCATCTCCGAAAGAGAGCATCAAAATAGTTATCCGCGAGGCTTTCGAACGGCCGACGAATTAATGAGCGAAGCTTCGGCGGGTCTGGTCTTTCTGTCTGGGTTTGCTCCCGCGACGTGCACGGAGCAGAGAACAGGAACGCTATCGGAGACGCTGCGGCTGTTGCACGGGTGAGCCGAAAGTCGCCAGGTTATCCACGACAAGCGGAGGGACGGCAGGGCGTGGCAAGACTCCAACGTCGCTTCGACTTCGCAACACGCTGATGTCCGACGGAGGAAATCGAGGAGAGTCAAAAGTGCTCCCTCACGTGACGTTCCGTTGTCTCCGAGGGTTTGCTATATATCAGTGGCTGAACGAGCGGCACATTCACCGAGTGCTGGTTCAGTCACCGATAGCAAACGGACAAAGGCGATGAGCGCCGTGACTAGACACTTTTGTCGTAACTTGATATTGCCTGAAACAGGGTACAGTCTATAGAGAGGAGGGGGGCTATACCTAGAAAACATTCGCTGCACCTTAAGAAGAAGTATAGGTGGATATTGTTGGCAACGGCAGCGGCGGCATTTCGTGGCTATACACAAATTCCCTAGCGAAAGTTTCTCGGTCACACAGAGCCTTCTGCGGCTATACGCTTTTGCGTCTGCGCCCTCCGATAGCGCTTGCATGAAAATTTTCAGGTGCAGTATGGTGGAGGATGACGCGCGCGCTCCCGATGAAGTAAGTCTGTTGCGTGAATGTTTTTCTGCCCCTCCAATAGGCGGCTGGTGTTTCGGCTGTATAGATGAGCAATTCAGCCGGTAGAAGTGCAATCTGCCAGCCTAAGTTCTTAACGTGCACCGCGCGGTAGGGAGTACCGACCGCGCGCCGGTACGAAGCTCATCCAGATCGAAACAGGGGGGAGTGGGGATTGAACCCAGGATACCTGGGTTCCGCAGCGCGAGCAGTTCGGATACAGGTCAATGGAAATGCGACGAAAATACTCGCTCCTAATTCCAGTGAAGAATATGTGCGAAATCGACAGCTAGATGGAAGATAGCGCGAGGCATCAGAACATAGCTCTGCAATACGACAAATAACGACTAAGTTACTTTTTCCTCCTTTTTTAATCTTTCTTGGCAAACAAAAAATAAAAAGGGGTGTAGATACATAGTGAAAGACACATGACCTTTTATTGATTTTAACAGAAAGAAAGGGAAGTGTGCGAAAGACAGAAAATACCAACCCTTTGTGTCTGTTGAAATCACGGTAACCAGCTAACTCAAATCAAATTTATAACGAACCATTAGAAAACAATAACTAATTGACGGAACTCATATGCTGTAGATATGACATTATAGATCTGCAGGTAAGATATACATTTACAAGCATTCGCTCATGCTACTTCTTATCTTGAAACACGATGGAAAGTAGGGTGCCCATAGCGGTGTAATTAAAATGTGAGTGAATTTGCATTTTTTTTTTTCACTTTACACAAGCACACGGACGCAAGTGTGGAAAGGTAAAGGTTGGAAGCTTCTTCGTCTCGATGATTTTAAAGGGACGGTGAACCGAACCTTTCACTATCTATAATAAGCGGCACACTATCTTTTCATGAGTCAGCAGCCGCCGGTGTCCGCAAGCACACGCAACGAGATTGACGTCATCATATCCCCCATTCGAGCTTATGAAGCTCGAATGGGAGAGGGAGATATGATGACGTCAATTTCGTTGCGTGTGCTTGCGGACACCGGCGGCTGCTGACTCATGAAAAGATAGTGCGCCGCTTATTAGACACACTGAAATGTTCGGTTCACCGCCCCTTTAAAGGCAGAGATGGTCTCTTTCTTTCCGTCTCGCCTTCGCAACGAATTGTTGACGTGACGGTGTTCGCGTATATACTGGTCGTGGGCCAGGATTTGAGGATGACGATGCCTAACGTGTCTCACGAATTGACACGATTACTACGCCTGAACTGGACGTTTGCTGCTCGGGTACGACGAGTTGCTTCAGGGACCGGTCAAAGGCATGTTTGGGGTTGCTGTTCGCACCTATTCCCAGCGGTGACGGAAATGTCGATTTGTGAAGACTAACGATAACAAAATATCGTGCAAAGCGAAACAAAGATAAAGGACCATTTTGTTATCGTCGGTCACGAATCAAATCAGTCCCATGGCTGCTTTAGCTCTATAAGCCATTCCAACGATTGCCTTCGATGCACAGCCATCTTTTGCTATACTGCAGGCTGTGGAATGCGTTTTGAGCATGTGCGGGAGTTTTCTTTTGCTGAATACAGGGCGCTGAGAATACGTCTCCAGTCGCAGTGACTCAGCAATTTTCGTCAGGGTGATAAGCATTGGAAAGCGCTGCATAGACCGTTCCAATAGGGAGCTTCTGGGAGGCTTCATTGCCAGAGTTCGCGCGCTCCCGGGATTCAGAAGCCACAAACATGCGCCTGATGGGTGGTGGAGATCGCACGCTGGGCTGTAGATTTGTAAATAAATACTGGAAAGGTGCAGAGCGTATTGCCGATCCAGCGGCTGGATATGAATACTGATGACAAACAACACACATCAGATTATGCGGCCGATCCTTCTAAGTGCGATTGAATTTACGCTGTTTGCTTTTTCCTTTTGTTTTGTTTTTTGCGATCAGTATTTAGCTATGTAAATATCCCCGCTTCATAAGGTCTCATTGAGGCCTGCCTATAGTCAACCTACTTCCGAGAATGTGGCGGCCCCACTGATCGCCACCAGATTCTCCGGGTTAGCTTTAATCGAATTTCCATGGAACCCCTTCGCTATCGCGTCGGAAGAGTGACTGAGTAAAATATAACCGCGACTAAGATATTGAGGTGGGCTAGTTGGATATGCATAATATAAACAAAACTATTGAGCAAAATGGCACGGTTTCTTTCCAAAACAAATCTGGCTTACATCTGGATTCATTCTTGGAGCTGTTGACATACTGCCTTGCATCTGCAATCGTCACTTTTAACAACAATACCTACCTGCAAAAGAAAGGAATCTGCATCGGTTCCTGCGTAGCTCCTGTACTATGCGACATCTTCTTGTCCCAATGCGGTCGAGCCATTGCTCAGCAAATAACCAACCCATCAGGTTCCAAATATATAAAGGTACGGGGATGACTATCTAGTGCTTCTAAGCAATAAACCAGGTGAAAAAGACGAGACGCAAATCAACAACGTCCGAACAATCTTTACGAAAAATGCTCAAGGGCTAAAGTTTACATGCGAGCTACCTACAGACTTCACCCTACAATTTCTTGATCTACAACTAAAGTTCCAAGAAAACCACACATGCTGGATATATAAGCCAAGGTCGAAGAAAATATTGCTTCAATATGAGTCTTCACATTCAAAGCTCATAAAAACGGCAATCATCAACAACTGTCTCAATGCAGCGCTCAAGAGGTCATGCGAACACAACGCGGGACAGAGTTTTGAAGACCAATTACAACGGCTTGCGACTTCTGGCTATTCAAGTACCATCTTGTTTGAGGCAGCTAAAAGAATAATCAGCTCTCGAAAGGGAAAAGAAAAAAACTAAACCCTCAAGACACCGCCCTGCAGTGATACCTTACATTCACCAGAGTGTCACATAACATAAAAAAGGTGGCGTCTAGATATAAGATCCCTGTTATATTTTCAGCGCCAAACAAGCTCGAGAAGCTGTGTCCAAAGATAAATACTCCTCAAGATCGACAAGTTCAGTTGACTATCAAACACAAGCAAAAGTATGTGCCTTGCCAAAGCTAGGTAATTATGAAATACTATTCACTTGTGGCAAGCTATACGTCGGTCAGACAGGCCGCTGCGTCAACACCAGGTTGCGGGAACACGCCACCTCACTCAAGTCAACTCCAGCGAGGCATCTCGCAGTACATGTTAGAGACTGTAAATGCCATCCGATCCTGACAAAAACCAAAATCCTACAACGGTTCCGAGACAAAACTTCACGAGAAATATACGAGGCCTTAACCATCAAGCAAAAATGAAGACGCTTGTGTGAGTGCACCATCGGTGGAATTAACTGACAAATAATTATTTTACATTCGGTGGCCAACTTGAGGTTGATTCAGCGGGATTTTCTAGTCTTTTCAAATTCTTTCTTTAAGCTTTTATTCTTAATTTCGATATATTCCCCGGAATTAATTTAGTTACGCTGTTCCCTTTCTTCTCTTTTCTTTCCTTTTTGTTTATACCTTTCAATTTTCTCCTTTTATTATAAATCTTCTTTCTTCCTTTTTTCGGTGTATTTATATGCTGCTTCCTTCTCTTTTCTATTAAAGCGCCAGTTGTGAGTTAGCGCTTGTCCTGTCCCTTGTCCTTTGTCTAACCTTTGCGCTATTTTATTTTTATATAAGCGCGACGCCGTTCTGTGCCGGCTTTCTGCTCGCAGTATACACTTCGCTTCCAGACAGCTGCATCTTCAAACCGCTTGCGACATCGTCCACGACCTTTCAAGACCGCACCACGAAATTAAGGTCACAACTTCCACCGTCCAAATACTTGATGTCACGCGAGCCACGCGAGTTTGTTAACTTATGGTGAATTCCGCCAGTGACCTAAACCAATCCGTGCCCGTTCTGCGCTCCTACATTATTTGAAGAAAAAAAAAAGAAGAAAAAAAGCAACAACAGCAAAATTTACGTACAACGTAAGGTCGGTCTGCCTTTGAGGTACGGTGATGCTGTTTTCCCTCTAGATGAGAAATTTAGCCAGCGCAGTACCAGTGCTATCATCGGTTCTTTAATGAGGATCACGTCGTAACACAACCGCTCACTGGCACGATGCTCATCCAGATCGAAGCGGGCAGGGATGGGATGGGAATTGAACCCACGATCCCTGGGCTCTGCAGCGCGAGCTTTCGCAGCAAGGGAACTTGCCCATAAGGATAAACAACAAAACCACTTTAAACTTACAGTCGAAAATTAATATTACTTTAAACTTGCGTTCATATTAGTCGAGAACATTTGCGTTTGACTGTGCACGACTCCGCTACGGCCGCTTGTGACGACTGACGACAAGGTAACACACTGGTGCCATCTATCTGTAGCCCTGGAACACTAACGGTCTGCGTAAATTTCACGCATCATTTTCACCAGAGGCCCGAAATAATTCCGACGACAATGCCATTTCTCGCATTGATTTTGCGTAGATTTGATCTTGCAAATACAGCAGAATCATCAGTCTATAGTTATATGCGGGCCAGAAGGATTCTAGGGATATCTGATGAATGGCGCCACTATGATGTGTTCTTTCAACTCAACTCGAGCCATGGAAAGCGTTTGACATTAAATGGTAAACGGTTCCTCATGAGCATGCGTGAGTCGAAGAGGATAGCGACTGATCAAGAGTCAGACACACTTGCGTACGATGAACGCTTTCGGTCCCTCCTCGCGGTTCGTGTTGCAAACACGGACCATAAATCATGTCACCTCGATCGAGTGGTTGGAAACACTCTAATAGCTAAGCACACCAATGTTTTCGGTGTTAGGCCAACATACTGTTTACAAACAAGCCCGAATGTTCCCACACCAAGTGTGCCCTGGTGTGTCTGCACTGTGCCCACCCCACTAGGGCACACCTGGTGTGTCCTGCTGGTGTGGGCCTGCACCAGGGCACACACCGGGGCACAGATCCTATTTGCGTGAAACCGAAGTGTCTGCGCATGCGCAGTACCGACAGCAGCGCCACCGCAGGGGCGTGACTTCAGAGAGTTGAGTTGGTGTATACTCGCGGTGAGAAGCCCGCTAGGGGCGCTTCTGTTTTCCTCACTATGGGTAGTCCACGCCCACGCGGTTATGTTTCAATTTTCATAGTGCATAGAAGCTTGGCATTGCACGTGTCTGCACCAGCAGAGGAATTTGAAGTGTCCTCACTCTGGGTTGCGAAAATATTCCACCAGGCTGTGATACCCAAACTTGTCGCCGCAAATACTGTTTTCTTATCGTAAGCTGCCGCTAGCGGTCGTAGCGCAGTCGATCGCAATCGGGCGCAAATGTGTGAACTCGTCTTTACTTGCTGAAGCCACTCGCCCCTGCTTCGGCGTCTTTCCACCTATAGGCCCCCTTTTGCGCAGAACAGAGTATCTGAGAAAATAATAATAGTAAGGGAGTCGGATCGGTGGAACGGGGAAACGTGGGCACAACCATTTTCTTCTGGATGATGCCGATACGTGTTTTCCTTCCCGTCTTCGCATTTAGAAGAGTGCTCGAGATCTATCTTGGACCACGGTAGCCTCCACATCCTATACCGAGTGACCGCATGCCGCATTTTTTTGAGAATAACTCTGCTCACACGCGCATTCAAGTCGTCGTGACTCACGCCCGTACACGCACGTATAAATCCCGTCCGAATGATCGGGGCATTTCAAGACGTTGTTGCTGGGCCAGAGCAACCATATAAGTCAGGAGTGCCGCGAATAGGGACCTCGTGCGTGGCAACGTTGAACCTAACGCGTGCGCGTTCACGTGCCTGCGCTGTCTGGACGCGCACCAGTTTGAGCATTTTTCCTTTCCGCATATGCGCGTGCTCTTTCCTTTTCTTTTTTTACCCGCGGTCCGACTTGAAAGGACGTTCGGAGGTGCAATCCCGCACTGATAGATTTTGGTTTTCGCGTATAAATAAACGCTTATCGCAGCCTCTAAGTGATGGAGCTGTAACCTCTTAAGATACACGAGCCGTTCGCGTGCAAAACTCGCCTAAACCGTTTCGTTAAGCCGTGCGAAATGTGCGAATAAAAGAACGTACCTTCGGGTATTTTATTTTTTCTGGTAACCAAACTTGAACTATCCAAAGAAGGGGTTGATGTATTGGGCTATATTTGAAGCCTTCGGCTACGAAGATGCACCGCGGTGTCTGAATTCACGTTTTATCTCCTAATCTTGCTGTACATTTATTTGCGAAAAAAAAAAATGCCACCTGGCAACATTTTATGCTCGTGTCTCGACTCAAACTACGCAAACATAAATGTTTCGGGAAAATGTATAAGATACCTTTTTTTTTCTTCTGCGCTGTATGCTGTTCTACTTGTTTGAAAGCGTGTCTAGTAGCCATGTGGCTTTCACCTACAAACTCGATTTTGCCTAAGAACTATTTCCACGAAATTTG
This sequence comes from Ixodes scapularis, assembly GCF_016920785.2. Lineage (NCBI taxonomy): Eukaryota > Metazoa > Arthropoda > Arachnida > Ixodida > Ixodidae > Ixodes > Ixodes scapularis. The sequence continues at coordinate 121,562,610 of NW_024609846.1, forward strand.
TTGGGATACATTTCAAAACAGGCTTGAAAAATATGATGATTCTAATATCTGCTATTCGACCCGAAAATGCAGTGTTCCCCGCTACTATTATAAGCGCCACTATGAAAACAGACGCTTAGTTACATATCAGACAAACCATCCCAAACAATAAAAAAATGTCTTTCCCTTTTTTTTTTTTTTTTTTTTTTTTAGGGGGGGGGGTTTACAAAGCAAACGTACACATTTTAATGAATAAACTCGGAGTTGTTATGCCACTATTGAAAAACACGATTGTTTCTCTAAAGTCTAAAAAAGATAATATAATCACGCCCCTAATTTTTGCGAAATAGACCGCTTGCGCGAATAAGAACCGTACCCATAAAAGACTACGAAATTTTTCTTTTCTTTTCCTTTGCTTATAGGAGTCTATATGAATTTAGTTTCTATAAACGAAGTCGGACAAATCGTCAACACGCCTGGCTTCCCGATGAATGCGCACACCAAAAACGTACCCTTCGCCTTTCCATTTTCGCAGCCGAGCACCGAAAACAGGCCTGTGCTACTGAACCAGAGCCAACGTTACTCGCCGTCGAAACTTGGGCCGCTGGCGTCCACCGAGACCGAGCTAAATACGACAACAGCGCCACTCTTTATCATTTGTCTGTACTGTGGTCACCTTGAGCTTTTAGAAAGCATGTTTTTGCGTAAAAACAAACGGAAAAGACTCTTTTTGTATAAAATCCATTGGAGTTCAGTACAAAATGGTAGTCGCGTGATGTTGTTAAAATCTTTAGTTTGCAAGGTTTAGCGGCACAATTAATACTGTTTTTATAAAACCATGCCTCAACGGTGCTTTCAGGTAGCGCGTCCCGACCTGGGTGCATTTTAACTTGGGTGGTAAGTCGCGGCGCGTCCGCCGGGGAGACGGGGGTGGCACCCCTGTAGCCTCTTCCGCTGTATGTTTCGGCGCCGAAAATGCCGATTAAAGCCAAAAGAGAAGTAACGTCCAGTTCCTCGAGTGGCCGCTGCGGGAGAAATGGCGGCGTTGTATTCGCCATTAGCTCGGTTCTCGAGGACAGATTGGGGCCACTAATTCAGGGCAGTCTCTATGGAAGTTTCCCAACTGAGTGGTTGTAGTAACATTGACCAGAGCTCTTTGCTCTGCTCGGCGAGGAGCAGTGCAGACTGCAGGTACGGTCTAAACTTAGTCGCTGGATCCGGGGAAAGTAGCATGATTGCCTTCTCTGCCTGTTAGGCGTAAACGAACAGTTACTAACATACAGACGACCAAACCTCGCAAGCTGATTGGCTGATGGGTCTCAGTCGCCGCGGCAATCGCCATTTTCGGTCCATTCGAACCTTCGAAGCTTCGAAAGGGTCCTTCTGAACCAGTTGCGCTATGATCGCCGTGGAGCACCATCGTGCTGAAAGCGTTCCTCGCCAATATAAGCGTCTTTGGCACTGCGAATTTAATCGACTTATCAATCGCGCTTATCTCCACAGATCTCTTACAATGGTATTGTAGTTCTTGCGTACTTCGAGAGAGTAAAATTATTTCTTAATGCTGCCGAGCGCCGACTCCGTATGTACGGTGCGAAGACGTGCGCTTGCTTCGCCAGTGTGTCGATAACAAGATCAAATTTGGGGGTTTTACGTGCCAAACCTACGACGGGCATCTGGCACGCCCCAGCGGAGGACTGAGGATTAATTTCGACCACCTGGGGATCTTTTGACGTGCAACCGAAAGCTCGGTTACACGGCGCCTTCTCCGCAATAAGCCCCCGTCATATTGCGGGCACCTCGGTCGGGATTCGAACCCGCCACCTGGGGATCCGTAAGCCGGCGCTCTCGCCTCGCAGCCACCGAGGCGGCTGTCGATAACAAGATCTCGGTATTCAAGAAATGTCTCGATAAAGAAACCTGTCACCGGGAATTTGAATCGGCTTACCACGAATGGAGAAATCGAGAAGAAACTGCTGGTTCCATGAACCAATATGGCGACCATACGGGGTAGCTTGGCGCTACTCTTCCAGTGACTTTAATACGGCCTGCATTAGACTGATGGTGGCCAACTGCAGTTTTGATTAGTTTTGAAATTATTTTATTACTTGTAGCACCGAGGAGTTAATGAATAATTATATTACACTCCGAAGAAGTGTCACTCTCACAGAATCGTTACCTTCTCGCGGGATGCACAGACTACAGTTCTTGCAAGGATAAACGCTACCGTTGAATTAAACAACACCTCTTGTATCCATAATGCCCGAGTACCACCAAAGCCACAAACAGAAAAAGCAACCGACACCGACAAGCCTCAAACACGTGCAGCTTGCATGTGTTTGAGGCAAAGTACGAGTTGCCCAAGTACTCAGTATGATGTCTCGATTTGGATTAATTTTGCTTTCATCGACGGAGATAAGAGCGATGCCAGACTGTCAACTTTGACGGTGTTGGTTGAAGGATGCGATGACTCCAAGCTTCCATCGTGCTTTTGCCACACATCATCAAACTTATAGTTCGCAACTGATAAGAACTAGCCAAACTTACAACTCACGACGGCGAGGCAACGTCACGAAGAAGAGGACGCCACCGAAAGGTCTCGGCGTTAATTCCACTTCGGAAAAGCCAGGGAAACGATAACTTCAGTTTTCAGGGAATGCAATGTACAACCAAAATATAACCTATAAAGTATTGACTAATCGTATTTTTGTTCTGCCTCCGGTGCCATGTACAACGCTGGTTACGGTATGCGACAACTGTTTTGCTCTCTAAAGAGTTCCACGGCGCCGAACGCCGGGTGTTCCAGCCTTTGTCACCGTGGCTAAAGATGCCGAGTCAGTGGGCTACAACCGCAAGCGCGGCGGTGTCCGATATTCCGCAGAAGAAAGCAACTGCGCATGCTCAACACGTATCTCAGAATATCCAGTGGACAAAGACGGCAGCTCACCGGGCAGGTCCGGGTGCTTGGGCCCCGCTAGGATGCCGTCGATGGAGTGCTTGTGCAGCGCCTTGGGGTCGTCGTCGTCGTCGCGCGGTCCCCTCAGGAGCCTGCTGATGGAGGACACGGAAGGGGCGCTGGCCCTCTCGCAGATGCCCTCCTTGATGAGGCGGTCTCGGATCTCCCAGCTGAAGATACCCGGGTTCTCGCGCTTGTACTCCTCGATGCGCTTCTCCACCTCAGGGGTCGCCACCCGGGGCTTGCTGCCCCCGATGACGCCGGGCCGGATGCTGCCAGTCTCCTGCAGGGGGCGCCACATGTCGTCATGGGACACACCAAAAAGGGACAAGTGCGCACGAACAGCGAACGAACCGGAAAAGTTGGCGCCTGCACACTGAAAGCTCAAACTTTCACCGAATGTGCATTTACGTTGTGGTTTCTATCTGCTAAAATTTCGAGGCAAAATTTTCTTCCTGTAAAAAATGAGCTCAACAAAATTTGCTAAAGTCAATGCCGGACGTGTTCTCAGATGATCGAGTTAGTGACGTATGCAACTTGTGGCGCCATCCCCAATAGGCGGGGCTAACAGACAACAGAGTGGTCGTCTGCTCGCTCGAATGTAACGTGCCACAAGTTACATTCATGACTAACTCGGTCGTCCGCATATACGTCTGCCGTTGACTTTTACAAGTTTGTTGGCCATATTTGTTACAGGTAGAGAACGCCCTGAAATTTCGCGAGGTAAAATTCACCACCTCGACGCACATTCGTTGAAAGTTTGAACTCTATGTGCAGGCCCCGATTTTTTTCGGTTTGTTTTATAGCGCAGGAAACACTGCTGCCACCCTCGACAATAGAGTGACTCAAATTCTCTATAGGTTACTTAGTTCCACCTAATATATTCTACTTCACTCAGCGTCGTAGAAAAGAAGCCACAGTAGAAGACTTCTTTTGAGCGATAATTTCATTCTTGACAGTTGTAGTCTAATAAACATCGTCTTGTAGAATGTCGGTTAATGGGTGTATCGTTTCGACGGCACCACGTCATTGAATAATCGTCCTGTAAGAAAAAAACAGCTAGATTGAAGCAACAATGACACTATGCTTATCAAGGTAAGAGAGAGTGGATATACGCCAAAGAGGTGACAAAATCAATGTTCATTTTCCTTTTTTTTTTCTTTTCTTTTTTGCGAACGGCTGAGTCTGTTTTTAGTGATTCTATCCGTTACGGGTAAGGGGAGCCGCGAATGTTAGAAGCTGCTTTGACCCATGTCTTAAGACCTTTTTTGTTTACTCTCGTACCCAGCCATCTAATAGGCGTATCCGGTATGGGCGACAAAAAAAAAAAAATTATAAAACGTTTCAACCTGTAAATAGCAAAAAAAAAATAAATAAATAAAATTATAGAGCGGAGGGAAAACGAGAATGTGTGACGGTTACGCTTATATCCTAAATGTCTTTTATTGGCGTGGCGACGGCAAAACAATGTTTCCCCCCATACTGAAAGAGACGACAATTTAAGAAGGCGGCGCCCATATATGAAGAAGGTCTATACCCATCCGTTGTTTTCATTTTTTCGTGCCCACGCATGTGATTGATCCTATCCACAGAGTTTATATTAATTTGAAGTGGAATAGAGCGATTGTAAGCTGATAAGTTTAGAAACTGCTTCAACCACGCAACATCGCGGGCACGATGAGCGCCCTCTAAAGCTGACATCGCACCATTATACCTTCACTGTGACTGAGAGTCACGGCGACATACAGCAGAGTTCTACCTCTCACCTCCCGCACCGCACGTTAGAGTCGTCCCCTCTTTGTGTCCGGCGGCAAGTGAAAGCGCTGTAATTTACCAGGCCCAATAGCCTCCGACCGCAGGTAAAAAAATAAAATACAGTGTCCCGTCTGAACGACCGTGCAGCGCAGCTTTACCACATGACCTTTTTCTTCCAAAGTCACGCGTTAAGCCGATGAATGAATCGAGCCAGATGCATCGGCAGCATCGACGCTTTGTGCCCCCCGGGCCACGGATCCCGTGACGGCAGCACCTTGCACTTTCTAGCCCCAGCCTAAACCGCCTCCCCCCCTCCTCCCTTCTCCCGGGAATTTAAGCCCTAGGTCCCCGCCCCCCTTTCACCGGTGACGTCTCCATCGCGCGGGCGCACAACAAAGCATACCCTCCAATAAACCCCTACACTCCGTCTCACTCTGGAGTGGAGCGCGACGAACGCTATTCTCTGTTCAACCCTAATCTGTAAATGCGGTGCTTCGCGCCCGCAGGCCGAATCGACCGCCTCCTTTTCATCCCCTGACCCCCGTGGGCACGAGTGTGAGCGCGATCACGTGGCGAAAGATGGATGTATGATTGGTCCAACGAACAAGCAGCTTCCACCGCACTGTCAGCTTTGGGGTGAGCGGACTGCGAGATCCACCGCGGATCGCGACACGTGATCTTGCAATCTGGCGGAACGATTCGCGGGTCCCCAGACCACGTGACGCGTCCCCGGCTCTTTATTGGCCGGAATAACCCGCAGCTCCCGCTGCGGTCCGGTTGGTGTCCGGGTTTCCTGCGGTCGCGGTCCCCAACCGCCCGGAAGCGCAGCCCCCTGGTGGCGGTCTTTTTTCCCCTACGAACTTCATTGTGAGTCGTCCGCGTTGTGCCATTGAAGACGTGTTCGGAGCTTATCCGATTCGTCGTCACCGCGTGTTGATCGCCGCAAATGCCCGTTTCCTCTTTTCCTCTATAGTGTCCCGGCTCTGGGATAAATCGGCTTAGGCCGATGCCGCGATCGACGGCTGACTTCTTCCGGCCGACCGCGTGAGGCGTGCGTGCGTTCTCGGCGGAGCGGATTAGTGGCGTGTTAATCCTGGCTGCGTATTTGGCTTTCCCCTCTTCCCGCGGTGGGGTTGCGGTCGAATCATCTGCATGACAACGGCCTTTCTGGCTGGTTTCTCCCGTATGCGTGCCCGAGGAGGTGGCAAGGCGAGTTGCGGTCCGGATTGAGACCGGCGAATTCGCCTGGCGAACGGGCCATTAAATTCACTCAACGCTGTGCAACGTCTTTTACAAAGACAGGCGCCCAGCACGAAGACGAAGTAACTGTCGCGATCCGGGGTGGATCTCGCAGTCCGCTCAACCCAAAGCTGAAAGTGCGGTGGAAGCTGCTTGTTCGTTGGACCAATCAGTTTATATTGAACTTCCAGGTCAATATAGAGTATTCTGACTTCGTACTATGTCTCGCATAAGTTGCCTAAGTTGATACGTACAACTTATTACGTTTTGGCGGAGAACACCTCTTTCGTTCAGCTACTGTACGCCGTCATCTTCCTAAAACCCGCATCGCCACGCTCTCCGCGAAGAATGTCTCTACTTGTGAAGAGCACAAGGCCTACGCCTTGACCTTTCATCAAAACTTTGTGCAACCCTAAAGCCGCGGTCCCTTGCGCGAACACATCGTATAGGAGGCAGTGTACACTGTCTGAAGCATGCTTCTTCCTTGAACGACAGTCCTTTAAGATTAGTCACGCAAAAACTGTCTGAAGACATGTTAGAAGCATGTGTGAAGCAAACATTCTTGGAATATGCTTGAGGCATGTCTATATAATTTTGCCATCATGTCTGCACCAAACACCGCGTCTCTTTTTATGATGTATACTGTTGTTCAGCACATAATATATGCGATATATACTGTCGATTACGAGCGCTCACGAGCAGACGTAAGAACACAGAAGCAAACGTTATCTGTGTCCATTTACGTCTGCTTGTTTCTGTTCGGCGTCCCCAGTGACGTCGTCGTCATAAAGAATGCTACAAACAACCGGCGCACCGTCTACTTAGGCTGCCAGACGGCGTCTGCTTACCTTTCGCTAACCCAGGTTTTGGAATTTTACAATCACTGCTGCTGCATTCAGGTGGAGTTTGAGCTGTCGTCAAATCGAACACACGGGATTAATGTTATTCACATGACATGTGCTTCACGTAAACAGATCTCCGCGATCGCAGGTAAACGGTTCGGCCGTCAGGGCAACGCGTGTGGTGTGTAAAGCAAACGATGTCTTCCGCATTTTCAGACATCATGCGCCACAAAAATTACATATAGTCTTCTAACAGGAAAGGTTTGTTCGGGAACGACTTAAACAAATATTATAATATCGCATTATCTACAATGCTGCTTGTTCTTTGAAGACATATTGGCCTTATTGGCGCTGTTTGAACAGATGCGTGTTGGCGTTTTTGTTACAGTAACTCGATGATTTCTTAAGATACTGTAAAAGTCAATGTCAAGTCAATGGGGACGTACGCGTGACTCCTCATCTTACCTGACGGTACACACACACGAAAAAAAAATATTCAAAAACTACGACAGAACGCGGTTCACGCAACCGCTTTTTTTTTTTTTTTTTTCAACGCCGGTCCTCCGAAGAGATGCTAGAGCGTGCAGAAACGTGCCGGCTCGAACCACGGAAAGCGGGTGCCATTCGCATGCAGAAGCACGTTTCCGTCAAAAAGGACGTTTCCGTTTTGGTTTTTTCATGCGCATCTTCCGCTTTCGGAAGGAATTTCACGACTCTGGCTCCTTTTCTTTCGGGCCGATTCTCTTGCCGGCTCCATGGGTGGCACAGCGGCGCCCATGGCAAAACCCTGGTAAACGCGTTTAAACTCCAACCATTTAAAAAAAAAAAAAAAAAAAAAGATAACAGTGCGAGTTTTTGTTTTGTTTGACAAGGACCAAACACGCTCGACACTCCGAAAGTACTTTGTGTCACCCCCCCCCCCCCCCCTCCCACACACACACACACTTTTTTCCCACCCAACAACAACAACAGCAGCAACAACAAAAACATTGTGGTTTTTCTTATTACCGCAAACAGATTGCTTTGTTAACTCCGATAACAAACCCGATAAGCTACCGACGCCCTTGTGCATGCGAAGTATCGTAATCGGGCATAGTTATCCGAGCTGTCGGAAAGATCTACTAAAATTCCCATATTGACGCGGAGACTATGTTGGACATAAAACGGTTTATCGGAACTCCCTGTTCTTTGGGTTTCTTCTACAAACTTAGTAAATCGTTCCGATGACTCCAATAACGATTCCCGATAACGATACTCCGCCGCCGGCTTCGCTTAGGCATAGTTTCGTTATCGGATATCATTATGTGGGTCATCGGAGGTATCGGGACGGTCGACTAAAGGCTCGTTCACACAGACCCGTTTTCTTACGTTACGTTACGGAAAGTCACCGGGAAATCTGTGCTTCGTATTAAGCGTGACTACCAATTCACGGAGATAGCCTGGCACACGGCATTCGAGGCACGAATGTTTCGGTGACTAAGACGTTACGTAAGAAAACGGTGCTGTATGAAGAGTTGAACCGAGCTCAACTCCTTACGTTACGTTACGACGAGCCTTGTGTCCTTGGTTGCCTCTGTAACTCACCGTCCTAGCTCGTCGTCACCGAAACATTTGTGTTTAGAATGTCGCGTGCCAGGCTATCTCCTTGAATTGGCAGCCACGCTTAATACGAAGCACAGATTTTCCGAGGACATTTCGTAACGTAACGTAAGAAAACGGGTCTGTGTGAACGAGCCTTAAAACTGTCTAATAATAATAATATGTTGTGTGTATGTTTATACAGCTGGAAGTTAGCCTGCGTCAATGGGCGTCATGGTTTCTCAGCTCAAGATCCCTCGGTTCTGCAGCGCGAGTTTTCGCTTCACGTGCTCCGAGCTAGTGTGCGCCAGAGCCGTGTATTAGCGGCGAGATGTTTGGGTGGCGCCTTCCTATGGTTACCTCTCGTGACGTTATTACCCTGCGAACAAGTTCGATGGTGTTTGTAATTAGCATGGTGGAAGCTGGAAATCATTGTGCTTTTAAACCAATACTGCCAACACCGTCAAAATCGAAGTTCTTACATTACTCTTATTTCCGTCGATCTGGAATCCTTCGCCGACGTCAAAGAAAGTCAGCATTCGGCCAATCGTGGGGGGCCGACCACCGCGACGCTTTTGATCGGTCACGTTGCCAATAGAGATAGTTTGGCCATTCATTGAGAAGTATAGGAGGAGGCAAGGTGAAGAGGCGCCATTGGCCGAATGTGGGATGGGCGTGTTCCAGGGCATCTTCACAAATTCGAATGTGGCCAACCAGGAGCCGGAAATAATACCCTGGCGGTGGTCGCGCGAAACGAAATTAATAAGTGCGTCGGAGTAACTTTTGGTGACTCAAAATATAGTGCACGCCATGTTTCAATCACGGTCATCTAAAATCACGGTGGAAGAGCGCGACGGAACGATGGACTTCATCCGTACGCCAGGGGCCGAATGCCGAGAATCGGCCATCTGAGCGCCGATCGGTCACACTATGTCCGAGACTCCGAGCAAAACAGAGTTCGAGCGGCACATTCGTTTCTTAGATCTTTTTGCATGATCAAAATCGAAACATCAGGTACACCATATCTTCAACCCTAAAGAGTTACTACATTTGACCCTTACGCTCATATTAAAACTGTTTCTCGCTACAACCGCTAGGGGCTTCTTTTCGGCTTCTGGTTGGCCAAGTGGCATGCCAAGCCCTCTTTCTGCGTCTGGCGCACACCCTGGCTCTGCCCGCTCCTCCCATTGACAAAACTCTCTCTATAGACCTTTTCCACGAGGGCGCCGCCATCTTGAATTGTCGTCACTTCCAGTATGGGCGACGAAAAAAAAGTAAAACTTTCAACCTGTAACCAGTCAAAAAATAGAGTGGAGCCAAAACGAGAATGTGTGACGGTTAGGCTTATATCCTAAATGTCTTCTATCGGCGTGGCAACGGCAAAGTTACGTTTTCGCCCATACTGGAAGTGACGACAATTCAAGATGGCGGCGCCCTTGTGGAAAAGGTCTATACACGGCTCTGGTGTGCTCTAGCCCTCTCGTCCACCGATCCCCCCCCCCCCCCCCCCCCCCCCCGTCGCTGTTGTCCTTCTGCAGAAATTGCGGGAAGGTACACATGCGAGCTTTGTTTATTATTACGATAAAAACCTACCACACGAAAAAGGAAAGTTGACATTTATCAGTCTAAAGAGAACAGGTTTCCGAGTAACTGGGTGGCGCCGCCTTTGGTGTATCTTTTCCAATTACGGGTTAATGCGATTTCGCTCACTCGAAAGTTGCAGCGCGTGGAACAATAAACAACGATTAGAGCAACCTAATTACCACCGAGAAACGCTTCTTTGTATAGTTTGAATTCGTGTTTGTGGACACGGTACAAATCCCACGCCCTTGCCCCCATCCCCTTCTCTTCCTCCAACCATGCAAGTTTTTGCTTCTATTTTGATTTCTTTCTTTTTCTCTCTCTCCCGTTCAGAACTAAAAGAAGAGAATGCACCTTGTCTGAACAAACCTAGACATACCTAAACAACCGACGGAACAGAGGGGCATTTCATTTGCGAACCTGGCAGCGGTCACGTGCAGTACGGCGGCTGCTGCTGCTCGTGGGTGGTCGGTTCGCCAGAAGCCGTCCCCCGACGCCTCGCAGGCGCCTCGTCCGTGTCATGCGATTTCAAGCGCGCACCTAATTGCCCTTTCGATTCGGGCGTCAGCAGCGCGCGCGCGTACCGTGGACAAGCGAGCCCCGCACCGCTGACGCAGCCAGATCTCGGAAGGCGAGACGGCGAAGGTCAGTCAGCGAGTCAGCCTTTCCCGGACCTCGACGGTGGTGGTCGAGCGGAGACCACAGCTTACGTCTCGCACACGGTCACGGCCATAACATCAATAAACCCCTCTGCTCTGTCCTGCGTTGACTTGCTCCCCCCCCTTCCTGGGTCTCCGTCGTTTCGTTCTAAATATGGACTGACCTTTGGTTTGTATACAAGTGTATCGGACGTAACGGCAGAATGACGGAGGAGGTCATCAAAGAGGCTTCGTTGTAGGAAGCGTGCCGATGCGAGTTCAGCGTGATTAGGCATGCTGAATAATCCGGCGAGGAATTTTTACGCGGCTGAGAGGAGTACCTACGAAGTGTTACCGTTAAGCGTTACTCGCCACCAGCTTTCACAAATAACTCATTACTTGTCTTATATTTCTGGCTAGCTACCTTTCGGATTAAAATGTCATTACACGCGGAAAAAAAAAGAAGAGGTTACAGACATCTGTGGTAGTACTGAGACTCGCATAGTGGAAGTTTAAAGCAAGCTTAAAGGGGTCATGAAGCAATTTTCCTACTTCTTCCTCCTTAGCTTTAATCCTCAACTCAAATGCAAATTGTGAAATCACGTCGTTGTGACATTCTTCGGCACCGGTGCGATTACTGTTGTTTAGAAAATTTTATTTACAACAGTGGTGTCATGCCCATAACAACACCAAAACCCGAGAACGCGCTATGTACAGTATATAGTCTTTCAAGCTAGCCAACCCCGTGCCTAAGGCGCGGGCACGCACCCACCGCTCGGCAAAGCGCCCGTCCGCGTACTTAGCTTTACTTTACTTATTTTGCAGAAAACACGATGACTCCTAGCTTCAGCTTCCACTGTGCTTTTTATGCAAACTATAGAACTTCTTATTCCCCGGTGACGATAAGTTCCGTCAGGGCACTCAATGGCCACGATCGCAAATCCAAATATTCGTCGACGGATTGATTGTTGACGAGTGCATACGCCCGACTGACGCACTTCTCGTGTCCAATGCGTCAGCTGGGGTCGGCTGACGTCAGGTTGACGCCGCTGACGCGATTTGGGAATCGCGGATGTATTATAGTGAAAAGGCGGAGAACTTTTGAAAGAAAGAAGGTACAAAATAGTTCGCCATATATTCAAATGTTCGTACCGAAAAGCTGGTTTTTGATTTTCTACCTTTTTTCTTTTAGCCAACTAAACGATATGCGATTAGTAAAGTCCCAATTAAAAATCATTCATCCCAACCCAAAATTCGTTTCATGACTCCTTTAATGCTGACAAACTAAATTGTGTTGTTTTACACACTTTGAGCGTATTCATCAATTGCAGCAGGTGACACCCTCGCACCGTGACTTAACCTTGGGTGAGTTCGTGCGCACGCCTTGTATTATATCCGGCGTCAAATATTTTGTGCCCCGTTGTCAAAGCTCTAGCATGCATTGCCGAGCGCCATTGTGGCGCTCGACACTGAGAGCGGCTAGGTCGCCTGCCGAACCCTTGGCGGTTCCGACGAGGCGGCTTGTTGCAAGCTTGGGTCAGTGATTGTAAAATCAATTTTCCACGAGAGGAGTGGAGCGAAGCTATAGGGGTGTTAGCGCGAAGCGCAGTATCTTTAGAGGCCTAGGTTGGAGCCCACAAAAGAGGCTCCGCCTTATTATGGGACAGCGACATCAATTTTCATTTCGTTCGCCGACGGCCTGCAACTCTGTCGTCGCCATCACTGCCAACGGTACGTCGCGTCTGGCTGTGGCTGGAGCGTTGCAGCGTTGACTTTAGTGGACTGTATGCAGAAATTTGCCTCTGCTGGCTTCAGACGCTGCGTTCGCGTTTGCGTCTGTTGAGCAGACTCTTCGTTGCCCTAGGGACTGTGACCATAACAGACGGACTTCATCGTGCGGAAGTAGGTGGTGGAGTGGCGATACAAAAGAGTGTTTGGGTTCTTTCGTTGCGCTTTTTAACGGGCGGAACGTGAACAAGAAGAGTCCGAAATGAGGACTTACTATATAGCTTAATTTCTACTAGCCTAAAAAAAAAAAAAAAAAATCACAAGATTTTTTTTTTTTGACATTTGGCGGCTTTTTTTTTTAACATGCGTTTTAGAATATATTTTTTTTTTGTAGCGGAGTAGTTTTAGACAGGCATTGTATTTTGATGATAAACTTTTCTTGCGGCTGATGCAAACAATGATAAGTAGAAACGAAATGTGCTCGTGCTATTCGTAACACACGGCCGATTAAGTCAGGCACGACATGCGCGTTCGGAAGGTGCCTTTCTTCACATGCCTGCATTTTCTCACATGGGAGCTTATGTAAGCATTTGCAAACGTGGCATCCAGTCTGGTGTCTCAAGTGATAAACCAAGCATTTGCAGGGTGTGTGTGAATGTAACTTCTCTGAGCTCAGCATCACCTTGCCACACTACGTCCACATGAACACAGAACTCGCAATGGATATTCATTGCATGCACTGGCGTCACTTCAACCTTCAGCATGTAGCTACTGCAGCGTACCATTCGCACCATCGAATTATAGTTTCACTCAGGAAGAACAAGGAATGACCACGAGCGTGATGTGATAACGTCACGTGCGAGCCACGCCCTAATACGTCTTTGTAGGCGTTTTGGCGAGGTCGGGACGCGTTGCCACCGCGGTCTCACCTGGTATCGGTTGAGTATTTTGGAGACGCAGCCGTGCGACACCCGCAGTTGCCTGGAGATGACGCAGGGCCGGATTCCGGCCGCGGCCATCTCGACGATCTTGAGCCTAATGTGGTTGGGCAGCGGGCGGCCGTTGATGAACACGCCGCCGAGCTGGTTCACTCGGCCCTGGCCTGGAGAAGAGAGGGAGGGACAGAATTAGCCAGATGCTTGGACAGTCAGTGCTGAACGCAACGCGTTACAAATAACAACGTTACTGGTAACGCTTTAGGTTTTTCAGCAACGTACTAACGTGCTCGGTAAAATCCGGAATCTGTAACGAGTAAATAATTTCGGCCCTATTTTAGGATATTGTCTGTCGAATATGACTTTACTCGTCACTTTTTATTAAAATTAGTCACTTTCTCGGTCCCTTTAAGGGGCTAACGCATCATCGGGGCATCGCTGTATTCTAAAAATTTGATAAAAAAATGATCAAACATCTTATAATATTACCCCGTAACAGTTGAGTTGTTCTCAAACTTCGTATACGCTTTATGTCACTGCCAAATAATAATACCGAAATTTAAACTACTTATAGAGGGACGCTATATTTGCAGGACGGTAACAAACGTCAGTAACTCACTAGGTTTTGACACACTAACGGGTAACGATATTTCTTTATTTAATTCAGATGACGGACACAACACCATGTGTACAGCGGGCCATGCATGGTGTTGTGATAATTGCGGGTACGTGCGTGGGCGCTGAATTAATTGGCTTTCACGTCTTGTCTTTATTTATTCCGTTCACTTCATTCTTCAGTAGGGTGGCACGAGATCTTTTTGTCTTTATAAGCAGCACAGTGTTCTTGCCAGCAACGCAGGCTTTTTGTATACCTCATGTCAATAACCGTGAAGCAAAACAAGGGGAGATCAGTAATATGGCGGCTCCAAGTCGGTCCTCCCTGAAAGGTTTCCAATCGCAGAAATAAGTCAAGATTCTGCGTTAGGTTGAATCGCAGCAAAAAGCGATAAATATTTTGCGACTGAGGTTATGTATCGCGTGATTGAATATTAGAAAAATAGGGCACGCAAAGCAACATCATTATACCAAAATGTAGCCGAATGTTATTTGAAGCGTTCGTATATCTTACGTATACGGATGGTCGAATATTTTTTACGGCTTTATGTGAGGTGTGGGTTGGTGAGAAAATAAGAGATGGTAGCAGCAGCGTCTTGGAAGAGCGCCGTGATGGGTATCACAGAAATCGCATTTGTTTAGAACGGTGCACTTTTTAAAGTTCGTTTGGCTGTCCTAATTCTTGGCTCTGCGATTAGTCGCTGACAAAATGAAAACGGCAGGGCGTATCTTTCGAACGACGTACAGCCTCCGACACGTGCTACAGGCTTTCCGCAGTGCTTTGGCAGAGCGCGCGCGCTCGAGGTAGGCGAGACGCCGAAGAACTGTCGAAGGTATGTGAAGCTCGCGCTGGTGGCTGGAGAACTCTGTTGTTCTCACCTTGTCAGTGGCTATTGGGCAGAATATCGAACTATAGGGGACACTATATCGAGCTTGTTGTCCCCACAACCCGTTGTTTACTAACACATCATGACAAAGAATTGAACCTCGTCTAGCACGGTCTGACCACGAGCACTTCGCTCTGACCAGTGCTTTCGTCGGACGAGGTGTTGAAATCGTCATCTTCGATTTCTCTTTTAAATATAATGAAAGGCGTTTACAATTGCTTTTAATGCCGAATTAGAGCGCAGCTCTTGAGGAAGAGCAGCAGAGGGTACGGAGAGGAGGGTGCTTCTCCTCTTCCTCCGTACCCCCTACTCCTCCATCCTCCTCCACTTCCCTCTCCTCCTCCTCTCCTTCTCCTCCCCTCCTCCTGACTTCCTCCTCCTCCCTTCCTCTCCCTCCCTCCCTCCTCCCTCGTGACCTTCGTCGGGGCCTACACGAGTGACCATCGTTACGCCAGTCGTGACCCTCGTGGTGTCACACGTGACGTCACTTGTGACACCATTATGGGAAACGTCCCATAATGCAACGCGCGGTTACGGCGACGGCGACGCCGCTCAAGCCGGAAACAGGCGCCTAAGAGCTGCACTCTAAAAACAAGCAAGAAAATTAAGTTTATTTTCCCCACAACTGAGGCGTTCTGCTAGAGGCGTGACTGTTCAATTTCCTCCCGAATACCCGTGAAAAGAGCGCTTTGCTTGTTACAGTAGACGATTCACGATCTGTCGTTTCTGCTCAACATCGTAAACTTGGCTTTTCCGACGCCTGGCTTGTGGGCAAGCTGCTTCGTATTTTTCGCCAAGCAAGTCTCGACATAACGCCACATGTTCGTATATAAAAATAGATCATAACTATGTTATTTTGTGGGGAAACTTACAGTTGCTCTGATACGCTCCGCCGTTTTGAGCCCGTGTGCTGAAAACTTCACATCGTACTTCAGAAAGAGTTGAGCATACGAGGGACAACCAAGGCAGCGCACAGTGTAGAAGCAACTACGAGACAAAGTAGTATTATCTTTATTTCACGTCAATACGCTGAAAAAGAAAGGGAGAAAAACCAACCCATAAAACTCAGCGTGACGGGCACCCTCCAAAATGTGCACATTTGGAGCGATCGAGCGAAATGTGCATATTTTGCGCATGGAACGTGAAAATAATAGCGACCTTCTCAGTTTTTCGGCGATTTTAACGGTATATAGTTTCGTAATATACGCTCTCGGTTCTACAAATCATCACTTAACACGCCAAACTATAAATTTATTAATGTCAAGAAAACGCCGTGCAGCTCACCTACACTCGTGCCGGATCAGCATAATGGTTTTTGTATAGTTTTGCCAGTTTTACGCCATTATCAATGTACGGGTGCTTGGTAAAAAATTTACCCCAAGTAATTACTACCATTTAATTTATTAATTAATCGAATAGGCGGTAACGTTGACCTTCAAGCATAATATCCTCCCCCTCCCCCTCCCAAAAAAAAGTGACCAAATTACATTTTTATTTTACTATTTCTTGCTATGCCATCAGTGGCACAATGCACAACCTCGTTCAAAACTTGATGCTGTGCCAAATACAAACAAAAAAAGTACAAAGGCATGTTTTTTGTTTTTTTTTAGTGAAGCCCGCTGAACCTGCTAAAGTGGCCTCAAGTACGTATGAAACATGACATAACTTTCTCGAAATTTCTGATTCAAATCCAAACCGACTTACCGGCTAAAAAAAAAAAAAATAGCAATAACAGTTGTAATTGATTAACCGAAAAGGTTAGCCGAACAATCAACCAGCCTTAGCTGTAACTAAAACTTTCAACGAGATTGATCGTATACTCGTTTAAAAGCCGTTAACGTATTTCATATCAAGTGGCAAATTAACCGGTCGTAAGCTTCGCTGCCCCTCCCGTGTGTCGGGACGTCAGCGAATGCCTCGGGTCGCGGGACGTGTCGCGTCAATTCGCGGCGGGTGGCCGAGTGTCTGGTTTCGGACCGGAAGATTGATGGGCAAGACCTGTCGCCCGGCATCTTCGCGCTACTCCTTCACAGATCGAACCGCAAGGTCAGTCGGTCGGTCTCTGTGTCGATGGGCTGCCCGCGAACAACACAGCTTGAGCGCAAAGTGAGTTGCGTTCTTCACATGATTCCGCGGGCTGCCCTAAAAACATGGGTTACACTGACGTCACATCGCATACTTTTGACCATCATGTAAGAGGAGGAGAGAGAAGCCGCTTTTGTAAGATTTTTGAGTGAAGGAATAATCTTCTATAATCTTATGGGAGGAGAATGGGGCACCAGAGTGTTCCCTCTTACGAAGAGAGAACAAACTGGCGCCATCTATCAACCAGCCGTGGAAGACTCGCAATTTCCGTAGATTTCCTTCGTTTTTTTTTGCGCACATTTCTATTATTATTGGCAAAAAGTTTTTTTACATTGCTATAAACGATCGTTTCTCATAGATAGCACCCACATTTGATCTCGCAAATACTGAAAATCCTTCGCTCTATATTGAAATGCAGTTCCGGAGTCACCTCATAGATGGCGCCATGGAGCGTGCCATTCCGTTTTCTAGTCGTAAGATAGGAGGTCGTATTGCACTCGGTCGTAAGCAGTCGCAAGTGTGTAACCTTTACGATGTGAGTTATATATGCAAAGCATAGACCGTTCCAGAAATCACCTTCTGCGAGTTGCCATCTTTGTCTTCTGGGCTACGAAACGCGTTCTAAACTTCCGCTGTATTTTTTTTAATATATATATCTTGTGGCCGCGCATGTGCTCTCAGCCCTGCTCACTTGGCCTTTTTCGCCCTGGTGATGAGCGGGTAGGTGAATAGAGATAGATAAACTCTCGCTTCAGTCTATAATATCGAGGAGACGAGCTTTTCTATTTTTTTTTTCTGCGCGCCAGAATATACTCGGCACGTGTCCGCAGTGAACAACACAACTGAATCGTCATCTCTACAGATATGTGATCCAGAGAACGATATAGAAGCTAGCGTAAGCATATAGCTTAGGCAGTTGGTTCTAAAGTGCATTGCACCCTCTGGCTATACATGCCGGAGCTGATCACGTTGTCTTTTTTTTTTAATTCTGTTCTTCCTTTTTAATTCGAAAGCGTTAACTGTCTCATGGAGCGAGCCGACGTCATCAGCTTTGAAACCATGCTAAACGGCAACTTAATGAAACCATGCGCAAAGCTAGCCAACGGCACCTTTTACACTTCCGTCCCATTGGCTGGCGCGCGTCAACGAGGCTCACATTGGCCGCTGCGCATCAGTTTGTGTAGTGTCATCCTCACTGTGTTATCACATTGTTGTGTTATCACTGATCACCGCGTTCGCTCGCCTCTTATCGGTTGTACGGCGCGTGTCAATATATACGGCGCATGGAATAAACGAAGGGGTTAGTTCTGCTGGGAAGTACGTTGCTGTTTGTTCCTTCCTCGCGCCGCAAGGCACACGGTAGTTTGAACGATCGCTCACCCGATGGCGCTGCGTGTCCGCGCGCGGCAGTGGCTCCACCATTCCACGCCCAAGGTCAGCGTGTTGTACTCCGCAGATTAAAGGGAGCAAAGAGCGGTGTGCGTGCTTTCGCATTCATAACTCATAAAAAGTGCTGAGGTGTACTATCGCGGACAATATGAGCTGAAACAGCGCTCCGGCCGGCGCACGGTACTACCTGCGCCGCCTGTCGCCTTGCTCCGCGCACATGGCGCATCCTGAGTCCGAGATATTTTCTCACTTGCGCTCGCTGCGCCACTGCGCTCTTCCGGCTGTCTGCAAGCGAGACGGCGGGTGCGACAGCGGGCTTGTGTGGAAGGGCGGCGGGGGGAACAAAAGATTGCACTTGTCGTCCCCTTTTTGGTATTGATTTACTTTACTCTACCGCGCAGAATCCCGTAGAAAAAACGCTGACTGGTGAAGAAAAAATATTGAAGTGTCTTAAATTTCAACTGCGATTATCGTTTTTGAAAGTCATATCAAAAGACGTTGCAGGTTGTTTTTCTTTAATTATATGTGCATGCACAAAGTAGGATATCGTAAAATATAGGCCAAAATATGTATGCCGGATTTAGTCCGGCTCCAAGGTATTTTTTTTTTCTGTTTCATTGATCACAGATGTTAAAAAAAACGGTAAGCATACATGTTGCTGAGAAGGTTTTGTAACCTTGATTAGTATGAAAAGGTTCAAGAATATTATTTTTTATTACTGGGCCCACGTGTTCGTTTCAAGCTAAACAAGTTGCTGACAATACACCACTTTTGTGTTTATGGATTCCTAGTCTTAATAAGGTGGGACAAACAGTCATATATTTGTCAAGAGAAGGAGATTGAAACTTAATCGAATGAACATTTGCAGAGGTCATTGTCAGACAAAAAAGATTAACAGTCGGCGTGGAAGTTCAACTGCACTATACAAAGAGACCGGGATGAAGGAGGCACCCCTCAAAAGTATGCGTGGATAACGGCGTCAAACAGTGTGTCGCAACCCTATAGCATCAAGCTTTGTTCCAATCGGCAGATGTCCAGTTCAGGGGGTCCTGAGGCGTAGTAAAATTTGCAAAATAATTTAATACTGCGTCATTCTCCCCTGACCCGCGACCACGATTCTCATCCTGTCTGGTAAGAAATCATAGAGCGCGGCCACGAAGTCTGGCTCAGCCCCGAAGCCACTCCCAATCACCTCTGATTGCTTTCCACGATTTGTGGGCAGTGGCGCAGTGGAGGGGACGCCGTGACATGGATACCTTGATGCGCCTCCAAATGATTTCAATGATATTCAGATCGGCTTCTTTTGGGGGCCAAGGCCGCTTCGTCAGGCAGCGCTCCTCTATGAGATACGAGCGTGACAGCGCATTTTCCACTTCGGCGCTTTCTTGACATGCACTGAATTGCACGTTAGCTGAAAACGTGAACATTGGGCTAGCAGACGGCCGGAAGAGCGCAGCGGCGCAGTGAGCGCAACTGATAATTTATCTCGGCCTCAGGGTGCGCCGTGTTTAGGGAGCGATGCGACAGGCGGCGCAGGTAGTACCGTGCACAGGCCGGAGCGCTGTTTCAGCTCATATTGTCCGCGATAGTACCTCCAGTCTTTTTTAAAACTAGACTAAACCCATGCTGTCTAAACATGTAATATATAACAGGCTTTCCTTTGCTTCCAGATGCACGAGTGTTTGAGCAGCAAGCTGCAATGTAAACCAAATAGCCACCGCTGAAAGTCTTTCAGACCTTTAAAGAAAGGGACTCCTGGCCGGTCTCATTTTCAGCGTTCGTGGGTATGGTGCGTGATTTGCTCGCTTGACGAAATGACCAACATGCGGATGTTGGGCTATGGGAATTGCACACTGGGTTGTGTATTTGTAAACATTGGAATGGTCTATATACACATATATCATGTTTATCATTTCTTCGCAGCTCGCGTGACCTAATACACTCAACCTACTGTCCTTATCACAGGCGCGATCATTGTATAGGCTCGGTATTACAAGTTTCAGTGACTCGGTATTTAGGTGAGACAATGAAGGCTCACCAACGGTAGTTCTTTATAGCGCGCTGAAAGCGTGGGTGAGTTAGCTTGTAGGTACGCTTGACGTTAATAAACACACAAAAAAGCCTGCATGCTTGAGGTAACACCAAGACATCCTGTTTCAATATAAAATGAATCATCACTACTTCATCAGAAAATGGGAAAATTTAATATGTACGGAATCGATTAGAGTATTATATATTGAGAAAGTGAAAGTTCCGCGTTAAGCCTGATTCAAGCCCGATTCACATGGTGCGGTTTTACTTGCGATTTCGCAAGCGCAGCGATAATCACAGCAAATTCCCCCACGCTTTAATTTCTTCGCATATTGATTGCAAAAAATACTACGTTCTTTTCTTTTTAACAGCACTTGCATGTTTGGTTTTACCCTCGGTATACCTTACCGTGAATTAGAGACTTACAAAATAGTGTCACTGCGTTACATTACAACAATGGCACAATAAGTCAAAATTAGGGGAAGGTAGTACCAATAACGTGCCATACGAATAAGCCTACTAATGAGAAAAAAAAATATCCCCAAGCTCCTAAGTTCATAAAACAATTTTCGTATTATCCCCGAGGCGCAGCCAGCGACACAACGTCCGCCAGCTTCGCGTTCTTCCGCGGGACAGCAGCGAGGAAGCAGCAGCCCGCGCTGCAGGCCAAAACAAGTGAGGACCACCCTGTTCGCCTCCGCGAGCACATCTCTACTTCTTCCACGTGCGATTCCTGGGCAGGCAGCGGTCAAAGAAGAGGGCCCATCACGAGCGCGATGATGGCCCAAGCCGCCGTCGATTGTCAGGGACTCCCGGGGAAAGCTCTTCGTTTACGACCGAGCGCCCCGAGCGACGCCACCGACTCCGCCGGTGTGATGGAGAGGACCCCTGCGTGCCTGCCCGCTTGGCCCCCCCTCCTCCTCCCGAAAACCGCCGCTGATTCTAATAAACCCCCGCGTGGCCCAAAGCTGACAGTGCCGTTGGAAGGCACACACTCCTGCTGAACCAATCAAGCCCCGGCTCTGTACCACGTGACCGCGTTGTCCGCGTACAGCAGCACGTGATGATGTGCTGGTACCAGGCCGATGCCAATGCCACGTAAGTGTCACGTAATGGTCGGGAAGGGCGCAGCGACGCGTGGGGCGCACTCACTCGATACGTGCGCAGTCCTGGATTCGCTGAGATGGCTCGTAGCCTCTGCTGCGGTCCATTGTAAGGTGAAACGAAAAAGAAACGGATGCTCGTAAAAAAAAAAGTGCAGCGGCATGCCGGTGATGCCGTGGTTGTGGCTACCTGGCCTACTACTACTCGTCTTGCAGGTGCAGTAAGTTCGCGACATGCTGCCGTCGTCCATGGGAAAGTCGGTGGCTGGGGTGTGCGTGGCCGTCCTCTGTTCTGGGGACAGCGCGATCTTGCTCTGGCGACGCGGAGAGATAGCGTCGACGGCGATTCGTGGCGGGCGGCCGATGCGCTCGTTAAAAACCGGCGAGGTATAGTGGATATTGAAACGTAAAAATAATGTATTCTTTTTTTTTTTTTTATGGAAACTTTGACACGGACAGAGGTTACATGGAAGCGCGGGAGCTGAGGAACGCTCGGTGCTACTAGGACTATACTTTTTCTCCGAGTTCGAAAGGAACGGTGTTATTTATTTGTTGATTTATTAAATTTGTTGATTATGGTTTGTTGTCGATGAATTACGACGAGTGAATATAGAAGAGTGTTTGGCAAAAAAATGGTGTATTGCACATAATATATGCTATTATTACTGTTTATAGTATGAGCGAAAGCTTTTGGAAATGCGGCAGGCCGTGTTGCTTCTAAAAATAAAAACTAAGCATTTTAGCGAAACGTCGGCTTCGGACTTTCAGGCCTGAATGCCAACCTTATAATGGTGGCTGCAACGTGTTCACGTATGAGTAAGATCTATAAGTCGCTTCTGGTTCATGATTGGCTTCTTTGGGTGATTTCATAGAAATTGCAAGACCGCGTACGATGATAATTATTCTAATTGACTAGTTTGTATTTTCGTCAAACAATTAGACAATCGAAAAACGAGCTGAATAATGGTTTAGTTCACGAGTCAAAATGCAATGTCATATTACAATGTCACGCTTGATGAAAGAATATTCGTACATCGGGAAGTAAGTATACCTTCAAATGACATAACCGTGTCTTTCCTGTTGTCGCGAGCAGCACGGTCACTTAACTACGACAGATAATTTGATATATTGAAGCTCGATCATGCTACAATGATTGTACAACACCGCGTTAGAGAACGACCATGACCACGTGGAGCTCGAAATGCGAAATTCAGGAATTCTCGGTTTAGTGCCCACCCCTGCCCGTTTTTATCTGATTCAGCGTCATACGCGTGGTTGCGTATCACTACTGCGTGATGTACGTTAAAGACCCCAGAGCTAGTAGTGGAATACTGCACTGGAGAAATTTATAATCTACATCGTAAACCTGAGTCGCCATATATAGCGAAACACTAACCGACCTATACGTTGTCCAAACACGAACGTCAAAATTTTGTTATTGGCTCGAGAACGACCGTATACATGGGAAAAAGTAGGAAAGGCAATTAAACGTGAAATCTTCGATTCGGCGGCGCTGGCTTTCGAGCAGCTCGGAAAGTGATTTCGACGTTCCCCATGCAGCGCTCAGCTAAACGACACGCGGTCAACAACTGATCGATCGAAACACAGCAAATGCGTACCCTTACAGGTTTCATCGTACACAGGCCGAGATCCCGAATCGCATAGAAGCAAACAGAGCCTCTAAAAGTGCAAAACCAACAGCGACATCAGTTTCGGCTTTTATGGGTGGAGCGTGCACGGTGGACGTTTGCCATGCACCGCGTTTATCACGAGCCGGCCGCGTTTGTGGCCTCGTAATGTCGTTTAGTAGTCTTGGATGTCGCCATCATAAACCGATTGGGTGATTCGACCCTGTAGAAATACGCGTGTTTGAGTGTCTACCTAGTCGGCGGGGGTAAGGCTTGCCTGGCTTTCCGATCGTTCGAGTTAGCGCAGATATCCATTTTTTTTTTCATTTGATTTTGATTGTGTATTTGTTTTCTGGAGGCAGCTCGATGAGTCTGGCGACACACAAAAATCTCCCGATGGTGGATGGAGCTCGCAAGAGGAGAGATTCTTCGCGACGTCAGGGCGCCGTGCGATTTCTGAATTCCGTTTCACGTATACCTACAGGACGGACCGCTGAAGGAGGCTATGCGGGCAATCGGAGACTATCAAATGCCATGTGTGTGCGTGTGTATGTCACGTGACCTTCGAGAGAAGCGCCGCGAATCGCAGCGTGCCTAGTCACGTGACGTGTTCACAGGGCTGAATACCACCTGCAAGTTCGTCTGTTTTTTGCGCATCTCGGGCGTTTGTTTGCCCCCGAAACGAGCGCACGTTCTTCTGTTTAACCCGGCGATCTCGACCAATGGCGGCGCGCGCGCGCTTGACGGCCTCGTCGTCGCGCGTACTCTACGCGTTATCTCTGTTGCCCTTTGGTTGGAACGCTCCTCCTTGCGTTCCGATGAGCAAAAGACGCATTTTGGAGTACCTGATCGCCGTGTTGGTTGGATGGCTAGCGACGTCTGCTGCGGCCCATCGTAGAGCAAGGGTCACACTGTTCGTAACATTATAGACCTTTTTCGCATAACCTCAAACCAGCCAGTAACTGACGTACCCTCGACCTGGTGCATTTTTGGATTGCCCGCTGACACAGGGTATGCAACCGCCAAGGGTATGGGCGAAAAGGCTTAAAAACGGACGTCGTGCATGAGCTAGTTCCGAGTGCTGCTTTTTACCGTGCTGCAATTTCCGAAAATCTACGGTTGTCTGGCTACCACTCCGTGGTCGATGGATAAATAATTTTAAAAAGCATAAGAACAATATCTGCAAGTGTGCCATGAGCACAAGAAGCTGCAGCGCGAGTGTGTTTGCAATGTTATCGAGCTTCGCATTTTCCCCAAGAATCCTTATTTATGAAGTAAGTCGATTGCGAGCTTGAATCGCGAGAGATTCGTATCAGTCTGAACGTCACGTTTAAGCTCACGACCACTTCGTCTACGACAAGAGGGCCGATTTTAATTCCCGGTGCAGGTGGTCCAATATCACTGCAAGCCCCATGATATGTGAAAGGCATGAAAAAGTTTACATGCCACCACTCAAGATGGAGCTGTCAAATGTCGAGAGCTTACCTGCATAGACTACATTAAACTGCTCATATATACTTCGCTGTGGAAACTCAATCAAAACACCCCACCGTCTTCGTCCTCGTTCTCTCGAGGAGGCAAGGTGATGGCCTGGGAGTAGCCAGCTGGATTCAACCGGACAAGCTCCAACCAAGTTATTGCAGCCCACCATAGCCAAGTCTAGCCAAGTTCCCCCCCTAGCCACTCCGTTGCCTACCCAGATAGCTGTGCTGCCTGAACTAGCCGGTATTTCTTTTTCTAAGCCGCTAGACGGCGTCGTCGGCGCCGCAATTCTCAAGATGGCGTCGTCGTTAAAGAAAAGGTCTATACAAAAGACAGTCTGCAAACACGAGTCACCGTAATATCCGTGTTTCGAATGCCGCGTGCAAGGTTTCTCCTTGGTCTCATTGCCATGCGGCACTCGAAGCATGGATCTCGTGGTGACTTGCGTTTGAATCTGTATGCAGACTAGCTGTCTTTCGTATGACGATATAAGCAGTGTGGCCCCGGCTGAAACGGGCTGTATCCAGATACGCAGATTCGACGCCCACAAAATTGCAGGCAAACAACTCATAAAATAAAAATAAAAAAAAAATAAAAAAGGCACTTTCCACGAAGGTTTAGAATTCAAGTCTTTGGGCTGATAAAGCTCATTATTCGCTTGCCGCGCCGTGACGGCTCGTACTACGCGCATAGTTTCCCGTGCTACGTGCGTAGTATTGATCTACATAGAAATGCGGCTTCGCAGTGTTCACATAAACTTAAAAATTATGGAAACGAAAACGTTCGGAGATGTTTAAATAACAACAGAGTCTTCAATAAAGCAGAAACTTCGGAAAGAGTTTTTCCTTTATCGAGTGTAAAGGGCCGCCCACACTAGCGAGAAAACGCGCCCGGCGCGCCGATAAATCGGTTAAGCGGCAAGATAAAGGGCGTGTGTCTGCACGCGCTCGTGGCGCTGACTGTGCTTCGGCGACATTTTGTTACTTGCCGCGATCGGCGTGCCACGCGCGTTTTCTCGCTAGTGTGGGTGGCCCTTAAGACTTCTTCCGGAACGTGCATGTCACTAAAGTATATGTTGTTATATTCAAACTTCTCTGAACGTCTCATTTCTTATTAATAATAAAAAATTCAAAAATAAAAACAAACGAAGAAACGAAATTAAAGGTTGACGTTCGACGACAACATCATCACCACGGCCTTTTTCTCTCTTTTTTCTTTTTTCATTTTTTTGTCAACAATGCGTTCCCCGCGGCAGCAGGACGCTTTCGGGGGTGCTTTTCCCGTGCTCATCGGAGCAGAGATGGCGTGACTTGGCGATGATCGATGCATACGTGCGCTCAACAGAAGCGTCCTCTCGGGATGAAGCCTAAGTAACCCAACCAACTCCTTCCGTATACCCAGCCAAGCCAGACCGATCCACAGGAATCTCTCCTCTTTTATCTTGATTCCGAAGTATAATCGAGCGCAGCCTGCGCATATGTTATACTCCGTTTTGTTTTTAGACGAACCGCGGGAGGGCGCTACGAGCGACCATAGCAAATCTAAGAACACAGGTTTCGGCATAGAACAGCCAAAACAACGAGCCGGTGCAATATAAGGAACCTGCAGAACAACGTTTACGGCTTAGAAACACGACAAAACAGAAAAACCAATTCCATGAAATAATTTATATGGCAAAAATATTCTACCAGAACGTATATATTGTAAGGAACTACGCCGCATTTTCAGCAAGTCATGGACCTTTTTATTTCGTATAAAAAACGCGTATCTTGTTTTCTGAACTTATGTTAGTCGATCCCTCTATGTTTGTCTTATTATATGTGGATCAAAAGTTTTCCGTCGACGTCATGGGACTGAGAAATGTTCTAATCTACTTTATAGTACGTATACGAACTGTTCGTGATATTTGCTCTTATAATCGAGCGCAGGTAGAAAACGAACTCGCGCTTTTTCCCATAGAGATGCATTACCGGAAGCCAATTTCCCACTGCTTGCTGTCTGCTTTATTTTGCGACAGCACACTACGTCGCGCCAGTTGGACCTCTAGCGTACACTATAATAACTCTATGGATCTCGCGTCCCGCACCCTGAGCAAGCACGCTTCTACATATGTGTCACAGTTTGCGACACTTAAGTTTGTATACTACCCAAAGCAAGTCCTAGTGCGCGGATGGATGGATGGATGAATACGGCTGAGCCCTTTGGATCGGGCGGTAGCTTACGCCACCTAGCCATTTTGTTTTACCATTTAAGCTTAGAATATTTAAATGTGAAATCTATATTCACTCCGCAGTGCAAAGAAAGTGAGGCTATGAAACCCTCTTGCCATCAGTGAATAAGAAAATACCTAGTTTTCTCTCGATTTCTGCCACCATTCACTTAATCTTTGCTTGGTAATCTCTACAATCTTGAAATCCACTCTCCCTTCGCTGTCTCTAAAACCCAATGACTTTATTAAATCTATGTTGTCTTCGGTAGGCATAGGGTGAAGCCCTTTACAGTAGAGTATCAAGTGCTCAGCCGTCTCGTCCTCCTCTCCACAAGCAGTGCACACTGTATCAATTTCCTGGTACTTCACTCTGTATGTTCTGGTTCGCAGAACACCCGTTCTTGCCTCAAACAGCAATGAGCTTCCCCTAGAATTGTCATAAATGCTTTCTTTGGCAATAACTCTTTTGTTTAATCTATAGCTTTCCAGAGCAGTCTTTGTCTGCATTCCCTCTAGCCACCGATCTCTTTCTGTGGCCTTAACTTTCTTCTTAACTGAGACTTGCTCTTCCGTATCTTCGCTGCGCCCCCTGGGCAACGCAGGAGGCCTATGGCACGGGCCAGGCGCGGCGCTGCCTGTAAGTTCAGTAGCGATGGCGCTTGGGAGGGAAATACGAGGCCTTGTCTTCTGGGGCATTGTGCAGCGGCGGTGTGGAAAAACTGGCTGTTGAGGTCGAGATTGGTCTGTTGACGAATCACACGACCAGTGCAGTTGCCCTCGGTTTCCTCTTAACTACATAAAAAAATTAAAAAATGAAAGTGCCCGGGTGCAGGAATCTTATCACGAAGAGGGAAGAGCTGGCATGCGCGGGGAAGCTAGGAGTCATATAGCGGAGCGGTGCTGTGGAAGAGTGTTTAATTGCGGTGGCAAAGAAGCAGTTTTTGCCGCTTGCGAGCGCGATGTTTCTTCGCATTGAAAACTGTTTTCAAAAGTCCATCAGGCATCTTTGGCGCTCGCCATTTTTTGTGCACGAGGCTTGTGATATAGGACCGGAGTCCTTGCTGGACGCTGACGCATACCTCGTATCCAATACATGCTCAGGATACCTGCCCAAATAATGGGGGACTCGGAAAATTGGCGGATCAGCTGCTAGGTGGCGCACTTTTTTTTTTTTGCAAGGGGTTTAAACATTTCACGAAATTTCAAGAACAAGAGACACACTGCGGCCAATGTAGCAAAGAGGCCACACCCGACAAAATGATATCCAGCAGTCAGCGTAGAAGGTTGTTCAATGAACTATCTTTCGTATGCATGAGGGGAGTTACGGAGGGCAAGAGACAAAAAAAGTGATGTCCAGAAGAGCGCGTCGCTAATTACGAAACAAATGATGGTCCCTCGAGACAGGGATACGATTTAGCCATTACGGCGTCACTAATGTACCGCACGACGTGTTTGCCCTTCGACCAGGCAGCCACGGCGGGGCCCTTCTCGAGAGGACAAGTTTGTTATCGCAAGTTGGGACGACGTCCCGCGGGGTCACGCCTATAGTTTCGACGTGCACGAAGAAGCGCTAAAAGTGCGTGCAAACGGGCGCGTTTGTAAATTCGCTTTACGCTGCGTGCCAAGTCGCCGTTCGTTAGTTTCCTAACGTCAGTGTCGCACGTGAAGCATGGCTGCCGCTCGACAACCCGCCGCGAGCTGCCGTCTTGAAGAATGTCCGCGGTCAGAACGCCCGGATAAGAGTCGGTGGTATACGCATGTGGTCACCATATATCACGGTCGCATTTTATTATCAAAGGCGTGCCAGGAGTTGCGCTTGCCATCCTTTAAATCGTGTCCCGCCACTGTATCGGTACGCGAAACGTACCGATTTGTTCAGCTTTCAAGTAACGCTTATCATCCAGGCGGAAAGGACCGAGTCACTGGGCTGTGGACGCGTGCGCAAGGACTAAACCGGCTTGCTATAAAACAAACACACGGACACGCACAACACGCACACGCACAACACGCACACGCACAACACGCACACACACAACACGCACACACAACACGCACGCATGCACACACACACAACACGCACGCACATACACACACACACACAGAGACAGGCACACAGTGAGACAGACACACAGACACGCACACACACACTTTGAGCCTGATAAGAGACGGAAAATCTTACGGGCTCCTTGTCGCAACCGCTAGATTTGTATACCGGCTCCACGAGTGGAAACTTTAGCGCACTACTACGCTTCTAACGCGCTCAAAGTCTTTCTAAAAATTACTGATTTAGTGGTCTAAGATGAATCTCAGCAAGTTTTTAATTGGAACCATATGTTTATTTTCTATAATTAAAAAGTTAATTATTCATGTTTATTTCATTAGCGAACTAACTAGTAAGTATTGCGCATTTTCTGACGTCTGCCACCACGAGTAATGAGGTCCCGAGAAGATTATAATTTTGCCTTGAATACACTCATGTTAGTACTTTTTGGCAGTCTTTTTTGAAATACCCGGTATATATATATATATATATCATTTTAGTTGCAAGAACCGTTACAGGGCACAACGCTCACGCTGCCACTTCTTGTTTTGACGATATTACTCTTAGGTAGACGTGCTCAGAGGAATTTTGTTTTTTCCCTTTGTAGCTTGGTAACGTCGAGCTCTCAAACTCTCGCGCCGCTAGCATCTCCCTCTCGGAGAACTTTGTGCAATCCGTAGTTCATCTACGCGGGCCACAAAAAAACAACAAAAAAACGCGGTTCTTTTTTTCTTCCAGACAGCTCGTGTTCGGGCCGCTATAGGCTACTGCAGACTCTACATTCCACTCAAGATTACTTTCTGGCTCAGGCAACCCCTTCAGAACACAGGCATCTCCGGCGGCTTCGTTCTGGCACCCTATATTCACTGGACCCAATGTATGAGCGCGTTGTTCACCGAGAACGCTCAGATCGAACACCGGCACTGCCAAGGACAACTCCGATGGTGTGAAAAAGACGTTTCCTGAAAGTCGTTATCCCGAATTTGTTTTTCTATGACTATCTACGTGAAGACGAACAGGATTCCTTTCCTGCACTACAGTGACCACTGGCAGGTTGAGAACGGTGGATGCCGAGCTTCCGCCATGCGCATGTTGCCTTCCGCAGTGCCGTGGCTGCGCGTGGAAGCTTGAGGTTCAGCTGAGACGCTCAAGTTTTAGCGAAGGTAGAGAGCTCGCACTGAAGGCTGTGAGACAACTGAACAAACTCCTTGGCGTTTTTCATCGCCTCGATAGTATAGACCTTTCCAGCGGTTATCGCCCGGGCGGAAAATGCTGATTCACTGGGCCATGAACGCATGCACGGCGTCTCATATTTTGGGAATAAAGAACTAGTGCGCACGCTCAGAACGCCTTCCACAGGCCAGGAGACAAAGATGGCGGCGCACAGCGGGCGATTATTCGGTACGAAATTCCTGTCGCACGGTACACCAACTGTGCGGCGCGCTTGAGCAGTTTTGTTACGATCCGTTTCGCCTTAGGTTGAACCGCAGCGAAGGCTAGAAGTGCGAGCTCATAGCGATGACAGCTGCCCTTAATGCATGAGAGTTTGTGCCATCGAGATGTGCCCTAGAGCAATTGAGGAGCTCGCGCTTGTTGTCTTTTCTGCGGTACATTATAAGGCGAAATAGAGTAGTAGATCGGTTTTGTATACCGCGATGAACAGGCCGAAGAATAATATATGCACTTGCAAAAGAGGTACTTCGACCCACCTTAGCATGGACTAACTGCGAAGGCTGTGCAAGCACAAGCGGCCAGCCTTGACTGCCATGACTTGAGCACTCTGCGCGAACGCTCGTGCAGCCGCCGAGTCTTCATCCAAAGCAACTAGCTCGCGCTTTTAGCATGCGCGGCTAACAATAGTCCATACTAAGGTGAGACCGCGGGTGAGACGAAGTCATGGTGTAAGATACACTCTTTAGGTGAGGACACGGCGGGGCTGAACGCGCGGCGCGAGGAATCAGATAGTGTTCGTTCGACGGGCATTCGAAAGGCTGCATCATTCCGCTGCCACCTTGCCTGCGGCTGACAGTGTCGCCGCCGGCCAAACGGCGAAACTTTGCGAGAGCGAAAAACATTACCTGGTTGCCATGACACCCCGGTACACCGTGGTCTTTCTGCACGTGCGACAACCTCGCTGGAGCTCTGCGCGTGTGGTACATGAGGCGGCACGAGCCGTCTTGTACGTGCCCACGGGTCGACGAGTCGCCTGCCGGCGCCGCTTGAAACCATAGTCAGAGAGAGTGAAGATCGAACTTTATCGGGCGCGTCGCGAGGAGCGCGCTGTCCTCACCTGAAGAGTATTATCTTACACCGTGGACAAAGTATAGCAAAGTGGACGCATCGGAAAAATATCACGAGCTAAGCCGGTATGGGACTCACGCTCCGGGCGCGAGCTTCAGAGCATGCTTCAAAGTGGCATTGCCGCAAGCTCGCGTTACAGGATCTTTCTACGAAAACACGATCTCCTGGAACTACAAAAACGCCCCATCGTAATCACAGCAGGCTGAAATTCGAAACTCTTTTCGGAGAAGAGACCTTTTGTTCGAACAGGTATACAGAAACACCACGCACAAAGCAATACAGCCATGGTCCATCTTTGGATCTTGTTGTAGTAGACATCGATTCCCATTCGTGCGGACGTGTCGATGGAGCGGGATGGGGGCCCTCCTTCTTTGTCGCTCGGCCGGACAGACCCCTGGTCGGGCCCCCCTCTCAGCAAGGCCAGACCGCATGCGGTGCCCCCCCTCCCCCCCGAACTTTCCAGCGCTATCAAATATAAAAATAAAAGCGCGCTTTTGGTGATTCCCCTGCGTCCCGCAAAGGCACCGACTGCTCCACCGGGCGCTGCTGGCTGGCATGGGCCGCAGCGGCCCGCTGCTGCCGATGCCAGGGAGGGGGGGTGCCTGGGCCAAGCTCGGCCAAGCGCGCCCCCCTCTTCTCGCGCAAGAGGCGTCGGCAGACTCGGTCCGGGCGTCCGTCCGAAGCGGCGGCGGCAGCCTTTGATGTTCACCACGGGGGTCACTCCTTGATCCGCCGCCGGCTCTGCCGAGGCGCACGCGCGCCTAATGATGAGCCTTCTTTAATTCCTGATGGATTCCCTCGCCCGGGGAGAGGGCGACGGGACACCTCGTTCGGACGACGCCGAGACAAGAGCCTCGCCGTCGCGTTGCCGGCGTCTCACGCTGCATTTGACCTCACCACGAACCGCAGCGGACGCTACGACGTCGTCGTCCCAGTCAATCCGGTGCTGCGAGTGCTTCGCGCGATCCCACGCACTTTGCGCGGTCAGGTGACACTCACAAGCGGCCCTTCATTGGCTCCGATGGCTCGTACGCTTCTCCGCGGTCCGTCGTGTAAGGTGTTTGGACAGTATGGCGCGGGAAGAGACGAGCGGTGCGCGGCTCTCCTTCCTATCGCATGTGTGGTCCGCTGCGGCCGCCGCGAGACGCCGGACGCCGATGCGGGACGAGGATTCGCGTCGTGTAGTAACACGCCGTGAAGGTTGTTGTGGCTTCGCGAAACCGGGCGCGAGGGTGTTTAGATAAGAGCCGGGGGACAACCTCCGCGCGACACGGGGAGGTTGACCGTGATCTGGTGGTCACCTTTTGCGTTGTTGTTGTTTTTGATAATCCAAAAAAAAAAAAATCTTTATTTTTGTTAGGATTCAGAGGCCGAAATGTACGAATACACCGAGAAACATCGAGGGAAAGGATTAGAAGAGTGGGTGGGGGGACATGTGAGGGGCGCCGAGCCCGGATTCGAAGGATTACAGGGTAAAGGCTATCTGCCTTTGTTGCTATCCACCGGTGGAACGCGTTCGAACGCCGAACGTTCAAACGCGAGACATGACGCTCGTTTTCGCTTTTCTCGGTATAGACTTTATTTTTGTGCTTTAGATACCTGGGTTATCACTCCTGCTACAGGGAAAAAAATGGGATGTACATTTCGTAGGATGACATTAAGTAATCGGCAAATCATCTCACGATGGTGATTATGAGCGTCGCGCGTGCACCGCGCTGCACCAGGAGTACAGCTCGCTGATGGGCCGATCACCTTACGTCATACGGTGAGAACTGCATTCAATTATGCCGTGTGGTCGGGGTTAAAAGACGTTCGGGTGCAACATTTTGAAGAAAAGGTCAGTATATTCGTGAACAAAGTGAGAGGACGGAAAGAAGGAAAACTCCCCATGTTTCGGAAGTCTCGGAAGTCCCGAACATCGTGAGAGCGAGCTATTTTCCTGGCAGGCACTCACTTGATCGAATGACGTTTTAGCGAACGCTGACGTTTTGCCGAATGACACTTTAGCGAAGAGTCGGCGTGGCGAAGCGGCGTTTACGGGTGGGCCAAGCAAGTGAACATTCTTGTAATGAGCCTTCGCAAAGCGGCGGGGGAGGGGGGGGGGGGGGGGGGGGGGGGAAACCCGCGTCTACGTTATATGCTAAAGCGTCGATTTGCTAAAACCTCATTGGCTGGACTACTTTGAAGCAGACTTGGGGAATTTGCCACGTTACTTTTTTTTTTTTTTTTAGCAGTGATTTGTAATTTAATTTTGTTACAAAATACTGGTAATAACTTACTTTAATTACTCGTTACGTTTGAAGAAAATGAACACGATACAGGAACTGGAGCAATACGAGCCTGCTACCGCCCCTTCGACCAAAGCTCGAAAACGAGCGCTTACGCCCATGCATTTTATAACACTGCATTCAACTACATACTCCGGTCATGCATAAGCTGACTGGGCGTCAAAGCTACAGGCACGACGCCATAGCTTTGAAACGTTGCGCTTACGCTTGAAAGGCCCGTTTCATAAGGGAGCTTTCGTACATCGGTTCCTTACCTCCGAATTTCCTAGCGGAGGTAGACGCCCCTACTGAGCATGCGCACCGCTAGCTTTGTTTGTAAAATTCCAGAGATCATTTCCGGTTGCCGTAGGCTAGCGGGATGGCGAGTGTGGTTGCAGCTTTCGCTGCCTTGTCAGCTTACAGGTGAACGGAATGCACCAACATTCTCTAAAGTACAATATTTTATTTTAAGGGCTGCCATAATGCTGGCTTATGAGAAATTGAAAGCAGCGTTGCAGAACATTTTTATAAACATCAAAATTGTTTCTATTGTGTGTACGGGAAAAGTAACGTGAGAGTAATTTGTAACGTAATGAGTAAAGTAATCCGATACTTTTCAGCGAAAGTAATTCATAACGGTAATTCGTTACATTTCAGGCTCGGTAGTTTGTAATTGTAATCCATTACATTTGTCAAGTAACGGGCACAAGTCTATTTTGAAGCAGGCTTAAGAGTAAGAATCAAGATGATCCAAAACGTGCTTTAAATCATGATTTAAGTCACACCGGTTTTACTGTGATAATTTAAGTCAAATTTTCTCTGCAAAAATAATCCGAAACACCTGCTTTTTTAAAACTTTTGTCAATCATTCGCTAAAAAAAAAAAAAAAAAAACAGAATGAGCGGAACCTGTTTTTACACGGTTTCAATTTTCTGAAGTATTACAGCAATAAACAGTTTTCATTAGCGAAGACATGAAGCTGCTTTTGTTCTAGTACTGTACTGACGTCATTAACTTGACCGTCAATGTCTTTTCCACACTGCTCCGAGTTCATAGGTAAATTGAAGAATCAATCAGAAATGTCTAAAAAAAATGTCAGTAAAAAATATATTTCTTAGACAGGGTGGTTTAAAATAGTTTTGACTTAATTGAAAAAAATCTATATTTTTTTTTTAATTCACATTTTTATTTACCCTGTTTGATGCGAATCGTAGTGGGCTCCGTGCACTCCAAACCTAGCGGCCTCGACAAGAACTAATCAGTTCACTGGACCAATGTTGACCAATACGTACCAATAAAGCGCACCAAATCAAGGGCCTATACTTGGTGGTGGTATTTAAAGGGTAGAAGTGATAGAGGGACCTTGTGACGGTCTAATCACTTCTTGAAGTTGCACATGCTTCACGGAAAGGAAACATCACCGAGTAAGTTCGTAAGTATATTGACTATTCCACGTCGTACCGACGTCGTATCAACGTCGATCCCCGCATTGGCATGTCCGGATTTGGTTATAGCATTGGCTAGCGTCGCCGCATTGACTTTAGCAGACGCTATTCGGAAAATGGCGTCGGCTATTGCTGCCGCTTCAGACGCTGCGTTCGCGTACGCGTTTGTGAGGGGACGCTTCGTTGTGATGGTGACAGTGGCCGTTGCAGACGGACCTTATCACAAGGAAGGAGACGGTGAAGTGGTTTTAACTCTTTTGACATGCTTTTGAAAAGGCGGGACGTGGACAAAAGGTGTTCAAAATAAGGTCTTAAAGCAGGGCGGATTTTCTCCAGCGCCTAATAATTTGATGATGTCCAAAAGCGTGATTTTTCTTTTTTACATACATGCATACGTTTATTGCACAATAAACCAGTAGTAACTGCCATGAATTACCCAGGCCCGCAAAAGCACGTGTATGCCTTTGGGCGGGACACTGTTGCAATGGATAGGATGGTGTTACTCTTAAGGCGCGTTCCCATCGGCGATGCGATCTAGTCGCGCGATAACTTTCATCGCAAAAGCGACCATCGCGGGCAAAAAGCGACGCGATTTGAGCAGTCGCTTCTTGACCCGACTTTTTTGCGGTGCGATCTAGTCGCGGAGCGGCTGAGCCAATCAACAGCGTTCAGAGCGAGAGTTTTTCGAGAAACGACTCGCCAACGAAGGCGTTGGACTCGCTCATCGCACACGCCGGTGTGACCATCTATTTTTTTTTTTTTTTTGCAATGCGATCCAGTCGCATCGCGCTACTGCTTATATCGCCGGTGGGAATGCGCCTTTACACAAAACAACGTACCGGTAGGCTTCCAACTTTATATATATATATATATATATATATATATATATATATATGTTACATTTTACAAACCTTAACAAGTTACAAACTCTGTAAATTTAAAACTTCGAAAATCACAAGATGCAAACACTTAGACAGAACGACGCACCACCTTACATCCAACATAAAAAAAATATGATGAGTGGTTGCAAGGTTATCGCACCACTCTCTCAGCTCTCTCTTAACAATCCTAAGTGACTGCATATTCAAAGATCGATCTGGCAACATGTTGTAATAATGTGTAACATAAAAATCCGTAGCCTTGTACCGTATTGTTTGTGAAAACCATTGGCAGAACGAAACGTTCGATTTTCCTTAGGACCCTTGTTTTTTTAGTGCTTGCTTAAACGTGTATTTGTAGTAATTGTATACTAATATGGGTATAGATATACAATTTGTCACCTTGCAAGATCCGTAGCGACCGCATGTCTAGGCCAGTTACGAGTTCAGCAAATTTACTTCCATAAGCAATGTTTCTTGCTATGCTTCGCCGAACAATAATCTAATTTGATTTTTTTTATGATACGAGCAAAAGCCATAAACCGTTAATTCATATGGTAGTATAGACTCCCCCAGTGCCTGATATGTCTTAAACCTAGTACGCGTATCGGTCAGAAAATGAAGGCGGTATGTATTATAAGCAGATACCGTTCGGAGGCGCCTTGCCAGGTAGTCCACATGCTGGTGCTTACTTGAATTGTGGTGCTTATTTGCAGTTTTTAGAAGTGGATAAGTGAAAAACTAAGGGAGCCATATATTGTAATTTTGTGCGGATATCAGCACGGAATTTCAATGTTTTCAAAGATGTTCCGCAACAATACATCCATTTGTCATACCCCCGCATTATGGTAGTCCTTGTAAAAATTAAATATTGTATTTAGGAAAAAGAATGTAGGTGCACACCGTTCACCTACAGCTGGAAAGCTGGAAAGCTGGAAAGGCAGCCAAAGCTGCAACCACACCCGCCATACCGCTATATTCTGTTACAGCAGGTTAAGAAAAGTTTTCGAGGGAAAGGAAGGCAGGGTAGGAGGAAGCAGACAGAATGCTGGAGAGGAGAGGAGGAAGCCACCTCCTTTCTTCAGCATTCCGTCTGGTTCCTCCCCCCCAGCCAGCCACTGACTATAGCTTATGGCGACCAGAAATGATGCCTGGAAATCTGCAGACAAAGCTAGCGGTGCGCAGGCTCGGGAGCAGCGTTTGACTTTGCTAGTAGACTCGGAGGTAAGGGACCGATCTACGAAAGCTCCCTTTTGAAAAGGGCCCTTCAAGCGTGAGCGCAACATCTCAAAGCTGCGGTCTCGTGCCTGTATACTCTGTTTCATACTTAGCGTGCAACGCTGTCAGAGCTACTGGCGCGAGCGTGGGGCTTGATATCGTTGATCATTTGCACGCGTTCTCGCTCAAACAAAACCATAGATGAAGCCACGCGCTCGCGCCAGTAGCTTTCACAGCGTTGCACGCTAAGTATGAAACAGAGTATAGTGTACCTGTACACCTTTTACAAACTGTCGGATTATGCATGAACGGAGTGGAGTTGCATGCGGTACTGAAAAATTCATGGGCCGCATGCGTTGTTTTCTTGATCTTTGTTTTAGGATATCTGTATATGCCTGCTACGTTTTTGTAATGGTTCTAGTGACCGATCAAAAAAAAAAAAAATTATGTTTTCTTTTCGGTTATCTTCGTCTTCATGATGTTTTTTTATTTTGTCGAACTTTCTATTTTGTGCTTCTGAATTGACTGCTCCTATTGCTCCAGTTTCTGTATTATGTTCATATCTGTAAAAAGTAACGAATAATTCAAATCACCCGTTACCAATATTTGTAACGAAATTACATTACAAATTACTGCCACAAAAAAGCAACAGGGCCAACGCGAAATTACTCGGAAAATTAGTCACAAATTACGAGTAATCCGTTCCTTGTAACGGATTACTTCCCAAGTCTGCCTGTGCGGAGTTCCAGAGGAGGGCCGGTCCGATCGACGACACGGCCTCTGCGTGCGATAGTCGACGTGTCGACGAGCGACACCTCTGGCTTGGCGCCTCCGTGGTCGTCGCCAGAGATGAAGGGCCGCCGCTGAGTTGGAGGGGCCCCCGCGCCGCCCTGGGTGGGACGCCGTGCCTCGGGACCGTGAAGGATGGCGCCCCCGGCTTCGCCCCGTGGACGCCTAATCGCTTCGCGGGACGTTTTTATAACCCTCCCGGCTTATTCGGGGGTAAGGCTCCCCGGCTCGGACCGCATTCCTCCGTCCAATGACTCAGTTTCGATTGCGCGGGGATTTACGGCGAGTCGTGATCGCGTAGAGTCGGCGCGACTGAAGGCGCGCGTTCACTCGCGGGGCACGGTTCCGGGTCACGTATGGAGCGCCGCGCGTTTACCTAACCGATGGGCTTTTGCGAAGACGCCGCTGCGTGGGTACTTGGTAGGAAGAAGACCGACGTTTAACTGCCGGAAGGAGCGCTACGTAACCATGGAAATCATTACGTGTGAGCGTATAAGCCTTCTATTGTTTGAAGGTGTTACGTACCTACTGAATGGCATATAGTCGTATACCAGTTAAGAACGCGCTAGAAGCTCCTCCCACGCGCCTTCATTATCGCCAGCCAGCGTTTCTCCGCAATGCGCAAATAGTCCGCTACAGACGCCCGTCGCGCTGACGTCTGGGGGAATTGGGGTCTTACCTGCAAGAGGGACAGAATATGGCTGGAGACGAAAAACAAAAAAGTAAGAAACATCTCTTAATCCTGGTAATCTCAGGAATCGACTGCTTTCCCCTCGCGCGCCCTGGGCCTCGCCAACGTCCTCCTATTCCACAAGCTCACGGCCCGCGCCACTTGTCTTGGCACTGTCTTTCCTGGCTGGTCCGCCCGCAAAGAGACTCAATGTCGTGGCTGGTACGTGGTGACGTTCGTTTGGCACATTCTTAACATGTATCCCACTATAGAAACAAATACATATATTGTGTCTAAGTTTTTATCACACTTGTGCCCGTTACTTGAAAAATATAATGGATTACAATTAGAAAATACCGAGCCTCAAATGTAATAATGAATTACCGTTACAAATTACTTTCACTGCGAAGGAACGGAATATTTTACTCGTTATGCTTCAAGTTAGTTTCACGTTACTTTTCCCGCGCACTTATCAAGAAAACAACAGAAACTATTTTGATAAATGTTCTGCAACCCTACTTTCCATTTCTCATACGCCCGCACAGACATGCACGTAACGCGTTCCTAGTAACGAGTTACTTATCCGTAGTTGCCTTCTTCGGTAACGAGTAACATATTTAGTTACCCTTCATTTTTTGAAAATGAACGAGTAACGTACTTTGTTACTTTTAAGGCCAACTACTGAGTAACGTTATTTCGTTACTTTTGAGGTGTAACCTGTGCAACACCGTTTAGACAGCCTCGTTTTCATTCAAACCTCAATGCGCGTCTATTGGACAAAGGCAGATAGACAGCCCGAAGGACCACTGAACAGTAGGACAGTATAGTAATGTTTATCGCTGAACACGTCAGTGGAACTCCAGCTGGAAACGTCCTTCCCCCTGCGGACACAATAAGGATCGTTCTAGAACCATCTACAGACCGAATGTAAACCCGTGGGTAAACACGGGAAGTCACAAAACCCCCATTGTCAGCTTTCAACTTCAGAAGCAGAGAGAACGAAAGAGAGAGGGGAGTCCCAGACTCACCAGCTCTTCTTTGAGCACAAACTGGAGTTCCTTCGAGCGCATCAGTAGAACGACTCTTCAGCTTCGCCGGAGATGTATTCTCAAGAAAGCGGGGAAACATAACCGATGCCAACTTCGAGAGGTGCAACGACTACTGGAAAGAAAACAATAAACCATGAAACGCAACAGCTGTGTATTCGGTCGTCGAAGAAACGATAAAAGTAACTCGTTACTGTTAAGGTAAAGTAACACGTTGCTTCCGCGAATGGGCAACGAGTAGCGTCTTTTTTCTTCCATTTAGCGAGTAAAGAGTAAGGCATTTAGTTAGTTTTTTTCGGGTAACGTTTACATCATCTGCGCCGGCATATGGGAGCCCTTGTAGAAGTCAAATATTGTATTTAAGAGAAATAATGTGGGTGCACTTCGTTCACCTGTAAGCTCACAAAACAGCGGAAGCTGCAACCACACCCGCCATTACGCCGACCGGAAATGATCCCTGGAATCGGGCAGGCAAAGCTAACGGTGCGCATGCTCAGTAGCAGCGTCTACCTCCGCTATGAGATTTGGAGGTAAGGAACCGATCTACGAAGGCCCCCTTTTGGAATGGCCACGGGCCTTTCAGACGTGAGCGCAACGTCTCAAAGGTGCGGTCTCGTACCTGCATAGATTTGACACACTATCAGCTCATGCATGAACAGAGTGTAGTTTCATGCAGTGCTAAAAAAAAAAAATATATATATATATATATATATATATATATATATATATATATATATATATATATATATATATATATATATATATATATATATATATATATAATAGGCCGCACGTTTTGTCTTTTTGATCCTTGTTTTTCGCATTTTTCTATTTGCCTTCTACGTTTTTCTAGTGGTTCTAGTGGCCGCTCATACAAAAAATTGTGTTTTATTTTTCATTATTCTTCTCTTCACAAGGTTTTATATTTTGTTCAACTTGGTATCTTTACGCTTATGAATTTCCTGCTCATATTGCTTCAGTTTCTTTATTATTTTCACATTAAAAAGTAATGAGTAATTAAAGTACTATGTTACCAATATTTAGTGCCGAAATGACATTACAAATTACTAGAGGAAAAAGGGACGTGGAAATTCCGAAATTACTTGAAAAAGCAACGGATTATTTCCCAAGTTTCGTTGTTATGTCCAAGTCCCATTAGACGAGAAACAGAAACAACCGACACCGACAAACCTCAAGCACGTGCGACCTTTGGCAAGCTTGCAGTTTCTCGGCGCTCGTGAAGTAAGCACGAGTGATTGCAAGCCTGGCAAAGACACCTTCGGTGCATGCTGCACGCGCTTGCGGCTTGTCGCTGTCGGTTGTTTCTGTTTGTCGCTCTAGCGCGGTAATTGGTCATTAGTGAAGTCTGCAATGAGAAGCCTCCATTAACAACCATTTCGACAGAAAGTGATTTGGACCTTGCGTTCCTCGGACGAAGCTGTCCTACTCCCAGCTGGTCTAATGCGTTCGACGAAAACCCATAAAGCACGCACGTCGCTGTTTCGAATTCAAGGATCTCGCATCACCTTCAGCCAGCTCTGCACTCGGTAAATTTTTTCTGGGTTGCTGTAAACGGAGAATTCCTTTATCATAATTATTCCATTAGAGGACTGATCTTAAAATGACAATGTTTTATATATTAAATATTATACTAATCGTAAGTATTCTAAAAATACAAAAAGCAGCGGTGATTGAATCGGCCTCTTCCGTTAACCTGTTGCACACCGCGGTATCCAGCAGAGTCGCGAAAGACGTTATATCCGATATAACGGTTCAGCTATATCCGTTCGTTCACCCAGCACTCTGCGTGTTTACACGCAGATGAGTGAGACGCGTCCAGCGGCGGTGTTTTTTCGTTTGCCGTTTATGTGTGGTCACTGACAACGTTTTTATTCGAGCTAGCCTTTCTTCGTTGCGCGCGCCCTGAACAAAAATAAACACGTAGGGCGTTTTTCTCGAACACGTGGGTTTTCGTGTTAGACTTGTGGGCATTGCGAATGAAACATTTTGTGTTCGTATTCGATTCGACATTCGACTTCTTGGCCGCTATTTGACAAAATTCAAATCGGTTTGCATTTCGTCGCGGTTTGCATGGACACCGTGATGAAATCTTGAACACCTGCCCTGGCTTTTCAACGGTGCACCGTTGCACCCGGAAAAAGTGTTCGGAGGAGACACGCGTTCGACAAATCACCCATTATCAGCAATTGCGTGTCATCTTCAAGCGCCAGGGTCG
Organism: Ixodes scapularis; assembly: GCF_016920785.2. Classification (NCBI taxonomy): domain Eukaryota; kingdom Metazoa; phylum Arthropoda; class Arachnida; order Ixodida; family Ixodidae; genus Ixodes; species Ixodes scapularis. Next base: position 121,604,161 of record NW_024609846.1, read on the forward strand.
CTCTGCAGGCCAAGAACTGACGATGTCTTACGAAGGAAAGGGATCATCCTTCGATGCCTTCTCGAGCTGCGCTGATGATTGTCTTTGACTAAGCGTGGACGCTAATGTGCTCGCGCAGCCCAAGATGCGCAGTCAAACTCCAACCAATTATGACGGACTGAACTAAAGTTTTAGCATCCTCGTTGCAGCGACTGAACTGACTGAAACAACTGAACGATTAGCGAAATAAACATTAAAAAAAAGGGAAACGAAGCAGCAAAAGTCAACAACCTTTCTTAAAAAAAAAAAAATAAAATAAACACGCTCCCTTTTCTTTTTGCTTTCTTTTTACTCAACAATTGATAACACGTGTCGATTTATAAGTTATAGCCTATTAACAATTTCCAATTTATTTACAATGATTTCAAGAGAGCTTGATATCCTTTATTTGTGTCCAAACGAGTTCAGCATTGCTTTGTCATTAGAGAGGCTTAGTAGATCGTTCCGATGACTCCGATAACGGTACCCGATACTCCGCCGCCGTCTTCGCGCATGCACAGCATCATAATCGGGGGTACAGGAGGTATCGGAACGATCTGCTAAAACTCTCTTTTGTCCGAACAGTCGAGGCGACTGTCGTACCGAGACGCCGAAGGAATGAACGCGAAGAGACACACAATGTATATACAATTCTTCTGCTTATTGCACTCTCGGTACCATTTTATCGCAAGAGCATCACTATCATTCACTTCCTGATGACCTTATGCTGACAGCGCACCTCGCTTCCTCTTACTATTTCAATAACACAACGGGAATAAGCGGTCAAATTGCGCTATCCTAAACATAACCTTTGACACATTCTCGACGCTTAGACACTGAAAAGGTATCGGGATCGAAGGATCGACCCGATCATCGCTACACCGTCTGCAACACAACAACCCTGCGGTAGCGCACTCTCCGAGCCCGATTCCCACGACCATAAAACCTTAAAACCCACGCCGTGCGCGCGCACAAGCATCAATGGCAAGCACCGTGCACTAAAGAAACAAGCGCGACCATCTATAGCGGCCCCAGGGGCGGCGGTAGCCCAATTGGAGCGCCGATGTTTTCTCGCCCAAGCGCATCTTGGTCATCCTTCGCAGCAGAGAGGAGAGATCTCCCCGCGTGCTCCTCCGTCCATGGCGGGGTCGGTCCCTCGTGTTCCCAGGATCTCCGATCGAATTAATCTCGGCGGGTCTACGAGTCCGACGGCGGTTCCGCGCGACAGCCTATCATTTGGATAGCAGCTTCCGGCCGCCCTACCTGTTTGTTGTTGCCCCGAAGAAAAGAAGGATCGAGACGACGCTGCTCCTGAATGGGGGTGTGAACCGTACGCGATCCCGCGCACGTGTGCGCGCTTCGCGTGGAGACGTCGCTCGCGTAGGCTTCACAACACGATGGACCGCAGTGGATCGCTACAAGCCATCAGACCCAATCCGATGCCGCGTGATTGTCACGTGACCCTCAGGAAGGGGGATGCAGCGACGCGCGAGGCGCTTGGTCAGGTGATTCGTTCGACGTGCTGCATTGGCTGCAGGATGGCCGGTGGCGTCGGTCCATCGTCTTACGATGAAGCGGAGTGTTTCTTGGGAGCGGCAATCGGGTTTTCGAGTTTCCTTTTTTGCCCGAGGGCCCGCAAATTCGCGCCCGGCGCCTTATTTATGCGAGCTGGTCAATTTGAGAGGAGGAGGAGAAGGAGGAGGAAGAAGGAGAAGGCCAGGAGGAGGAGGCGAAGGAGCCAAATTGCGCGTCGGTCGCTTTCCGGACCGACACACCCGATCTTGGAAGAGAGTTGGGCTCCCTTCTTTTTCTTTCTATAACGCCTCGCACCGGCGGTGATGGTGGCCGCGCGGACGCCTATTCTTCGCGCCTCTGTTGGAGTGGCCGCCGCCGCCGCCGCCAAAGGGGCGACCTTGTGAAGAAAGCCGAAACCCCGTAAAGAAGCCATTCATGCGTGCGTTGCTCGGCTGCGCTGCTGCCTTGCGCCGAAGCCGCGGCGTTGTGCCGTGGGCGGCTTGCGCTCGGCAAACAACCGCGGCTCTCGAACAGTCTTTTGTTTGCGTCTTCGAGGAAAAAGAATATCGCGGTGTCAACGGGTTAGCGTTTCGTAAGACTTACGCATAAAGGGAATCGCGATTCCGTTTTCAACGCTTGACAGTACGGGCGATTTAAGATGTTAATGGACCCTTTTCGAAAGGGCGAGCCCTTTAGTAGCTATTGCGCCAATTATAGCAGTCCGCTCATTGTTTGATCACGTGCTCCGAGCATATGCTGGGCACGAGGGTTACGTCAGCCTTCGGCGTGTACTCGGCTCAGCTCGTATCCGAAACGAGCGCTACGTCCACGTTCGGCGAGTACTCGCACCCAATCACACGCTTCGTGCTCAAGGATGGATGGATGGATGTTGATGTCTATGCCCTTTGTAACAGGCGGTAGCTTGCGCCACCTAACCGAAGAAATGTCGACTGCCAATGTTGCTTGATGGGCTTTTGAAAAGGACATATTTACAGTGTCGCTTGTGGAAATGGTGTGTCAAGTCTCCCACAATATATGAAAGACAAAGTCGCCGATGAAGTAAATGCGGTGGTGCCGCGTACGCTGGCCAGAGATGCACTCTGTTTCAGTGTTGTACACGTTCCTCAAAAAAAGGAACGAAAGCTCGTTCCTCGTTCCTTCTGATTTTTGGAACGCGTTCCCGTTACAAGTTCCATCTGTGACAAAGGAACTGGTTCCCGTTACAGTTCAAAAAATGAAACGTATCGTTACATATACGTTACATTCGCATTTTTTCTGATTACCATAATTAGTTAGATCAAGTAAAGCTTTATTTTTTTAATCTATCCCATTAAACGCCAGCACAGAATTTGAATGCAGTGATGGCAGGGCAACAGGAGACGAAGACACACGACAGCAGAGTTCTTTTTGTTGAAATATTCACCTCTTCAAATCTCAGCGTTTTACCACATTCCTGTTTGGGATGGGCGATTCATAGAAACCAACTGTACTGTTAGCCCACATTGCACGACCTTTTTTTCAACAACCTCACACGTTTCAATCTAACAAAGACCCTTGTTCGAACTTAACAACGGTTGCTTCTCGATGTTAGCGTCCGCAAGACGAGCAAGTAAAGAAGAGGGTATGACTTTCGAAGGTTAGTCTTGAAAAATACAAGTCCTTCTCCGTGAAGTGTAGATTCGTTGTTCTGTTTGAAGGTTGGGGACAAGGGGAGAGGCAAAGATTAATTTTTTGTATCATTTAAGTGACCAATATTTGGGATACAAGGGTGCGTTTCATGCAGTTTGGACAAAATACTCGATAAAAGTATTTAAGTTAAGTTACTAAATACCTGCGCCATGAAGTATTTAAAATACTACCCAAGTTACTTTCACTGTAAAGTATCTTGAGTCGAGTACAAATACTTAGAAATGTAACTCAATTACTTTTGCGGACACTTCCGAATTGCGTAGTTTTCATCGACGTCAGACACAAGGACAATTATACGGCTGCGCAAACCTGGCTTATCCGAATGGTTTATTAACATGCAACAATACAAAATGGGGGGGGGGGGGGGGGGAATTATCGTAGGGCTTTTTTATGCAGTCCAACTATAAGGAGCAGGATATTGTAACGAATGATAAATGATTAGGCGGCGAATAATTGAAGAAACTGAACGTTCAATGGGGCAAACTTGTAGCCAAAACGAAATAGAGCAAGGCTAGCGTCGCAGGCGTCGATGTTGGCGAAACACCAGGATCGAGCGCTGGGGCGATACTCGAGAGTGACTTCGGACCGCCACTCGGAGCACCTTTTGTACCCGCGTAAGCTTCTGGAACATTCGGCTTAGAATGTTCGGCGCGTAAAACATTCGTAACTCAATCAGACAACAAGGTTTTCTACGTAACTAGAATGTCAAGTTGAAAGAATAAATAAAAGAGGAGTCCGCTCCCTGGAATCAAACCCGGAGCCTCCGCGCGAGAGCCAAGTGCGGCCACGCGTTTGCTCGGCAACGCGCGTGGCAATATCACTGATACATGTTACAAAACATTTCTGGGACAAAAAGAAGGGGAGGAGATCAGACCGTGGCACCCCAAGTGGTTAACTTCAGAACTACACGGACAGGGACAACGAATACAATGACTCGGCGCTCGGCTGACATAATCGAACGCGACGTCAGCGTTCGACTGGATTCGGAGTTCGTGTTCTCCGGTGAGTGGGAGGAGTGTCCTTTTTGTTACCACTCCGGCTTGCATGAACAATGCAGCATGCACGGTGCCCAGCGCAGTACAAAAGCCCAAGTGGATCAAGCTAGCATCCTGTGACGACTGCTTTCGGGGGAGATCCGGCACTTGACGTCATTTCGTTTTTTGTTAGTATTTTTACATAACACTGTGCCCCGCGCTCCATTAAAGAAGATGACATGAATATGCACGCAAGGCCTGTGGCCATGGGCAAAGACCTTGTGTTAGGTATATACACCGAGGTGTGGGGGCAACAGACGGGATAGAGCGTCTTGCCAATAGTGACATTACTGAATCTCATGTCCTGCGGCGCACCCTAGACGGATCGTTCAACGACAATCCATATTCCCTCTATGGGGAGTTCACTATAAACGACTTGAAATACGGATATGAGTGAATTGAAAACAAAGAGAACCCACATAATAAGGTGTTGTTCAGAAAGGCACTCCACGTTTAGGGACGTTTTGTTGGCATTTTGAGAGGTCACCTTGCTCGTTGTCCGTTTCCTGTCCTGTTCGCAACTTATCAATGTTCGCTTACAGACAGTGTTTACGACAGCAATAAGTGACGGACTGATCACAAAAAAGAAAATAAACAACAAAAAATCGTGACGTTTTGCCGCAGCAGGGTCAAAGATACAAAAAGCGAAACAATTTTTTTTGTCCGCTTATCTTTTTTTTTATTATTATTTTCTTGACACTCAAGTTTTTATTGTTGTCGTAGGTCGTTTCCCCGGTCTGCGTCGCGCCTCAGTGTGGTAATCTTTACATCCGTAAAACCACTCCTTTTGTTTGGGGAGTTTTGGGGGTAGAGTTCAGGAAACAAAAGGCGCCTTTGAGAAGGCTAGGGGAAAACCTTCATTCTACGAAATTTGGGCTGAAGTATGAGTCACAATCGGCAAAAAAAGCGATGTTTTCACGAGCTCAACCAAAGTCACCGCAGCTAATCGGAGCTAGCAACAGGATTTGGTTGCTCGAAAGAATGTTCACGTTTGCTCGTGCCACGCCCACGCCACTTCATACCGGAAAAGTCGGAAAATGGCGGAATGTCAAAAAATGTATATCAGATAATGAGTACAAGGTACACAGAAACGTAATTAAAATAGAGTATCAAATTCTCTAGATCAGAAGTATTTGCAAGATACCAAGATTCTTCAAAAAGTATCTGAAATACAGTATCTTGAGTAGAGTATCTGAGATAGGCACAAGTCTGGTTCCATGTCAGGTAACCTGTCCTTTTGTTGTAACTGTAGGTCTGTTTGTGGAAGTTCAGTGATGGATGTAGTTGGCCTTAGATTTCTGGGTGTATGAGTATTCGTGGAAGAAAAGAAAGTGGCTAAGTTTGAAACGTCCCTCTTTCTGTGTCTTTTCCTTCGACCAAACGTTTTGCGTTTCGTACCGCACTCTCGGGCACTGCAAAAATAATAAATGTCCACTAGCTCTCCTGCACCCCAGTGTTACCAAGCGAGGACTACACAACATAAGCCCTAAGTAACCAAAATTTTAACCAGACCCTGCTCTTTGTAAATATATGGTTTTTATACTTTTAGAATTTTAGTTTTAGAAATAAAATACAAATTACCCCATTGGACGAAAAAAAGGAACGCCGTTCCCTTTTCCGTTCCCGTAAAAATGTAACGAGTTCCCATTCCAGTTCCACCGATGCCAAATGGAACGTCGGCGTTCCTTCGTTCCTCCTAAAAGGAACGCGTTCCAGGAACGCCGTTCCTTGGAACGCCGTTCCGTACAACACTGCTCTGTTTTTAGAAAGACGATGGAAGGAAAGCCCATTTACTTTCTCACACCAAGCCACGTGGGCTCGGATATAAGCGAATCGCGCACAGCCGCCTGAAACTGCATCGTAGAATGGGTCTCTCACATGGGCGTACCAACCCCGGGGGGGGGGGGGGGGGGGGGGCAAGGGGGGCGCTTGTCCCCCAGTTTACAGAGTGGGGGGGGGGGGCAAGGCATGTGTCCCCCCCCCTTCCGCACGGCAAACACTGGCCGGCGGCGCCCAAGGGGGAGGGGGGGGGTTTGCCCCCCCTCCCCCCCCCCCCCCCCCAGTCAAAAGCAAGTTGGTACGCCACTGCACTCTCACATTGTTTTTGGACTGTGTCGAGGTGCGACACGAAGGCGCGCCCGCGGACCTCTCTTCCGTTAAAATGAAGAGTTAAAATCTTCGATCTCGTCGACGAACGCCAGTTTTATTTGGGGACCGTGAAGTACGGCATAAGGATTGCGGAAACATTTTAAACGGTACGTAAACATTGCAACGCCTTAAGTCAAAACTATACGTTATTATTCATGCCCATATATGACAGCTCTGGGGGTATCAATGCATCGGGATGCGATATCCACTCACACGGCGTCGATTTCCCACGCTTATTTCCTCTTGCTGTCGACATAAGGCGACAAGGATGTAGTGGAATAAGGAAGTTAGTAGTAAGCACGCAGTCAACTGGGAGATTAGGGCAGTGCTGGTTGAGGACGTTTGATGGACGTCGTTAAAGGCGTAGCGACCGCTTCTTAGTTCCTCTGGGGTTTCATTAAACTCGGCAAAGGGAGAGAGAGAATAAAAAAGGGCAGCGACATTTCTTTTAAAGTCCTATAATGCATATATACGGCGTAAAGCCGGGGTCACGCTGCTTCTATAGACCTTTCCAAAAAAAAAAGCGTGCGGCCGGTGCCATCTTGACTGTTCGTGAGTATGACGCGTGCTTTCTTCGCATTTCGAAGCGACGGACACGCTCGTGCTGGGCTGTGAATACCACACGCTGGGCTGTTATTTAGTAAACCTTGTAGAGGTCTATACATCATGCAAAAGGCGGTCTGCTTACGCAGATTCTAATGGGAGTCACCGCGAGATCTGTGCTTCGAGTGCCACATGGCAATGAGTTCAAGGAGAAAACTTGTCATGCCGCATTCGAACCACGGATATTGCGATGACTTGCGTTTGCAGATTGTCCTTTGTATGATGTGTGAGCCGTGTGACCCCGGCTGTAGGGAATCGGTGAGGGAATTGGCGTGCCACATGAAATATATTTTCCCGCCAAATTTAGCGGGAAACTGAATAATTCTATAGGTTCACCCGACGTGAGGTCAAGTGACGTTGATTTCCCCTGCTACATTTAGCGGGTTGCTGAATTGGTGTCAAGGGTCATGTGGCGTCAATTTCCCGCTAAATTTAGCGGGGAAACTGAGTTGACGTATAGGTCACGTGCCGTTTATTCAAGGTGTTATAGGTCACGTTATGTCGGGTGACAGCACGTGTCGCCTCTCTCTCACCAAATTTAGCGAGGAAGCGGAATTGGTGTACAGTTAACGTGACGTCAATTTTTCCGCTAAATTTTGCGGGGAAACTGAATTGGTCAGGTCTCCGGGACATCAATTTTCCCGCTGAATCAGTTGATTATTTTGTTTTAATTGGCTTTCATTACTATTGCACGAAGTATCCGGTAATCAAAAATATTTTTTTGAGAAATGCTCACACGATACATTTCTTTCTTCAAAGAAGGGCTTCCAAAGACTCAAATGTACGCAAAAAAAAGCAGAACATTTATATCGTACTTTTGTTAACCACTTCGTCGAATGGCCCAAAGAAAATCAGCTGACGACAGTTGCACGATTCTCTGCAAAACGTGATCCGGCAGCCGCTACGAACAAATAGCGGCTATGATGGCAGGTCAAATTATAGTCTATTTGCAATATTTGTAATTCCTGACAATAAAAATACTTCAAATTTCATAGATCTTGTGGCAACTATTAGACGTTTGCACCTATGGTCTCTGGGTGCTGCCATCTTGCTGCCGGTGTGGGCAGAACGTCTGATAGTTTAGCATTGTTGAGGCGTATCCCTTGGCCAGTGTTGTACACGTTCCTCAAAAAAAGTAACGAAAGCTCGTTCCTCGTTCCTTCTGATTTTTGGAACGCGTTCCCGTTACAAGTTCCATCCGTGAGAAAGGAACTCGTTCCCGTTACAGTTTAAAAAATGGAACGTATCGTTACATATACGTTACTTTTGTATTTTTTGCTAATTACCATATTTAGTTAAATCAAGCAGAGTTTTCTTATTTTTTTATCTATCCCGTTAATAGTCAACATACGAGTTTGTATGTCGTGATGGAAGGGCACCCGGAGGAGAAAACACGCGGAAGCAGGGTTTCATTTCTTGATATATTCATGGTAAAAATCTCAGCTATTAACCATGTCCATGCTTGTAGTGCACAATTCAGACGAGCCAAGTGTACTTGTACCCAAGATAGCACGAGCGTTTTACAACAACCTCGCACGTTTCAATTTAACAGACTCCCGTGTTAGAACTTAACAACAGTTGCTTCTTGATGTCGCTGTTCGCGAGACGAGCAAGTAAAGGAGAAGGTTGGGCTTTTGGAAAGTCACTCTTGAAAGCTACCAAAACCTCGTTGTGAAGGTTGGATTTGCTGTTCAGTTCTAAGTTGGAAGACAAGAGAAGGAATAAAGGTTATTTTTTGTGTATCTTGTAAGTGCCCAAAGTTCGGAATACAAGGGTGAGTCCGATATCTGGCAATCTGTGATCTTGTGGTAAATGTAGGTCTCGCTATTGAAGTCCAGAAATGGCTGTAGTCAGAATACGATTTCTGGGTGTGTAAAGATTCGTGGAACAAAAGAAGGTAACCAAGTTGAAAACAACCCTCCTTCTTTGTCTTCTCCTACTACTAAAAGTTTTGCTTTTTGTACCGCAGTTTCGGGCACTCAAAAAAGAATCAATGCCCACCAGCTCTCCTGCACCCTTAACTGTTAGCAAGCGAGGACCACACAAAATAATTCATAAGCTTAGTGACCAAAAAGTTAACGAGATCCTGCACTTCGTAAAGATATTGTTTTTGTATCTTCATACTTTCTCTGTTAGAAATAAAATAAAAATGACCCCACTGGACGAAAAAAAGGAACGCCGTTCCTTGTTCCGTTCCAGTAAAAAAGTAACGCGTTCCCGTTCCAGTTCCATCGATGCAAAATGGAACGGCGGCGTTCCTTCGTTCCTCCTAAAAGGAACGCGTTCCAGGAACGCCGTTCCTTGGAACGCCGTTCCGTACAACACTGCCCATGGCCTCAGCAATGCTTGACTATCACATGATCTACCCCCACCAGCCGCAAGATGGTGGCGCCCAAGGGCCGTATACTTGCAAACGTCTACATACCTCTCCAGCGCTTATCACCCAGGCGAAAAATGCTGAGTCACTTGGCTGTGGACGCATGCGCGGCGTTTCATATTGCGTGAAAGAGACCAACTCCAAACGCTCAGAAGGCCTTCTACAGCCCAGCAAATAAAGATGGCAGCGCGCAGTAGGCGATTATTTGAAAAGGTATAATCACCCTTGTTTTTTTTTTTAAGCTTCATATTTGCGTTAGCAGCGGAAATGCAGGAAGAACTTATTTACCTTATTTTATAGACGGTACATTTATACAACATCAACACCTACAGTTTGGGCTGCTTTTTCCACAGCTGTCTTTAAATGCCCTACTAAAAAAAAAAAAAAATGGCAACAGAAAAGTTGATTAGCAAAAAATACAAAAATTAGTTCCTTTATCTCTTTTTTTTTTTTACTTTCGATGAATTCGGGAAAGCAGTGATGAAACAAATATATATATTTTTTTTAATATTCACCGAATGTAGATGCATACCGTGGCTGCTCTTCCACATAATCACCGCAGAGATTTAGGCAGTTTTTATGTCGTGACAGAAGCTTTCGGATGACTTCCTCAAGCACGGCTGCCGCCGGAGTTTCAAGCGTCGGCAAGACCGTCACTCACCACAGACTAAAGTTTGGAAACTGCGTGAGATTTCGAGAAGGACAAACAGAAGTTCTTGATGATCGTTGCCGAGAAAGGACGTCTGTGGCGACTTGTTGAACTCGTGACGAAAGAAGTTGTAACCCAGGCGGCATACTTCTTTGGGGAAGGAATCCAAGACCTTGTGCGTTGGGATAATATAACTGCCTTTATTTTTGCGATGATTAGGCGGTGGAGTAGGTAGAATACGTGTGTACGTTGTAAGCATATTAAAGGAATACTACAACGAAATTTCGGCACTTATTGATTGGTCTAAACGTGTTAAAGGGAGCCAGTATGACATCAGATACACCAATCTTTTGTTGAAAAAAAACAGGAAAAGGAATTTTAAAACAAAGCAAACGATTAGCACATGATACCTGGCGGATGTCGCTAAAGGCTCATTTGTAATGTCAGTCTAGGAACCATGACAGGTAGTGACGATGCCTGCCTCGCCTAGAACAACGTTGGCCTAGAAATATAGCCTCACTAGTGCCCCTAGCGCGCAAAAGCATGTGCAGCGTGCGCGTGAACGTAGCTTTGGCAAGCTTTTGAGCTTCTTGAGAAACATCCGAATTAGCTGTTCGCAACGTGATACGGTTCGTGTACATTTTTTTTCTGACGAGTAAAAAAGCCAGTGAAACTTGCTAAAATACCCGGAAAACGCACGCACCTGCCCGATTATGAACGCAATTTCAATTGTCCCTATCTTTCTTTATAGGGCTAAAAAAAGAAGCACGCAAGACGCAGGCACCACGCTTTATTTCTTTTGAAAGCAAAAGTTCTTATGCTTTATAAACTGGGTGTTTCAGCGAAAGCTTTAACAAATTGCTAGCGATAGGGTCGTACAAAAATATAAATATTAACTCCTTAGCTAGAATGTGCGAATTAACTTTCTAATTGTTGTCTTTTAGGTCTATGTTGCAATTAAAATATTGAAGACTACCACCATGGAGGGCTAGAGCAACTTACGGAAAGTAAGAAAAAGCAACCGGCTTGGAGATATTCGCCGCCAAACTTTGCGGTGTAATTGGTGTGACAAGACAGCTGCGTGAAGTGATATCAAATTTTGGAAATCATGCCCATATACAGTGCAAATTTTGTGGACGAATATCTCCAAGCCGGTTGCTTCTTTTTGCTTTCCGTAAATTGCTTTAGCCTTCTATGGTTGTACCCTACAAACTTCTAATTGCCACACGAACCTAAAGGTCACTAATTAGATATTGAATTAGCACATTGTAGTTATTTAGATAGCGATTTTTTATTTTCTTTTGCTATTCCTGGCGTCCGCTGCGGCTAAAAGTTGGTTTTCAAACATATCATTTTTTGAACGACCCTTTTGTTAGGAATTTTTTAAAGCTTTTGCCGTAACACCCGTATACAAATCGTAAGCAGTTGTTTTAAGGCCAGCAAAATAGTTATGGCCCGAAAGGAGAGTTGAGCCCAGATCATGCACATCCGCTGGGATTTGTGCACGAGAATGAGTAAACATTTCATTGCATGTAAAATAAATTTAGTTTTCAATTTATTCGGCTTGTTTCCTTGATTCAAATCGATATTTGGTTTGATTAGGATTATTCGGTGCTCGCCGACCCCTTCAACATTTTTTTAATGAGCCACAAGTGATCGATTACTTGTTTTTCGTCGCGCGAGGTTATTCAACACAGCGGAAATGGGCTCCGCAAGAGGCACCAGCCTGCCTTTGAGTTTGCGAAAATTACTGGGGTAATAACTAGTGATTGGCGTTTATTTTTCTTTATGTCACCCCCTAACCAGGCAGAAAGCTGCCATAGCTTTACCTTCAGAAATTACTGTGTGTGTGTGTGTGTGCGTGTGCGTGCGTGCGTGCACGTGCGTGTGTGTTTTCTCGCTGGAATAGCAAGCAGTCCAGGTGCGTTTTATTTTCAAAGGGCTGAAAGAAACAGCAAAATGACGGCACTGACACAATCCAGTATACTCTTTGGGGACAATCGATTCCAGGGGTTGCCAAGCAGCGGCTTTTGCGTGTTAAAGTGCGGCTCGCGGCTCCCTAGTAAACCTAACGCCCCCCCCCCCCCCCCCCTTTGCTGTCTCAATCCCGGCCACACGAGCACATCCCCAAGAAGAGAAAAGGAATGCGTTTTAAATTGAAAGTCTGCAGGTTCCCGTTTGGTAGTCTTGTGCAACTGCTACCATACGTGCACTTGAACTGCTTTAAACTCGGATAGATATATCTAAAGTCGTCAAGGTTTCATTTATTGCCCTAAAATGTTTTTTGATCTTTCCCCCTTGTCTGCCTCTCTTCTTCCAGGTGGCTCTTGAATATTTAGTGGTTTTGTTTGCAGCTCTTGGGCGGGGTCGGCCTGGCCACCCCTCAACTATGCGGACAGCGGAACTTCAGCTCTCGTAGTGGGTCAGATAGCTTTTCTCTGCTTGACGGACCGCAAACGACCATCTCGACGACAGCGTGCATGACGACCACCACGCCGACCAAGAAAGAACATGGTTGTTATTTTGTAGATGAGGTAGGGTAGCCCCACCCCTGGCAACCCCCTTGATGTCAATGGTTTGGTTGAAAGCACGGCTGTTTCCTTTTATAGAGCGCAGCTCTATAGGCGCCCGTTTCCGGCTTGAGCGGCGTCGCCGTCGCCGTCACCGTCACCGTCGGCGTAAGCGCGTTTCATTATGGGATGTTTCCCATAATGACGTCACACGTGACGTCACGAGGGTTGCCCTCGGGAGGATTACGAGGGTTGCGAAGGTTACCGCCCTCACGTGGGTTACGAGGGTTATCCTCACGAGGGCCACGAGGGTTACCCTCACGAGGGTCACGAAAGTAACGTCATGACGTTACCCTCGTGAGGGTTACAAGGGTTACCCTCACGAGGTCACGAGGTTTAAGCTCACGAGGCTTACGAGGGTAACTTCTCGACGTTACCCTCGTGACTTCACGGTGACGACAAGTGTGGCGTCGCACGTGACGTCACGTGTAACGTTACGAGAGTAAAATGTTCTCGCTAAATTTAGCGGAGATGTTTACCCGCTAGATTTAGCAGGGAAAGAAGAAAGGCATACCCTCCCCTCCGTACCCTATTGTCCTTCTCCTGAAGAGTTGCGCTCTTATTCGGCGTTACAGAGAATTGCAAACGTCTTTTTAATTTTTTTATTGTCTGTTCAACTGAGCCATCAATTGTGGTCGTTGTTGCTTCTGAGTTTTAGTGGGCCGATCTGCAACCTTTTGCCTAAAATATCTGTGTTGCGGCCTCGCATCGATCAGCTTCATATCGAGGGCCTGCAACCTTGTGTACCGGTTCTGAATGCACTTTTGAGCGGCATTCCCAACTGATAAGAGATGTGGCCTAAACTGTCCGAAAAAACGTTTCTTTTTTTTTTTTTTTTTCTTTTTACGTATTTAGTTTCTTTTATCCTTTAAATAGCTTATATTCAGAGTGTTAGAAACATGCACAGTAACAAACGTTGACAATGCTTTTTATGTCTTGATTTATAATACAAAACGTGCGACGCGTGACGGATAAAAACTTCAATTTCTCCTGTCAGGTGTGCTCAACAATCGACACTATCAGGTGAGCTGGTGGATGTTGAGCATGTATAGAAAATAACCCGAGACTGTGGTAAACAATGGGAAACTTCGCAGAAGAAAAAAGACACAGGAAGAAGGACGTCTCAAAGTTTCACGAAGTTTCTAATCTTTTACAGGTAATTTGCAACATTCTCAAGCTTCTTGCTGTTGGAACCTTTACCACACGGATTACCAATAATAACGCACGTACCCTTTTAGAAGACGCCGAGGACGCCTTTATCGAACTAACGCGTAGTAATCACGACGTGATGCGTCTATAGTGCGTACGTTGGGCAAGAGACACCGGCAAACGAACCATAACGTCCAACGTCTCCAGTCCTCACGCAGGATGGTACTGCGCCTAACAAAGTTACTTGGGTCATAGATCAATAACTGCCCGTAAATGAATGACTAAGTGTAGAAAATTATAAATTGCGAAAAATTGAATTTCTAGCTAAAATAGTGCTTATTGCGTTTAGAAAAAAAAAGAAAAAACTCGTGGGTTTGATTGGTCCTGCACCCAAAATGTCCGTGCATCGAGATGTCCGTGCACCAAAAAGTTAGTACCGAAACGTCCTACTGGAAGCTCGATGATGTCTTTTGCACAGGCTGCTGCGCGGAATTTTCGATCTAACGTTATTTCGAAAACGATAGAAGGGTTAAGGCGGGTTCACACAGTGCCGTTTGCTTACGTCGCTTTAAGGCCGGTTCACACAGGAGCGTTTTCCTACGGTACGTTAGGAACGCTTACGACCACTTACGTCGAGAGTCACCGGAACATCCGAGCTTCGAAGGAAGCGTTGCAACCAGCTCAAGGAACAGCTTGGCACGCGACACAAGAAACACCAATGTCCCCGGTGACTCCTCGCGTAATGTAAGAAATCATAAGCAAGCGCCCCTGTGTGAACCGACCTTTATGCTATGTGAGCTCATAACGACATTCGAGGCAGGGATGCTCCGATGACTCATAACGTAACGTAATTAAAAAAAAAAAAGTCACAAGTAAGCGATCTTTGGTGAATGGGCATGTAGGGTCAGGACTCCGAGTCAAAAACAGGAGGCAAGATGTGTCGACACGCGAACCAGAAGCAAACCCAGCATTCATTTCGGCGCGTTCAGCGCGGGGACTGGAAGGATGCTGCCGCCATGGCTGCCTCGCCGCGCTGTGAGAACAAATTGAAGCGACAGCAACAACAACAACAAGACCAAGAGACAAGATAAAGAAGCGAGGCAGCTACAAAGGACCCCGAGGCCAGGGCAGCCGTGGCGTCCGTCATCCGGCAAGTTCGCGCCGGCCACGCCGCTGCAGCCCAATTGGCCGGCGGCCTTTGAAGCCCCGCCGCCGCTGGTCGCCCGACGGTCGACGGCACAAAAGCCGCTCGTCTCCGGCCAACTCGGGAGCCAGACGGGCCCCGGCCGGGAGGACGATTGCCGCTGTCCCAGACCGGGATGGTCCGCGCACGATCAATACCACCCGGAAGACAAGGCCTGCTCATGACGTCATCCTCGGTGGATCCCTGATCCACCTCAGGCGGCAAACACGCCAAATATCAACGAGAGACGCCGCAGAGCCGCAGACGCGTCCGTCTGGGCGTTGCCGCCAGCTAGCGTCGCACTCGTTATGAGATGCTAGGCAAGGCTCGTTAGCGGCGATTCCTAGCTCCACTAGCGGTGACGTTTGAGGGATGTCACTAAGGCCTTGTCTTCGAGGTGGTATTGGCACGATGCGGGACACGCACACGGCGCGCGCAGGGTTGCCTGCCGCCAACTCCTACGTGCGAGGGGGGCCGGGGGGGGGGGGGGGGGAGGGGGTGGAGCCGTAATTGTTGGCAAGAAGTATGGGCGAAGTATTCACTCTCTGACAAGCGTCGAACGCGCATTAAATATATATTTTATGTTAGATAACGTATACTATGGCTCATCAACTCCATCTGCAGAAGTAAACTCTCCAACTATCGGTGCCGCGCTGCTATACCAAAGCGCGGCCGTAGATCTCCGCCGGTATCTTCCGTTGTCACGCGACCGCCGAGGCGACGAGAGCACTTTTTACAAACTAAAACGATTAGGCTAGTTGGTTTGGATTAGGGTTGGGCATTTTATCGATTTACCTACCGATTATTCGATTAAGGCTTTAATAGCGATTAACTTTTTTAATGGGTCGAATTTCGACAAAGAAAAAGGAAAAATTCAACGCTTTCACCACACAGACGTGGTCCAGTGCACCTTTATGAAGGCAATTTTTACTGCGAAATTTTGACTTAAAGTAAACTGTAGAGGCGAGATTTGCAACTCCAGACAATTGTATGAGGTTATACGTGTGCCGGCCACATCAAAGCCGCGGTGAGTGTCCTTTTAGTGCAGCACAGGCTATTGTGAACAATCGAAGGAGTTCGCTCTTGCCGGAAAATATCAACGAACCTTTTTACCTCTGCGGTTCAACTAAGGATTTGCGAGTGTAGATGTATTTTGACTGTTCTCAACTGCACATCAGGGGTGATATGGAATCTGAAATCGTACATTGCGATGTTTATCACAATTCAGGAACTGCAAGAGAAAAAAAAAAAAAGAACCTATCTGCATAAGAATGAACGAAACCGATTAATCGATGCATTAATCAAACAAATAGTATCGATTAATCTGGTTTGCTCCTTATCAATCGACGCCCAGCCCTAGCGGTGGAGACATCACAAGGCCTGAGTCACACTGTTCATGCATCATTAAAAAAGACAGCCTGCAAATATGAGTCACCTCTGGGGGTTGGAATGCCGCGGGCTAAGTTTTCTCCTCAAACTAATTGCCATGCGTTCATTCGAAGTACGCATCTTGCGGTGTCTCGTAGTCGAACCTGTACGAGGACTGTCTTTTTTACGATGAGTAAGCAGCGGTCATTCATAGTGCGACTAAAAAAAGCTACGCTTCAGAGTAACGACCCTTGACCAGATTGTGTCTTTAAATCATGGTGGCCAGTTATATGAGGCTTTATCTGAAATCACAAGAAGCGCTTTTCCGCCTTCCACAAATGTTTAAACAATTCGCGACAGAGCGAAGCAACATTACATGACCTTCCTAACACCGAATCTAATGCTCAGGAAGTCGCACTTGAATCATGACGATCGGCAGTTGCGTCTGCTTTGCATGCGAGCCAAAATGGCGGCGCCCACAACAATGTCGAGGAACGGAGTGCCGATACCAACGTTACTAGAACCACTCAGTTGGGAAACAGCCATAGAGCCTGCTCTGAAAAAGCGGCCCCCCCGATCCGTACTCCAAAAACCGAGCTAATGGCGATCGCAACGCCGCCAATTCTCCCGCAGCGGCCACTCGAAGAACTGCATGTGACTTTTATTTTAGCTTTAATCGGTCATTTTGGCGCCGAAACAGATGCGGTTGAAGGAGTTTCAGGGGTGCCACCCCCGTCTCCCAGGCGGACGCGCCGCGAATTACTACCGAAGTTACGCGCTACCTGAAGTCACCGCTGAGACATGGTTGTGTAAAAACAATATTAATTGTGCCGCAAAACCTTGCAAACTTAAGATTTAAAAAAAAACAAAAAAACATCACGCGCCCGTCATTTTGTACTAAACTCCAATAAAAGTTACTACAAAAAGTGTTTTTTTTTTTTCCGTTTTCTTTATACGCAAAAACATGCTTTCTAAAAGCTCAAGGTGGCCCCAGTACAGACAAATGATACAGAGTGGCGCTGTTGTCGTATTTAACTCGGTCTCGGTGGAGGCCAGCGGCCCAGGTTTCAGTGGTGAGTTTCCCAACTGAGTGTTCTAGTATCGTTGACCATACACTATACAAAAGAAGACACGGCCTGCACACTGTCTTTTGTAAGATGTATTAGCACTGGTACCGCGGCTGAAAGGGTATGCCGAAGAAACCGGGACAAAATGGGAGGTAGAAACGGGACACGGCTTATACTTTTAACTTAATTTCTAATAAAAACAAAACATATACGTGGAAAAAAAAAAACGAAAAAGAAAACCAAAACGACAGGCACTTGCGGAATATGTTGATAAATAAGAAAATACTATCGAAGGCTCACTCACTCAAGTATTCTTTAGGTAGTCAAACTCTCTGTCTGCTCTGAGTTAGAACGCAGAGTGGACAAACATTAGTGAGTTTTTAGTATTGCCTATACGTGCAAACGCCAGCACTGGACGTTTGCGTTAGCTTTGCGTGTTCCACTCTGAGCGTACGCGGAGCTTCAAACTGCGTCTTGGATTGGCGAATGGCGACGACGCGCATGCGCAGGCTATAGAGCATGCAACGCTAACGCCAACGCACAGCACTTGCGTTTGCTTTTATACGCAATACTAAAACTTTCTATTGACGTCACGCCGGCCGCACGATTAAAAAAAAAACATTACTGTAACCAATCGGATTATTTTGTAGTGACGCTTCCTGAGCACCTTCAATCTCCTCATATTGCCACGGTTTAAGTTATTAAAAAAAAAAAAAAATATATATATATATATATATATATATACGTGGCAATAAAGAGTTTGCACCGCGGGGAGGCTGCAAACAAACGTGGCACTGAAAGCTCTGGATAGAACCTTTTCGAAATTCAATCTGGCTAGTTTGATCGCTATCATCACCTCAGTGCACGGCATCTGTGCCAAACTAATGGAGGCCTTCATGAGGCTGATGAAGGAAGAAGTTGGATATATTACCATACATGGGGATATTTGAAGCCTGCATGTTGGAGACGTCAGTAAAACGCACGAATTAGATACAGCGACTGGGGAAGCAAGCGTTTGTTTCGGAGTTGGTTCAATCAATGTCCTGACGCAAGTTTGGTTCTGAAGCCTTTTTGGTGGCCCAATTGAATTGAAAGGCTTATGGGTCGTCGCATTGTACTGGTGAGTTCTAATGTTCCCACTATCGAAACTGAAACAAATCAGAAGTGAATTATGAGGTGATCGAGAAACCACTCCTCACCCGTCCTGACGTGCGAAAGTGATGAAATACAGTTTCGTGACCGCCATTAAATCGTCGAAAGGGAAACTGCACTTTGAGTGACCAGATGGTACGGCGTTTTGAAAAGGGTCTATTGCGGACAATTCATCTCCGGAACTTAAAGAATGTATTTGAAGATTGCCGGGCCAGACGACGAGGACCACGACGATTCGTCGGCGGACGGCGTGGCCCGTGGCTGCACGTGGGGGCCTTCTTTCCTCGCCCATGCGCAGGGCGACGCTTGCGGTCTCCGTGGCGGCGGAACCTGTTTCGGTGTGGGTTATGGGGGGATGGATGCGTCCGGTCCGCCCAGGGCAAAGCCATTAGCCCCGGATCTGTGTGCACACGCATTACACGCTCTTGCGGGAGGGGAAGCCGCTAATTGCCGCGTGGCGGTCGTCTCTTTGCCGCGCTCCGGAAAAAGCGACGGGTCTCGCGCGTGCCGGCCGAATTACGGGATCCCACTCGTCTCATCAACTGACGGCCGCTCCTCTTCCTGCCAGTGACGTGCCGCGACCCGCCGACACTGCGTCTCGACGTTCGTTTTCGTCCCACCGACGATGACTCCCACAGGACGCGGGGTCTCGGTCAGCTCAACGGTTCTTCTTTAAAGGGCTGTCCAAAGCGTGCATGCTTATAAAAGAAGAAAAAAGTAGAAAGAAACGTGAGCATTTTGGCGCGCGCGTACGATTTCAGTGAGGACATCATGCAACCAAGCAAACAGCATGGCTCTCCTCGTCGCCTCCTCTCCTCCCCTTTCCTGTTTTCGGGAGGTTGGGGACTGACAACAACGGCGTAGGCCTCGAGGACAGCGAGCAGAGTGCACGAGTGGCTAGGTCCTGCCATACGTCACGAGCACGATCCAAGGCTTTGTTCAAGAACGTTTCAGATAGTGACTTTCGCCCCGCGGGAAAAGGTCGCGTAAAAAAGCAAAACGGAAGCGGAGGGAGAACCTCCGCTGCCGGTTCAGCAAACGCTGTGCACAGCAAAAAAGCGTGTTCTGTTTGGACAGCTCTTTACAGGGCGGTTGCGTCGTGCCCCCAGCAGATCGAAGCCACAAATGAAAGAGGTTTAGTTACACAATGTGGACGGATGCAAATGTGAAGCGAGTGCAAATGTGCGAACCTGCAGCCTTTCGAGGGCATACGCCCTCCAAAAACTGGCTCTCTCATTGCATCTGAGTGTGACCGAGTATGCGCTGTAAATGCTCGTAACGGCTTAAAGAACACACTGACACACTGGCACCATCTATCGGATTGCCCTGGAACAGTTCCGATCGGCTTATAACGGAACTGGAGTTTTTCCAGTATTTGCGGGATCACATTGACGCCCTATTTATACCAGAAACAGTCTCCTATATTATGGTCAGAATTATTTCGAACCTACGGTGAAAGAAAAATGACCCCGTAAAATATGTTTAAGTGCCACCGATAGAGGGCGCGATTTGTTTTCTCGTTGTAAGTGGGTACAAGCGATGGCGTTGCATGCAGTCGATCGCACGCAAGCTACGAGCTCGTGTTTGTGCCTCCCACAGTGTTGAGTACGACTTGAGGAAGACGAAACTCTTCGTAGCCATATTTCGTGACGATTTCTAGGTATCCTCAGTGCGGATACAGACTGGGCGACCGCCACCACCGAAACGCCGCTCAGGCGGCAATCATAGCGTCAGACCCGACTTGGCGCTTGAACGGGACCGTCATCGCACCGTGCTGGTCGTCATTCCTACAGGATGTGAGCGATATTCGGGCTTGAAAATGTTCGCATGAATAAGCCAATAAACGGAGTGCAATGAAACTTTTAACAAAGGTACAAAGGGGACATTAGGTAGAGCAGATATCATACCCAACATTCAGGAGTGCAAAGAAGGAAAACACTTGCTATTATATATGCGCGGGAGGGAAACAGAAGCAGGCCATCGAGTTTGCGCTGCTGGTGCTATTACATAAAAAAAATGTTAAGGTTTTTTTGTTTTCTTTCAAGATGAAAATTTTAAAGCAGATGTAGCAGATTCGTGTGTGTGCGGAACAATATGCGAGCAGAAGCGTCAACCAGACGGTTTGATTCTTTCCTTTTTCTTCTCCCATTGCATGAGAAATATCAAGGTTTTTTTCTTGCATTTTTGCACCAAAAGCCTACACTCACGAAGTTTAAGCACGATAATTGCACCACCCTAACACATTCTTGTGAAAAGTTTGCATCTCACTCCATTCATTGGCTTATTTCTACGATTTGTTTTACGTCCGAACAACGCTTGTTCTTTCCGAAGAAAAAAACAACGACAAAATGGTGCAAATTGTATGTTGCAAAAGGTACGCGCTCAGCAGCAAGGACACCACAATGGCCGCTGATATGACGTTAGTGCAAGCCATGCATAGCTTTTTGGCACATGGTTGCAGACCCTAATACTCTGAGGGCTCTTAAACGTACGTGTATATATATATATATATATATATATATATATATATATACACCACAATGGCCGCTGATATGACGTTAGTGCAAGCCATGCATAGCTTTTTGGCACATGGTTGCAGACCCTAATACTCTGAGGGCTCTTGATCGTACGTGTATATATATATATATATATAGTCAACAGGAACATCATCAGCCAATCAGGAAATTGTGAGTTGATGATTGAATAAACCATGTACGACAAAACTCAAATGTAGCATTTTGCTGTTTTTTTAGACGTATTTTAGGCTACACTTGATCGGCAACTATTTCTTTATTAGCGTCGAGAGGTTTCGGTGGCGACTTATGATTTCCATCCGTGACGCAGTGGAAGCTAGGAGCCATCACATTCTGAAACTAACACCGCCGCAGTTGACAGTTTCTGACAATGAGTCTCTTATGCTTGTGGTTTGGCCGATCGTGGAAAGCCAGGAAGGCCGACGACCACAGCAACGCTTTTGGTCGCACACGTCGCTAGTAGGTATATATGACATGTCTCTATATTAGGCGTTATTCGGCTGAAGTCCTGCTGAGTCCGTTTCGAGTTCTAACTGATTTCCATTAATCTGCCGAACTTCTTGATTGAAACATACGTGCGTGGCAGAGTTCCGCCGATTACTGCAATGCAGGATAGCGCACGGGATGTCTTTCCCGTTTTTTCTCGGCACCTCCCCGCATTTTTCACGTACTTTGCTCGTCTTCTTCAAACAGAAAAAAAAAAAAAAAAAATCAGGAATAAAAGAACAAAATGTTTCCAGGTAGAACGGATTAAACTCGAGCGCGGAAGCCAAACCACCCTTCGATATCTCACATCGGAAGCAGTCAGTCACCTAGGGTGGAGGAGAGACCCCCCAGCAGCAGCCACCCCGTGTCCCAGGAAGACACTGAAGTCCCACTCGCCATTCTCGAAAGAAACGACTCGGGAGGGAGCACCCTTCGCCGAAGGCGACCCACCTGGGAGGGGACCAACTGAGCCGGGTACAAAGAAAAATCTCCTTCTTGCTGACAGCGTGCAAACCGATTCTAAATCTTCTCCACTCGCAGCAGTCCCTTTTGCACGTGGACAAAGAGGATGAACGCCCACCAGGAATGTCAACTGAGTCATTATACATTCAATGGCGATCTTCCTCTCAGTCTGGAGGGGGGAACTTAGAACTCGTGGAAGTCTGGTCCGTCCACGTTCAGTACCTTCTGTCCGTAATTGACCGTCTTACTGACTCCGACCCTGAGGACCCTTCCTGCTGTCAACTCAGCTTGTCAAGAGTTCATTCTGTTGAGGGACCCTGCGAAGTTGCTTAGAGAGCTTAGGCCTAATCCGATCGTCTTGGTTCGGAGAGACTGCGACTAAAGGACGCCTCTGGGGTTAGTGATCCCTCCTTGGTCTGTCTTTGTTGTCGTCGATGACCTCGTAGTTTCGATGACCTTGACCAGGATCGCAGTCGTTGGTGCCGCTGGCATTGCCAAGCGGACAGTTTGAACAAGATTTGGGGGTTCCAGAAATAGTTTGGTTTTTCATTATTGATACCAGAAACTTTCTCTATGTCGTGTTGCGACTCGAGCAACGTCTCCTGTTGTTGTGGGGATTTTCGATGATACAAAAGCAAGCACGGATGATGCTAACTCCTTTTAGAGGAATTTGAAGAACTGGAGGAAATTCTGGAAGGGGACATTTTTCGTTCTTTGTAATACGTGGTTAACTCGCTGGTTGATGATTTCGTGCTGCACTGTTCTCACAAGCACAAATCAGGTGTAATGCGGCTACGAGGGGCTTGGACACTGGGAAATATTTATCGTCCCATAATCTTCGTTCGAGTGTCTAATACCTACACTTTGCTGCATAGTGTATTTACAGGCTGCTATAAAAACTCCGAGCTTTTTGTATTCTTCGACTATACGGAGGAAATAAGGACTGGTATGTATTCCTGTTAAAACGGACATTTAATTCGCGGAACAATAAACAATGTCTCGTAACAACCAAAAAGTAGTTCTTACAGGGATTTTTGTCCTTCGTGGCAACGAAACTCAGTATCTAGAAGGCTAGAAGGACGTTTCTCAGACGTCAGGGACATTTTATTTGGTGCCCGTCCCATGACGCTAAAGCAATTGATCTACCCTAGAGTGGCATTCGAGAGCACCGAACGTCCACGTTAGACTGGGTTCTCTCGAGTATATACATTCGGGAAGCGAAGTCCCCACGATTTCATTTAGCTTCGTCCCATTTACCCCCTTCTGCCGATGTATCTAGCTTTCCCTTCACCTCTTGGTCGTACCCTAAAGTCGCGGTCCCACTACTAATACATCATACAGGAAACAGTTGGCAAACACTGTCTGGGGGCGCGTTTCTTCCTTGGATACGTCGGTCCCACTGGTCATACATAGACTGTCGGCAGGTATGTCCGAAGCGTACATACGTATCTGTACGAAGCAAAACATGCTTGGAACACGTGCTTGAGGTGCAGACACTTGTGGTCAGTGTCTGAACACCGCGTCTTCTTTTACACGAAGTACGAGCAGGGAGAGTGCGGTTTGAAGCTTATTAAAGACTAGGTGCCGTACGCGGTGAAATTTAATGTCAGTTTTATCGAATGACACCAAGTGATCGGCGAATCAGCTTGCGATCCTGACTACAAGCGTCACGTGTGCACTTCTCATGTGCCACGAGTGGCGCGCCATGACTGGCCGATCAGATGCTGTCGTTTTCACGGTACGAACAATACATTTTTGCCGTGCGTCAGGGGTCGTCCATCGTCAATTCTTCAACACATTTTAATGAACCTCGAGCAATTCGAAGCATGGACATCCAAATTTCTACCTGAAAACTATGTTAAGAGTGAATGCGCCTAACACACACCGTGAGATAGTGCTACCCGGCATGCCGACGCACGGCGTTTGCCTCTTCTAATGCGCCGTTAATACGACGTCACCCGATGTAAAGCTGAAGCCACCCGCAACAACGCCCCCCCCCCCCCCCCCTTCCAATTTCACCCTAAAAAAAAAATAACACACACACACGCACGAAGGACAGACGCGGGAATTGAAGCGACGGGAGAAGATATAGCCTCGCGGCCCATTCAATTACGCCTCGGAGCAGCACCTACGTGGAAAATGGCGCCCTGGGGCGGGAGGGGGGTCAACCGAGACAGTGGCGGGGTGGTGCATAGTTTCGCCCGAGTCCGTCCCCCTCGCCGCTTTCCTGCGAACTCCCCGCCGGGCACACCTGCGTGCCTCCTCCTTGCCTTCGCACGGGCCTCAGAGACGTGCGCGCTGGAGCGCTCTTTATGGACCCACCGCGGTCGTGTGCGTGCCTGCCAAATTCTCTTTTTCTCCCCGGGTCTTCTCGTACCCCCCCCCCCCCCCCCCCCTATTAAATGAACATTACGCAACTTCCCCCCGGTATAACGGTGCCTCTGTTCGTTTCGTACGCATTGTCAGAAGGGAGTTTTAAGCCACAGTCACATACACGTTTTGGCACCGCTCGTCCTGCTCTATCCGCCATGTTGTAAGGTCTTCCTCGTTGTTCGTGCTATAGTTCACGTGCTGCAAATCGTGACGATTAGGTGGAACCGTTTTGGACGTCCCGTGCGATCGGCGCGCGCATGCGCAGTGGATCGGCGAATCGTCCGAGAACAGCCGTTCGCCTCGAAACGACTCACAAATGCTCTCTTTTATCACGGTCAATCGCTATACAAAGCTACCTCCGCAAATATGTTTTTCCCGAAAGTACTCCGTTACTGTCAGCAAAAAGGTAAAGCAAAATAAAAAAATTGCGAAGATTTGGGATTGTTTTTACGCGATAGTTCGGATATTGCACAGACGACTACTGCGAACGAATTAATTGTCGCGAGGACCTAATTTTCCCGAATTTTGCGACTTCGACAATTTCTCAGAAACTTTATTGCGAGAATTTATCTGCAGCCGAACACGTTGCATATCACTCTAAATCGTAAAACTTGTTACCCGAAAAAAAGAAACGGAATTTACATTTTGGAAAATTCGCGAAGTATTTGGAGCGGCGGCGTATACTCAGTCGTTTACAGTATAGTTCTCGCAGAAGAGCAAAGGAAAAGAGGTTGGAAATTTGTTGAGATACATTGTTACCGGTGCGGTTAATCTAGGAGTCGAGTTTGACAGGGCGAATATTGGATAAAATCGGCGTACGCCACAAAGAGCACATGTCACTATCCTCTGTAATGTCCATAGAGTTATTATAATGTATACGCTAGAGGTTCAAATGGTGCTAGTCTGCTGCGGCAAATTGAAACAGACAGCAACCAGTCGCAAATTGACTTCCGGTAATGCGTTTCTATGGGAAAAGGTGAGTGCATTTTCTCCCCGCGCTCCCTAATAAGAGTAAACATCCCGAATAATTCGTTCGTACTAGGTAGCTTGGAACAGTTCTCAGTCCGGCAGGCGAAATAATCGGTCAGTTATGGCGCTTTTCTTTCAAATTCATTTCGTTGAAAACGGTGCTAAAACGTCTTTGTGCGTGTATTTCTGTGCACTGTCGGACACTGTTAGCGCGTACACGACGTCAGCGCTTCTCAACATGGGGGATATACGCACCAAACGAACGAAGGACATGTTGAAAACCAAGAAAGACGGCAAAAACTACACAATAACACTGATCAGTGACTCCCTGTGCATGTACGTTCAGAATAAATTGAAAGTAACGTATAGTCCGATTTTCAATAAGTGCCACTTTATTCTTTCTGCTCTGTGCGAAGGCGTTTGTTCCATATGTTCAAAACATTGCCCACACCCTCGAAAACGTTGAGAACAAGTGCCAAATAAAAGCTGCCCGATATCAAAAAAAAAAAAAAAAAAAGAGAGAGAGACAGAGCTGGCATATTATCAATCATTAAGCACCACCGGAATGCTGGTGAACCTTGAACACACTCTATATTCCTTTCGACTGTCATTTTGCTTAGAGTCGTCGCTTGTCTTTACGCACCTGCTTTGCGACACATCTTTGGGATTGAGATATAGTGAAGTTAAACAACGTTCACTGATCAAGAAAAATGCGCCAACTAAAGCAATTACACTTTTAGAAGGTTAATAAAGGTACATAATATTCGGTACGACCCGAAGAACGAAAATGTTTCATGTTGTTTTCTGGCGGAAAGACAAAATGCACGCGTGTTTTCCTATAGGAATGCACATGTAGGAGCACCGCAAAAGGTAGACTGGTTGCGGTCTGCTTCAGTTTGCCCCCCGGAAGTTGCATAGACACTAGCGCTAGTTGAACCTCGATCAACCGAACAATATAATAACTATATGTGCCCGAGTCCCGCTAGGAGCGACAAACAGAAACAACCGACTCCGCGACAAGCCTCACACACGTGCAGCGTATACACGCGATTGTACCTTTAGCAGGCCTGCAGTCTTTCGGTGATCGTAAAGTAAGCACGAGTGATCGCAATCCTGCCAAGATACCTTCGCGTGCATGCTGCACCTGCTTGCGGCTCGTTGGTTTGTGTAATTATTGTTTGTCACTTTAGTAAAACTCGGACAAAAAAAAAAAAAAACCGCTTTGACGTTACGAGGGGGCAGCAAACAAAGGTCTTTGTCAACATGCAGGCTGACTCTGGCTGAAACGTTAAATTTTATAACGAATCGATTTTTTTTTTGCTCATGTTAGGGAGCAAAGATGGCTGTATGCTCATTTTGTGGGACTTTGTTATTACTTCAGTTATTACGCAAACAGTGCGAGATACTGACGGCATTGGCATTCAAACTTCAAGAACATTAGCGTCATAAAAGGTACACGTTATTTTTGATGCATTCCAGTACGTGATATCCTCAATCACAACTTTGCTATCGCCATTCATTTAAAAGAAAAAAGAAAAAAAAAAAAAACCAGGCAGTGAAAAGTGGTGAGCGTCTTATTATCGCTTCCCAGATTAGCAGATTATCATTAGAACAACGAATTATCGAGCAAGAAACCCGCGTTTCTTCGAGCAGTCCGTGATTACACCTCGTTTCGCTTTAAGTCCGTGTACAGCCGATGCTACGAGCCAATGGGACAAAACAATCAGCCTCAAAAGCATGGCGTTCTTTATGTTTCTGTACGCGTTCGTCTAACATCGCTAAACCAATCGTGGGAAGACCCAGCGACTTGCGCTTTTAGTACGTGTGTTGGTTTGCCTGCGACTCATCTTGGACATTTCATTTTCAGTTCAGTTTAATAATCCTCACGGCACTTCAATGAAGTGCATTACATGAGAGGGGAGTGGGGGGGGGGGGTGATCTAGTACAATTTTTTTTTTTTTTTTAACGGTGAAGGTTGCCGAGAAACGTTTCGGTTTATTAAGTACAAGAGGCACGTTTACACGGGTAATATAAAACGACGAGCAAAAAGAAGTTAAGTGAAAGTGAATAAACATTTTGACTAACGCAAAAACACTTGTCCTCGCGAACGTATTATTGAATTTAGCCCGATTAGTTTCGAGTGTTATTTGAGGGAGAACATTCCAGCGAATAGTAAACAGTATAGAGAAAGCGGCATTTTAAAACTGATTAGTTATCGAGAATAAAAAAAAATTACTTCTAAGTTCTGGCCACAGCGCAAATTGATGCGAGAGGGTGGTTCATTGTGTCACACACCATAGTCAGGCGGACACGTTAAAGGCCCTCAGAACGAACTCCTTTAAAGATTCGGTGAACCAGCGATGGCCGATAAGCGCAAGATCGCGAGCTAATTCACTGGCCCTTTAACATAGTTCATTTCGGAGGCCATTAATGTGCCCATCTGACTGCGTTATTAGACAAGAAACGAGGAATGGTAGATTTTCGGAAACGTGCACAAGGCGAGCAAGTTTAGTTCTTTCAGTGAAGAAGCGAAGCTGTAGATTTTGTTAGTGGACATACGCTTGACGTCCGGGTCTTATCGGCTGCCACCAGTCTGGTGGCAGCTGATAAAATCTGTTTGCTCTACTGACGTTTAACTTTTGGTTAGCTCAGTTGATAGAGCGCTCCATAGGATATGGAAAGGTTCCTGGTTCGTTACCACGACCAGGCGGATTTCTTCGGTCGCTCACCAGTCACCTAGCTCTGTTTGGAAATTTGTCATAAATTGTCCTGTCCCCCTTGTTCTCTTTCTCCAGGCATTATTTTCGCCATTCTTGTCCAGATCGCTTGCATCTTTTGCATTATCATCGGCGATTCATCTTGATTCGCAGGGCTTGATGAGAACAGTGGGCCCTTTAGAAAATAACCAACAAATTGAAATGATCGCACGTTGTTATCAATTTAAACGCAAAGACGCAAATTTTTTATTTTTTTATTTATTTATTTATTTACAGATACTACTGCCTTCTCAAGGAGGGCGTTGTAGGACGGGCTTCTAAACAATGACTGAAACGTACAATATGGGACAAGGCCAGTGCAACGAACATATTGAAGAGCAGAAACCGTGAAACCGACAACCGAAATACTGCACAACAATGAAACGAAACAGTGAGCATCATTACACTTTGCCATGTACATTTTAGCATTTACGCTAGAAAGCGAACAAGACATTGAACGATGTTATATACACAAACGACCAACACAACTTAGTTCGAGATATATAGCTGCCAAACTATTTCAGGAGCAGTGCATTGAAAAATTGGCTAACAGACAGCAGTCACAACAAAATCAAAACAATAAGCAATAAGTAGCCTCGAGGTTATTTAAATAATGAAAAGAGCGAGGCTTTAAATGATTGGATGGAAGTCGTGTTTACGATGTCAAAAGGCAGCTCATTCCATTCAGTAATGGTTTTAGGAAAAAAAGAAAACTTGAAGCAGTCGGTATGGCATTGATAGTCTGTAAGTGATAAGGCATGGTAGCTACGTGTGCTTCTCGCAGATTTTAGAGTGACATAGCGTGACCTGTCTATTCTAAACCCATCGTTTATCAGTGTGTATAGGAAAGTGAGTCTGTTAATTTTCCTACGCGTTTGGAGGGGCTGGATACCGGCTATGCTGTATAGGGCACTCACAGAATCTAATCTTTTGTATTTGTTGTAAATGAATCTTAGTGCCCTCTTTTGTATTCTTTCGAGTTTATTTATGTTCGATAATGTGTGTGGATCCCAAATAATGTCAGCATATTCTAAAAGTGGCCTGATGAGAGATTTGTAGGCTATTAATTTTGTTGCAGATGTAGAGTGTCTTAAGTTCCGTTTCAGATACCACAGTTTGAACATCGCCTTCTGACACAGCGAGTCAATCTGGGCATTCCATCTGAGATCAGAAGATATAGTGACTCCAAGATATTTGAATGAAGAAACTTGTTGCAGAGCAGAGTTATTTAAACTGTATGAAAAGACCAACGGAGACTTTTTACGCGTTATTGTCATCGAAACACATTTTTCAAGGTTTAACTGCATTTGCCATGTCTGGCACCAGTCACTGATTTTTTTCAGTCTCGAATTGAGATTAGCTTGATCTGCGCCATCTTTAATTTCAGAAAATATAACCAGATCGTCGGCAAATAGGCGAAAATTTATGTTTATGTTGTTTCCCCAATTAAAATATTTACCGATGTTTTTTCTTTTATTTTGTTAGTTCCGTTTCATAGGCTCGTTAGCGCGTATGTCATGCCGGTTCATGGGTATTTCTAAGCCCGCGAATTCATCAGCTCTCAATGCAGAGTGGATTATAATTTCACCCGTTTGCGAAGTAATAGGTACGCAAAAATAAACTGAGTTGGCATGTCTTGCCTGTTGGGTAATGTCAACGTCTTCTTAAAGAGTGTACCTCCCCTTCCTTGGCAGCAGGTGGAAATGCCTATTGTGTTTCATGAAATGCTGTCGATTTGCTGTTACATTCGTAAACGCCCTTGTACATGCGCCTAGAAGGCACAACTAGTGTTCCTGCCTGGTGGTTGCTGAGAAAAGCCGCCTGATCCAGGATTTGACCCCGGGACCTTTCGAAGACTAGCAGAACGCTCTAGCAATGGCATGAACGAACCAGGAGCAAGCCGTCAGTAGAGCGAATTTCATGGAAATTTTTATATCTAATTATTAACGCCAGATCTTATTCCTGGGATGGTTACGATGAAGATGGCAACTGTTAATATCCGTTTGGGTTATTGACGTCTAGTTCCTGGTTAACTGAGTTGGTAGAGCGCTATAGAGGTCAGAGGATCGAATCTCGGACAAGGCGGATTTTTCCAGCGCCCACCACCAGTCTCCCAGCGGGCGAGCGTTGCGCGTCAATTCAGGTGGAAGTCAATTCATTGCTGCGTAAATCTTCTCCGCCTTGGGGTCATTTTCCTAAAATCATTATGCCTAAGTAATAGGTACGCATAAAATTTCCCTTTTTTTTCGCAACTGTTTCGTAACTTGCTGCGTGTTCAGCTCTGGCAAAAAACCGCAAAAGAAGAATACGAATACAAAAAGGGGCCTGGAATGTTGTCGGAGAATCTTTCCGCGTACGTGCAGGGGCATTCAACCGTGCATGGCGTATGCCGTCGTCTGCTCGCTTTTTGTGCTTCGTGACAAACAGTCCGTCGCCGGGGGACTTCCCCCGGGCTGTGATGAAATAGATTGCAGAAAGAAAAAAGAAATCTATGACAACATTTTGTTAACTGTAGGAAGACCGAGATCGCTTCACGTACATTTTATTGTGAACGAATGCGCCTCGGAGACATTCGTGCTATAAATTACACTTCCGCTATGTATCGCGACTTTTGACTAGGCTAGTTGGTTTGTATTAGACATGGTTAAAATAGCGTGAACTGGATAGAGACGAAAAAAGGCACATACGTCACGACTGGCGCTGACTTCATTCTAAGTTTATTGCATCATCCAATCAAGCAATATATATCGCCTGCGAACATAGAAAACACAAAAACAGTTATACATTAAGATTATATGTCTACCAATAAAACAATCAAGAAAATATAATTATTTGTCAGTGAGACACACCGACAGCATGCTGACGCACTTGTCTTCCGATTTTTTTTTTAAATAAAAAGTTTATATAATTTCTTTCTCTTTTTTGTCCTTTGCTCTCTTCAGGCACTTGGTCAAAATTCAAAAGCGCTTTGCACCCACATCATTCAACGTGCTCAGCAAGATAACCACCCAAATTGCTTCGTACCGAAACATTATGCTCGCGTGCTCTCTCTTTGAAACACCGACCCGTTTGTCCAATGTAAATACGGCCACAGCTAAAATGAATTTCGACAAAACCCCACTTGTGCGGTTAGTGTACATGACGGTGTGCTTTTTTACGCATTGATCACTTTTATGCCCAGTAAGCATAAGACATATCTTGCCAAACTTGCAAGGAGCCGAAAAAAAGGAGATTAATACCATACTTACCAGCTATATCTTTTATAAATTATGCGATACCACGTTTATATAAGGCCTTGCACTCTTTTTTTTAATCTGTTTTAAAGATTTTTTTTTTTGTGACCCTTTAAGTTTCTGTAATAGGCTCTCGCTAACACTTGTTAGTATAGCATGTTAGGGTACCCCGTAGATTTCAACTTCCTCAACTGAAGATCAAAGCCGGTTGATATTTTGTGTTCGCAACTTTTTGTAACGGCCGCCAGCAATTTGTAGTTATTACTTCTTTTTATAAGCTTGAAGTGGGCTCTTTCGAATGACAAAAGACTTTTTTTTTAATCTCGGGTTGTACAGAGCGCGACACTGTTAGCGCGAACAAGCGATCGCCGGTTTTTCCAGTTTCTCTCTTAGAAACCAAGAGGTGTCATCCAAGTTAATAATGCTACGGAAAGAGCTCATTTAGATTTATAATGTAAGCTATAAAATTTCGTGCGCGCTAATACTATTTAGAAGTAAAATGCGAAAATACGCCAATGTCGTGTTCGCGCTAACAGTGTCGCGATGTGTACATCCAGCATAAGTGTTGCTTAGAGAAATCAAGCTGCGAATCTAAAGAACTGAATGCAATTTAGGTTGCCAATTCACAAGTGAACTTTAAACCTCCCGGGTGAACATTAAAAATATCGATGATTTTCGACGCAACGTCAACTTCCATTTGTTCCATTCGAATCTCCTAAAACAACTAGAAAATCACCTACGTAACGGTAAATCTTAAGATGCATCTTCAAGATAGCCAGATATAAGTTTATCCATTTCGCCCAGATAAATACCGCAGACGGCTGGGGCGACAGAGGACCCAATACATTCACCATTTTTTTCTTCTACAATGAACTGGTCATCAAGGCTGACAGCTGTCGACTTAACATAGAGTTCCAGGAGGGTTATGAAGTTCTCACAGTTGATTCCAGTCGAATTTTGGAACTTGGTCCGTCCGGATTCCTCGATCTTGTCCCTTACAGCACTGAAGAGTCCATCATGGGGCGCTGAATAATAGAAATCTTCCACATCCACTAAGAAGGCTGATTTGGCAGTTATAATTAATCAGTCTGATGTCCTGTACTATCTCCATTGCGATTTTTACCAGAAAAAGATCATCACCTGCCAACGTGTTGACGCTTTAAATGCCGACTCACTTGGACTCGTTCTTCTCGCGCAGATTCTCAGCGAGGTTGTCCCGCGTGCAAGCACAGTATACAGGTACCACGATGCATGATGGCGGCAGCGGCGGCGTAATGAAACTGGATGTGAGATCGGTCTATTAAAATTTCTTACCATGCACTATGCGCCACCATCAAGTGGCCACGTGATCTGTAGCCGATTTTATCTAGTCGCGCGCTAGGGCTGGCAAGGCACATGGGCACGCACCGAGTAGATCCGTACCTACGGAGAGCGGGCCCAGCTGGCACGTGCTTAATTCATGCTTCAAAGTAACTGCACGATGCTCCTCAACTTCGCACGATGCTCGCGCTAGAAAAGTGTAGCTCTATAAATACGATCTACTAAAACTCTCATAGATCCCTTTCGAAATACTGCCCTGTGTTGGCAGTCGTGGAATCCCTGCACAATGGCGGATTAAAACCTCAACGTCACGGCACACTGGAAACAGCACTCACAGAAAACGGTGATGAGCACAGTGACGTTGCACTTTCGACGCTGTTTGATTGGCTCGTTGGCTCGCTTCTGGGCCGCGCTCCGACGATCGCTATCTTATGAAATAACTTGCACTAGGGTGCCTTCATGTGCGCTTTGCTTAGGGTGGAGACATCTGGCCATTTTGTCTCACACTTTTATTTTTATTTTTTGTTCAGAAGCGCGTGAAAGAACGTGTCCCTGCACGCGCTCGTGGCGCTGACTGTACTACGGCGACATTTTGTTTTCGTCGATTTCTTTGTATTTTAAACGTGAGCGCGTGCTGTCGGCATCGGGTACTACAAAGGGTGGCATCACCCTAAACAGAAGGACATTGAGGCACTCTAACTTGCACATTCCTCAATGCAGTACAGAGCGCGACACTGTTAGCGCGAACAACAGATCGCCGGTTTTTCCAGTTTTTCTCTTTGAAACCAAGAGATGTCATTCAAGTTATTATTGCTACGGAAAGAGCTCATTTAGTTCTATAATTTAAGCGATGAAATTTTGTGCTCGCTATTACTATTTAGAAGTAAAATGCGAAAATGCGCCGATGTCGTGTTCGCGCTAACAGTGTCGCGATGTGTACGTAGCCATTGTGCCGTGGTTCCGATTTTCTAATAATCGGCACGTGACTTTCGAAAGGGTCTTATTACTGTTACGGCTCGGCTATTCCCGTCATCGCAGCGATTGGGGCACGAGCCACTGCCCGAATACATGTCGAGGCATGGATTGTCACGAGGCCAAATGGAACGCTCACGCAGTGGTCATGACCACCGGAAGAGTCGCTTTTACCTATTGCCACCGCGGGGATCGCTAAGTTTGATGACAAAAACCTGGGGATCACATTGTTGACAACGCCAACAATGCCATCCCCACAACCGCGTTCGTCATCGAGTTTTGCGAAAGAGAGACTGAAAGAAAACCTCCGCTTTTATCCCTGAAATCACGCGGCGACAACGAAGTCTCTTGATCAGTGGAGCTGCTTGCAAATATGCTCGGCCTCACTAGTGCCAGTAAGCTTGTGTACAATGAGAAACATTTCCACCCAATATCGTTGCACGGCCCCTTTAAAGACCTCACGCTAGCAGTCGTACGACACTGGCTAAATTCCTCGTCTGCAGCCGGAGAGACACGCAGACGTCCGTTCGGGGATGACCGACTTCGCGGTGTCTAAACAAACACGCCACACAATTACCGAGATATTTGATTTAAGGACAATTTCAAGACACTCTGCTCGCCATAACTGCTATATATTCGGGCTTCGTAGTTCATTCAGTAGTTCGTCTTGCACCATTAATTTCCTCAT
This sequence comes from Ixodes scapularis, assembly GCF_016920785.2. Classification (NCBI taxonomy): domain Eukaryota; kingdom Metazoa; phylum Arthropoda; class Arachnida; order Ixodida; family Ixodidae; genus Ixodes; species Ixodes scapularis. The sequence continues at coordinate 121,638,476 of NW_024609846.1, forward strand.
TGTCTGTTTGTTTTTATGCTATGCGACTTTCCCATTGCTTCATATGCACTACCTGTTAATAAACTGTCTGAAATATTTGGACAGTTTACACGATATGCCTATAGAAAGATAGCCTGACAAAGACGCTAGAATTGTCGCCGTTTTAGTATATATAGAAGCATGACGGTATACACGCAAAATGTTTGATTGCGACATAGTAGCCTCCGAATCGTGCCCGCTTCGGACGCACTTGTCTTGGTTCGGTGACTTCAAAGAGCCGGCAAAAAGCTGAGTTTTAATTTTTCACGCACCAATATCAGGTCGGAACGATGGGAGCTCGCTTCCTATCGAAAACCGGAATGTGCTAAGCCTTCCTGACGACAGCTGCGAAACAAATCGGAACTCCGCGGTATTTAAGAGATAAAAGACAAATCGATGTTTAAGAAAAAGAAAATATAACGTAGAAAATGTACATATAACGTTTCCAAATTTTTTACTCGATAAGGAATAGCGTGACTAATAGTATAATATCTAAAAAAAAAATTGCTTGTTTATTGTTGTGAAATAAACTTACTTGATAAGAAAGAGCGTGACTAACACACCCCTGTTTCACGGGTAATTCCGAGGCCTTCGCAACGAACTTTAAAAGATTCGCCGAAACAGCTCGCATCTCGGCGACTCTGCGTGTGCCTCTTCGGCGCGCGCTGGTTCGCCGATTCTTCTAGAGGCTTTTGAATTGTCCGTGAAACAGGGTAGAAACTAATTTAATCGGAATATCGGGACTCATATTACAAACGGGTTCGTAGATCCCACTGGCTTTCGAGAGATTAATTGTTGACGTCATGTCCCGGTTGTACGATTACGAATCGAATACACATGTCAAGCTTGGAAGGAAAAAAATCAAATGTGGTACTTCCAAAATAAGTTGGTTTAAGTCTCGTCATGACGAGACAGTAAAGCATTCATGCAGGGTGATGCAAGATTGTTTTATGCGCTTTATCTAACTCTACTGGGGCTTTCACAATGACAAAAAATGAGCATATTTCAATTTTTTATTTATTTTTATAGATTTGCAAGTTTTATAGGTGAACGATAACCCAAGTGCGGCTGTTATTCCGAAAACACGAGACCAGGTTATCAAATTTCATGAGTTCATCGCTTTTTTCACGCGTTATTGCATGGATAGTTATTCTTAGTTTAGCAATGTCGTAGAAACGTCGTGAAACCTTTTTACATAATGTCTCCAGGGGTTTATGCAGTTTGGTTTTTTATAGGCCAAAGCAGCTGCTTACAACGTTGGTTATGTTATGCTGCGAATATTTCGCGTCTTTTCTGCATTAAAAAGAATTAAACAATGTTTAAATAAAAGTGACTCGGACCTATAACGATATCAAGTCGTCCTGCCAGCCAAAAAAAAAAAAAAAAAAATTAATGGGAGTACAGGGTAGCGAGCATTCCGACAAATCACCGCGCCTCCGATGTATATTATGAGAATACACCGTGGTTACCGGTCCATACTGTGGTGCTGCGACTCTCCGCTTAACGCATCGAGTCCGGACCTTAGCCAACGGTATCCGATCCCATGCAGCCAATCAAACAGTGCAAAAAGTGCTTTGTCACGGCGCACGTCGTCTTTGTGCGTTTGGTATCTCCGCTAAACTGATCAGGGGAGTAATGTATTGTGCCGAATCCTTGTGTGTTTTATGCCATCTCTACCTAATCCTCTATTGATATTGGGAGGTTACTAACTCCTAAAATTTCATCGCATCTTCATCATAAGCGCGCGCGCACGCACGCACACAGACACACAAAGTCGTCTTCTTATAAAACGTCTAGGTAATTTGTCAATTAATTAATTCCCAAAACTACGTTTTCCCGGAACCACCTTCGATTGTATGCGGTCTGCATATATATATGTTAAATGTAACATCCATCTCTAAACGTCGTTTTCCAAAATTTTTCATTTGAACAACTCCAAAAGGCTCGTCCTTTTGTTCTTATAGGCCCTGATTTCGATTTCGTTGTGTGAGTCTGCAGCCCATACCTCAATGTAGTGCCCTCGTGCCCTGAGGGATGACTAAATGAACGAGGCTCAAATAACTTGCTAAATCAAAACCCCCACGCCCCCCCCCCCCCCCCCCCCCCCATAGAAAAAAAAAAAAAAGGTTTGACAAGATGTTACACGAAAAGAAAACAATAATTTCAAACACAGCGTTTCCTAATGAGGAATTTGTGCTCCTTGTGGCTCGCAAGACGTATTGAAGCTCCTCAAAGACACGGTATTATGCGTACAAACACAATAAACTGCAAGTCATCCACAAACCTTCGCATCGAACCACCACAAACAGCGGAAGTTTCAAGCGTCTAACCAGTACAACGGATGCATTCATCGATTCGGCAGTTCCGGGTGGCATTTGTTATTGGAACGACCTTCCCAATTCTATCCGTTGCTGCCACCATCTTGTTTCGTGAATCATTAGTTTCCTTGTTCGCATAAGTAACTAGTTCCATTTCTTATGACGTGTTATATGAGTAATGTTCATTATGACTGTAATTAAGTTTTTTTTTCCTATTATTATTCCTGTTCTTTATCGTTGTGTTTACATCGAGCGTTATTTTGTTCTTTAGATTTTGTTCATCAATAGTGGATAGTTACTGCTTCGTTCCAATTTTCTTTTTATGTTCTGTCCCCCCCCCCCCCCCCCCCCCCCATTTTTATGTAATGTAATGCCCTGCTGGACTTTTAAGGGTGCAATAAAGAAATACCAGGATGCAAAACGTGGAGTGCGTGGAAGGCCGTCACTTTACTCCACCACAAGCACCTTAACGTTGTTGCCGATGAGAACACAGCTTTTCCGATTTGCCGCTACAAATTTCTTTCCGCGTACACATCAACGCTCGGCGAGCCGTCTCTCATCCCTTCGATGGAGATTGCTTCAGCGCGCTTCTGTAATTGCTTCGACGTCCAAAGGACCCGAGGCGAGAGGTGAGCGCCAGCCTTTCTCCCTGGCACGGGCTTAGCGCCCACGTTGATTGATGAATGATACTCCTTCGGCTGCTTTCTTCTATGCGGGACGCCTCGTATTCGTTAGCCGATGGGGGAAAAAAAAGAAACTTCGCTAAGAAAGTCTCTTCTTGCATTTCTTTTTTTATAGTTTACACTTTTTTTTTTTTTTTTTTTTATTTGGCAAGAGCCGAGAAAAACAACCTCTGGATGACTTCGAACGAGGGTCATATTCCCAAGAGGAGACTACTTAAGTTGCCGTGTAAAATTATATCTCTATAATAATCGAATATGATCTTGGCAATATAAAAATAAAACAAATGGATTAATGTAATCGGTTTTTGGGCATCCCATATTGTGAAATTCATCTCACTCATAAATCGCTTTGTTCTGACGTGCGTACGGGTACACATGACTTCGAGAAGCACTTCAGCAATGCGTGCTTCAATGGCCAGTGTTCCTCAACAGCGGATCATGCAGGACGTAATTTCAAGACAGGGTCGGCCGTAATCGTAGGAATCTTGGAAGACGGGCCCTTTTCCGACATTTGCAAGCTGAAATGACGTGCCACGTCACTGCACCAACTCGGAACTAGCATATATGAGCAAAGGCTGTCGTCTATTTGGGTAAGTGAATTCGAAGCTAACGGTAGACTGAGAGCTGGTCAGAAATTGAGTCCGCCGAAACTAAAGGCCGGAATGGTCTAATCGGTTAAGGCGTGGCCCGGATAGGCGAAGGTTGCGAGTTCAATTTCCGCTCCTCGCCCAATTTTTCGCCAGATCTCTTTCTCCTTCCCTAACTTGAATGCAGTAAACTCATTAATCACTTTCTCCCCTCTTCCACAATTCGAACATATCTATTACATAACATTCGTCAACGATGCGCTTATACGGTTTTGCGCAGGTGAGTTATACGGTCAGGGGGACATTACGTGGGTGGTTAATCTTTGCGATAAGTCGGCTAATTAATTAAAATTCGTTAATTAACTTTTTAATGAGTGAAAATAGACAGATGGTTTCAATTAGAAACTGACTGAACGTCATCGAAAACCGCTAAATTAACTTTTGTTAGAACGGCTTGGAACTCGTGAGAAACTCGGGGGTGCGCCAAAGTTACCCGCAAATGGAGCGCGGGACGAACCTAATCGCGAGACCTAAGAGAAGTTGAAAGTCACACGTCACGCAGACGGGGCTGATGAACAAAGCGCAAACCTTCGCTGCGGACAGGATACAGAATTATCTGCGTCTCACAGATGTGCATGTTCGAAGGATGATGTTTGCGTCAAACATATGTACGCTTCAAATAGATGTCTGCAGGTAGCTTTTGGTTGACCGATGTGGCCGTCATACGAGGGGAAAAAAAAGAAAAAAAAAAAAGAAAACAACGTTCAGACAGTATTTGCAGACCACCTTTTGTATGATGAATTAGCAGCTGCGTGGTGACCACGGCGTTAAGCCTCGAACAATGTTAAGTACGAGTTCGCTGATTTTGTATACAGTCAGTTCATCAAGGAGTAGGAATTTTAATCCCAAATGTAAGGAATATATTTTTTTGTAAATGTATTTTTTTAAATCGTAAGTGGAAGTACAGGTTACAGAATTTTGCGTTTTAAAGGACGCTTTTCATGTCTGTGAAAAGTTAAAGACCTTTCCGGGTTGTGAAAATGTATCACTGATTCTGAGGGTGCCATTGATTCGGATGTACAAACGATGCGCAGTATTTGTTTTGTTCGATTTCTACGTATGCTACCAGATATTCCCTGCAAACGTACGCCTGAATTCGACAGAATTCGAAAGCGACGAGTATACTTTTTGAACCAGCAGAACTCGTACAAAACAAAATGTAGTCAAAAGTACCGAGGGCAGACAAAATTGTTCCCATTGTCGAGGAATGAATACCATGTCGCTCCAAGCGATGCTTTTCAACACGTGCGATCGAAACGCCCGAAAAGACCCAAACCGTTGAAGAAGCTTTTCTTTTTTCTTTGTAAATACAGTGTAAAATTCTTATACTTTATCAGATTTTGTGTGATATGCTTATTCCGCGGTGACTTCAATTTCGTTAGATTATATCCCACAACTCGACCATCGTATACAGTACAGGCTTGATCAGATGGGGCGGCGAACCCTACACATGCGCATGTGTAACAGGATTCTCGTAGAGTGAAATGTCTGACGTCACATCCCTGGGACGTTACCCCGGAGCGGTCTGATATCATCGCCTCGGGGGTAAGGTCTTACGTATTTTAAGCAATCTTGGTAAACTTATTAAGATGGAAAGATTTTCGCCCTTTGGTCGAACGTTGGCCCTTGCCCGCCAGTGAATTCTAGAAATAATCCAACTGTGATAGAGTCCTACACCTGATCCGTCCCTTGTTAGTTACTCCGTTAAGCTTGTCTTTATAAGGTGAGATTTTTGTGACCTCGTAAAGGTATAAACTTGACGTCAGGTTTATACCATTTTGATGTAAATTTCAACCTAACGTCTTGTAAGATTGTAAAGCTGACAACTTGACGTCTAACTAACATTTTTTAGGTGTAAACTTGATAGGCTTCCCTTTATGTAGTGACATCTTACACCTGTTTTTTCGAAGTAATCTTGATAAGCTTCCCTTTCTTAGACGAGATATAACACGAACCTTGTTTTAATTAAACTTCATAGGTCTGAATATGCTCACTTTTTTGTGATGCCATCTTAACCTTGATTGTTTAGGTCACCATCTTTGAGGAGCATGCTTTCTGATGATGCCATCTTACACTAACGTTTTTTTTTTTTTTTTGAGTGATCTTGGCAAGTGATACATTTTTTTAACAGTGAATTAGAATAATTTGTCCGAACGTTAACACGAAGCCCGCGCTACCCCAACGCCAGTAAAGGCGCCAGTTCCGAGACTATACAAATCTACTCCGATCAAGAAGTATAAAAAAAGAAAAAAAAGCGAACTGGTGTAGGCTAGTAAAGGCTAGTGCGCGTGCCACGAGGATCGAGCAAGCCGGAGAGCCCACCTTGGAATGGATAGCCCGTGAAGAGCGGCCTGATGGACGAGAGCGCCGAGGCCATGCTGGGAGTCGCCGAATGGGTGCCCTGCATCCAGCAGCGTCCCGCCGCGGCCGCCGCCGCGGCGGCGGCCGCAGGGTTTCCCGCCGACCAGTCCGAGCCCAGGCCCGCGAACGAGTTGCCCTCCAGCGCCGAGCCGCCTCGGTAGCCCCCGGCCACGGGCGCCAGGCTGCACCCCGCGCACGCTGCGAGCACCCACACACCACGCACCGGCGCCTACGAGTACACGGCACCACCCGTCGAAGCGTCAAAACCGCCGCCGACACTCCACGTTGATGATCCTCTCGGTCGGGGAGTCCGTCCAGGTGACCGCTTCGTCGAATCTCGTCCGACAAACTCTTCCACAAACGGTCAAGAACTCTGTTGGCCGGGAAGTAGTCGCGGCTCGCGAGCGATCGCCTCGCAGCTGGTTCGTCAGAATCTGACAAGAACGGTGACGGCGAGTAGTCACCGCAGTCACCGCAGTCACACTCGAGTAGCCGATAGCGAGTCGCCCAGGTGCACGAGATGGGTCCTGGCGAAGCGGCGTGAGTCGGCGAGAGGACGGCCAACTCGAGTGAGCGCGTGCCACGCGCGCTCGGGACTCTGCGGCCGGCGGAGTGCCCGCAGTTTGAGCGGGGTGGGCGGCGCGCCCGCTCTCGGGGGGGCCGGTTCTGCGCGGGGGCTTCCCATTGGACGCCCGCGCGGGACCCTCCCGTCGACGACAGCGGCGGGCCCTTTGTTTCTCCCCGTCCCGAGTGCGTGGGAAACGACGCAGAGAGGGACACGCGCGCGGGGGTCCGGCGCAGGTCGTGCACCGCGGCGGGTGTCCGGCAAGGGTCCCGCCCCCGGCCGGCAAGACCGACGCGGGTGGGCGTCCCTGCAGCGAGCGGTCGGCCGGATCGCCGGCGGCGTAACGGGGACCCCTTCCCCTGCGGCGTCGCTTCCTGTTCCCCGGGCCAACAAAGGAGGCGAGCAGGCGACTGCGAAGAACGCGGCGTCGCTGAATGGCTCCGGTCACGGCAATGGAGCCGTTGGCTCCGGACGATTCGCTTCCCCCGCCGGGCCCTCGTGTCGCCGGAGCGGCAGTCCGCTGGCCTCACGCCACCGCCATTGCGAGGCGAGCGGCCCTGCAGTATACTGAATGGCCGGGCGAGGTAGTGCTGCATCATCACGCGATGAGCGCAGACAGCATGGCGCGTTTTTCTACACGCGAAAACGCGACGCGCTATGAACGCTCGCGCGGAAGCTGACGCGGGGGCAGTGTTGTACACGTTCCTCAAAAAAAGGAACGAAAGCTCGTTCCTCGTTCCTTCTGATTTTTGGAACGCGTTCTCGTTACAAGTTACATCTGTGAAAAAGGAACTCGTTCCCGTTACAGTTTAAGAAATGGAACGTATCGTTACATATACGTTACATTTGTATTTCGCTAATTACTATATTTTGTTAAATCAAGCAGCGTTCTTTTTAATCCATCCCATTAGTAGTCAACATATGAGTTTGTACGTCGTCATGGAAGGGCAACAAGAGAAGAAAACAAGCGGAAGCAGGGTTTCATTTGTTGATATATTCAAGTTAAAAATCTAAGCCTTTCACCATATTCATGTTTGTAGTGGACGATTCAGATAAGCCGAATGTACTTTTACCCTACAGTGCACGAGCGTTTTACAACAACCTCACACGTTTCAATTGAACAAAGTCCCTTGTTCGAACTTAACAGCTGCTGCTTCTCGATGTTGCTGTCCGCAAGACGAGCAAGTGGAGGAGGTGGTAGGCTTTTTGGAAGGTCAGTTTTAAAAACTTCAAATACTTCTTTGTAAGGTTGGCTTTGTTGTTCGGGATACAAAAGTGCGTTCGATGTCTGGCAATCTGTGATCTCGTTGTAACTGTAGGTCTCGTTATGGAAGTTCACAAGTAGCTGTCGGCCTTAGATTTCTGGGTGTATGAGGATTCGTGAAACCAAAGTAAGTAGCCGAGTTTGAAACAACCCTCTTTCTTTGTCTTTTCCTACGACCAAAAGCCTTGCTTTTTGTACCGCTGTTTCGGGCACTACAACACGAATCAATATCCACCAGCTCTCCTGCAACCGAAACTGTCAGCAAGCGAGGACCACACAAAATAATCCATGAGATTAGTAGCCAAAGAGGTAACGAGATCCCGCACTTTGTAGTTTCAAAATTTCCCTGATCGAAATAAAATAAAAATTACCCACTGGACGCAAAAAAGGAACGCCGTTACTCTTTCCGTTCCAGTAAAAATGTAACTCGTTCCCGTTCCAGTTCCAGCGATGCAAAATGGAACGTCGGCGTTCCCTCGTTCCTCCTAAAAGGAACGCGTTCCATGAACGCCGTTCCTTGGAACGCCGTTCCGTACAACACTGCGCGGGGGCACCCGCACGCAGACGAACCAAGGCACCGCCGGCCGCGCGTTATCAGCGTTGCCAGATAACAGAATTCTCAACACGCGATGTAAATGTTGACGCAAATACTACAAAATGAGAATTAAATGAACAAATGAGTAAATAAAACGGGTTCGTGCGTCAAAGAAACATCTTTTTCAATTTTTATATGGGAAATACAAATGCTTTTGAAAACTTTGAAATGTGCTGATTGCGGAACATCGTACTGTGCAGGATCACGTGATAATTCGGCCGACCCTCATTGGGCGAGAGCCGCTTCGACGCCTCGGCGCGCGCGTCTTTTTCTGGGTCGGCTAGAAACCAACGCTTCCGCGAAAACGCGCGCCCGCGCGCAGGAAATGACGTCAGTTTGACGCCGACGCGCCTGAATGGCGAGCAAAAACGCGCCATGCGGTCTGCGCTTTAGACGACGCCATGTTGCCTCCGAACGTCGGCAAACTCTTGCGAGGCTTCTGAGGGTCTGATCGAGGGCTGTAGTGACGGCCTTGTAATGGGATGCCTATGAGGAAAAACCTGCCAGGATTTACTTATCTACTTCAAAGTGACTTTCGGCAATACGTAAAGCAATATTCGATATCTTGCACCGATAGGTTTTTGTGTTTGGGGGTTCTGGCACGCACATTTAGTATATATATCCACCATCGGTTATCTTCCCCGCGTAAAGTGGTTCAGCCCACACCCCTCATAAATCTCCAGCACAATTGTTTTCGTATGTATCCGGCTGTAAATTTTCTTTGACATTGGTCAACAACATTGGGGTCTCTTTGGTAAATCTGAATGACGCCAGGTTACGTAGATGAAAAGCACAGGCAGGGCACGAACACTGATCGAACACCTCAAAACACTTGAAGCAGGAAAACGAACGAGAAGGGAGGACCCCAGTTATGAAAGTTAGGGAGAGCAGAAAGGGGTTGAAGGTTAACCCATGGTGAGCTATCAGGTATACCTACTATCTAAAATGTTGGTAATGTGACTTCAGCGATGTAGCGACGAATCCAAGTCTGTTAAAATACAGTATCGATTACCTGTATTGGCAAAGATTTATCTGTTCCTGACTTGCTAGGCTTTCAGTTCTATCGGGTATCAAATGTCGGGATTGATCATGCAATCTTCGAAGTACCAACCCTGACGGTCGATGTCACGTAGGCTGCAAGCGCTGATCAACACGTGGACGTTCCCTTCTAAACCGATCACAGTGAATATAATCAAATGTTCGATACATCCCGTTTTGCCTGTTCACAAAAAGCCAGGCAGGAGGTGTTCGGGATGTTTTATAATATAACTTCTCCGTGACTGCTACGTTGCGAAGCAGGCATTTACAGTAGAAGACGCAAGGTGCAGTTTGCTAAGGGGGCATCACTGGGAATAGGAAAGTTTAGATGAGTGCCAATTCAGTAAAGAAGATAATTGCTTTCGTGTTCATCAAACCAGGAATCTTCTCACAATTTCTCACGAACTTCAAACGGCGCACATCGTCAGCTTTTTTCTTGTAACCCTACAGTTCTTGAACGGGACGGCCTTTGGTTACTCTCCGGCCTGGCTCCATGGGTACCATGCCTGTCTGGAACATGCGATCCGATCGACCTGGATGGCGTCCCTTTCATCGACGGTTTCAGTACACGGAATTAAGACGACCACCAGGCGACCGAGGCAATCACCTTTTCCGTTATCAACGAGCTTCACCGAGGTCATTTTGGAACAGCCACATCGACATCTGTATCATCGCATTGGCCCAGAAAGCTGCGCAGCCTCGTCATCGTGGATCGTCAGAGGGCATGGAAGCACAAACGATGCTCATCGTCAACTTTTTTTCTTCTAATCCTGCAGGTTAGTAAAGTTTCTATTGTTTTAAGTCTTGACGTCTGTACAATATTGCTTTTATGCCCAGAAGGTTTGGTGAATTCTTTCAGTGTAACTGTTGCAATGAGTTGAATACACTAACCACGGACACACTAATGCTGAACATATATCTAAGCTTGCGCTATGTGAGCGTGTTGGGGCTTTTTAAACATTTAGAAAGTGGAGACACATAAGGGACGATACAGACAACCCTTATGTGTCTCCACTTTCTAAATGTATATCTAAGCAGCTTCATGCATCGCAAGATACGAATACGCGTATTCAGAGTGTTGAAGACGGGCAAAGCTAAGCTACATAAGTCATGGCTATAAATATCTGTATACGGTTTCCGCGATTGAAGTCGTCTTCAATCGATGAATAGACCTTTTTCGAAAGTCCTGTGCTGATTGTGAAGGTCGGGGAACCACCGCACAATGGTGGAGCCACGGACACTGCTGTATACGTGCAAACCTAAACCAAGAAAAAACACAAGGACAAACGCAACATACTAAACCCGAAGGTCGCGTTGCATTCCTGCGTTCGATTATAGTTTAGCCGGTGAAAACATACGCATGACAGACAACGAGCGAGGTAACGTTGCGATTTTGGCACTGCCGTGTTTGCATCTATCATCTCGTAATAGCGTTGACTGTGCTATGTCATATGTGCCTGCCATTCTGCGGAGATTCCACAGCTTCCAACAGAGGGCGTAGTTTTGAAAGGGGTCTATTATACACCGCGAGTTGGCTGGTGCCAACCGATCTAGTCAGAGCATTAAAAAAAATTGTTTTGTATACAGTAGATTAGATGAGATGTCAAACCAGTCACGCAGAGATAATCTTGTGTTTCCCGGTGTGTACGATTGCGCTGGTGAAACGTGGGCCCTGGCAGAATAATGATAAGATGGTTCGCTCACTTTCACAATTAGCTTCGTTTAATATCTCACGCGAACAAATTGTGCGTGCTCATCGTTTGGGCCTTTTTTTACAATGGGAAAGCGTCGTCCCATTTTAGTGAAGTTTCGGTCTTTTAAAACGATAAAGAAACTGTTCTCCAGGCCAAGTTCAAATTAAAAAAAACAGACGTTTGTGTTTGAAAAGACTTTAGAATGGAAAGCCTTCAGGCAAACGTGGTTAAGCTAAACTATAAGAAACTTTTCTTAAAAAGGAGTGTTATGCGTACTACGCGATCAAAGACCAGTAGCCACACGCCTCGTCGCCAAGTTTCTTTTGCAACACCAATATCTGATTTTCACACGACGTCTACTATTTTTTATATCAATTAACCTAACCAGAGGTTTCCCCAGGAACCGTCATACGCTAAACATCTAGGGCTAGGCGTCGATTAAAACTTTTAACCCGATTAATCGACACCCTTTGGTAGATTAATTAATTGAACAATCGGCTTCGTTCATTCGCAGGCATAATAGTTTTAAAGAAGTAAAAACTAAATCGCTCCTTCGCTGAATATGTAATAAACGGCGCAATGTAAAATTTCGGATTTTAAATCAATGCCCAGCCCAAATCAATCAAATCAAAACTCTGAACTACATCAATATGTAGTTCAGAGCAGTCAAAAGACACCCGGACTAAAAACTATTACTTCAGTCGGAGAGGCAAAGATCTTCGCTGATATATTATCCGGCAATAGCAAACTACTCTGATTGATCGAAACAGCCCCTGCTGTTCTAAACAGACACTCGCACGGCCTTGAAGCGGCCGGGGCAGGTAGAACCTTCTCCACCTGGTTGGAGTTACATATTTTGCTCATTTACTAAGTCAAAAGATCACCTAAAGTTGGCCTTTATACAAGTGTACTCGTCCGCGTCTGTGTGGTGAGAACGTAAAAGTTTTATTTTCTTTTGTTTGCGAAGGTTTAACCGACTGATCGGTTAAAATATTAATCGTGATTAAATCAATAATTGATTCATCAGTAGGTTAATCGGAAAATTCCCAGCCCTATAAATATCACGTTAACGACTAATCGTAAACAATTCTGGAACGTTAATCCGAACTGTCAGTCTAACGTTGCCAGTCAGACATAGATATACCAGCAACGGAAAGTGCAATTGCTTTAAATGATGCCTTTAGTATGTCCTTGACAACCTCTCATGTTAATCAACTACCGGTATTGTCTTTTCCTCTTGTATTGCCAATGGACCCAGTGGTAGTTTGCGTGATTGGTGTCGCTGGCATTATAAATAATATAAAGCTTTCATCATGGTGCCGGAATGGATGGAAGTAGCAGCAAATAAAAAAAAATGTGTTGTTCAATAATTCTCTCAAACATTTATACGCAGACTCTTCAACATGGCGTAGTCCCAAGCGATTGGGTGATTGGGAAGGTAGTTCCTTTACAGAAATCTGGCGAAAACATAACCCATGCAATTATCGGTCGATTTATTTAACAAGAGTGCCATTCAAAATACTTGAACACGTCATCTATTCACATTTGGTTAATTATCTTGCAACTAATGACTTCTTCAGAAGTTCACAGCACGGCTTTAGAAAACATTTCACTCGTGAGACGCGGCTATCCTTCACGCACGGTCTCCATCATTCTCTCAATGATCATTGTGATACTGATTGTTTATTTTTAGATTTATTTATCAAAATCCTCGACAAAGCTTCCCACAAAATCTTTCGTAAATTAGAATCACTTAACATTCACGTCTGTATACAAATTGTAATGCCTTTTTAACTAACCGCCTACAATTCGTCACTGCTAAAATTACGAATTTTTGCACTGTTCCAGTCAAGTCGGGTGTCCCGCACAGTACTTGACCCGCTTCCGTATTTACATTAAGTACTTCGCACTGAACTTGTCTTCTTCTGATGGCCTGTTTGGTGATGGTTGCGTAATAGACCGGAAAATAACATCTGACACAATTCTGCTCTAATCTGATCTTTATCACTCGGAGAGTCAAACAGCGCAACTAACGGAGGCAGCTCAGCAAATCACGACGCCGAAACATATGTCTAGATCCAGGCACATAGCCAGGATTTTGATTCGGGGAAGGGGAGGGGGGGAGGCTGTATGAGGGGGAGGGGGAGAGGATGCTGTCCGAGGGGGAGGAAGGAGAGGAGGCTCCAGGCAAAATAGAAGATTTCGAGGGGGGGGGGGGGGCGGGCAACTCCATGCCCCCCCCCCCCCCCCGCCCCCTTCGTGGCTACCGTGCCTGTCAAGACCAAAAAACGCACTCTGAGTTGTGACATTAAGCAATGCACAACGTCACGCTTGCATTGCTTAAAGGGATACTTCAACGAAATTTGAAATATTCCCGTCGTGTTCAAAAATAGGTTGAATATGATCCACAATATCCGTAAATGACAATCACACGTTTGTATTTTGATCCTGGTGGCTGTATTTTTCGTTATAAACGGCCCACTCTGGCAAGCGCTCGGAGAAGGCCCAGCTTAGAGCACGTGAGATCCAACGCAATCGTGACGTTGGTCGTCTCAAAATTAGCAAAGCTACGGCGAGGCTGACGTAGAGAGAATGGCCTAGTCGTTCCAGCCACCGAAGCGGCTGCTTTTGTACGAATTTTGAGTGACGGGTTAATCTTCTATAATCTTGTAGGGGGACAATAGCGAACTCTGCGACACACAAAAGGAATTCTCGGGAAGAGGGGAGTTCCTCCTTCCCCCCTTCTCTCGTCGTGGCCGAAGACGAGACAACCTCCGTCACTAGCTGTCAAGGTTCCTAGACGAGCATTACAAACGAGGCGTTAGCGACATCCACCAGGTGCTCTTTGCTAATCGTTTAATTCGTTTTAAAATTCCTTTTCGAAACTTTTTTTTAACAAGATATTGGTATGTTCCATGTGATACTGCTCTTTTGGACACATATAGACCAAAAAAATGAGCGCCGAAATTTCGTCGTAGTATCCCTTTAATGCCACAACGGAGACTGCGTTGTTTTGGTCTAAACATGTTTCGGCATCGTCATTCGCTGAGCTGCCTTCGTAAGTTACGGTTTTTGGCTCTCCCAGTGTTGGTGAGGGAAAGAAGACGCAGGGTTTTTTTTTAGAGTGTGTACACTTATAATCTTGAAAGCATACTGAACCAAACATTTTAGTGTTCATAATAATTAATAAGTGGCACATGATCTTTCCACGAGCCTGCAGCCTCCGCTATGAGCGAGCACACGCGACGAACTTGGTGTCATAGTCCTCCATCAACATTTAAGATGACAGTGAAAAGTATCGGCTCCGAGCAAAAGGAGAATAAAAACAGGCATTTCATTTTCACGAGTAAAAACTTTTTACACCAATTAATCGCCTTCCTTTACACCAGACCTCACTCTAGAGATGAAAAGCTTGTCATTTCATCTCTAGTTTCATTTCCGCGTCGGAGCCCAGACATTTAACTGCCATCTTAATCGTGAATGGAGGACTCTGACTTCAATTTCGTTGCTTGTGCTTGCGCACACCGGCGGCTACTGGCGCGTGAGGTCGTGCGCCACTTATAATGGACAGTGAAATGTTTGGTTCACCATCCCTTCAACAGTAATCCTCTCGCTTCAGTGGCGGTGTTCAAATATCTTGGTGTTCATATAACGCTTAACATTTCTTGGAAAATTCATAATGCGTATTTAACAGCGCTAACCGTATGTTACGATACTTACAGGGAAACAGCTAGAAGCGGCTTTGTATTTGATGAAACACACTTTATCCGTCTTCATTAAGCCTCCAAGATCTCGAACATTCAGATTATTTTTCATTTTGGTGTATTGAGGCTGCAGAATATCAGCGTCGAAGTGGCGCTAAAGCCCCTTCTTCTGGTAGCGCGACGTCACAAAAGGAGTTTTGAAAATCTCCACACTCGTGTTGCGCGTCTTCAGCGCCGCATCATATATAGCTATGCACGCGCACTCCTGCTGTTCTCAAAAAGGTAAAAAAAAAAAAAAGAAGAAGACATCACGACTGGTGTTAATGCGGGGGAATACTGTACCTGGCAAGCTTGGAATAACACGAGCTTCCCACACGAGCGACACGCGCTTGGCGGCCGAAAAATCCTCTTATGGCGTTACGACTGGTCGGATGTTTTTCATGTTTTCTCGCGTTTAGTAAGATCTTCGGGGAAAAGAAACGTGAAATTGAGATTTACGGGATAAAACTATGCTGGAATCAACCTTTATATCATTTCTTTAAAGAAGTATTCCATCTTCCCTTTAAAAAGATTATGAAAATATTTTTTGCCTTCTTCCTCCTTAGCTTTAATCCTCAACTTTAAAGCGAAATGAGAAATCACATGGTCGTGACATGCTTGGGCACCGGAGGCAACGATTCCAAGCTTTCACCGACCTTTTTAAGCCCATCATGGAACTTGTCATTCTCAAGTGAAGACAGTGCCGTCAGGGCACTGATTTGCCACGAACGCGAATTAGAACATTCGTCGACGGATCGATTGTCGACGAGCATATTTTAACAAGCAGGTGAGTTTGAAAGAGCAGGAGACAGTTTGAACGATCAGACGGTCGGTTGAGCCTGAAGACGCACCGAACGTGGTCTGCGGGTGGTCCGGACAACTTGACGATTTTCCCGCGTTATGTACGACCGAGTTATGCGGTGCTCGTGTCCAATGCGTGAGCTGGGTTCGGCTGACGTGCTTGGGCACTCACCCCTCTTTTAGAGGATGTTATGTGGCGGTTTCATATTATTCATTCTGGGACCCCTCTCATGCAGTCATTTTTTTACAACAAATTTACTGAGATACTTAAGCCTGGCAATGTATCGCGATACAATTGATACGCCGTAAAATGTATTTCACTACTGGCATACAAAGCTTAATTCTCAAAAGTATCTTGATAGAAAAAAAAACAACATATAGTCGAAAGTGCATCTAAGGTACTATCGCATTACTACCCAGCACTGGTTCAGAGAAACCATTTACTATAGTATACGCATTGATTTGCCATCGTCCAAGTTTGTGTGCGCTGCAAAACTAGTTGGGATGCGCGGGGACATCGTCCCCGCGCATCCCAAATCGGTGACCGCAAATACTGAATCTCCTAGCTTCAACCCTCCCGAGGGTGTTTTAGAGGCGAAACTTTTGCTCCCTTCGGCATGAACTTGGAGCTGAACGAAGATCAAGAGATCAACTATAGGCTAGAGTTACTTGTAAGGTTCTGACAGTGGATGCTAATGAAAATACTATAATCTCGAGATATAAGGTATAGATATAGTGCTGTTAGAATTTGCGTCTTCTATTTTTATCTTGCTATGCCCGGTCATCCCTCTGGTCTGATAACACAGGATATTTGCCAAAATAGCCCATTTAGGAAACATTGATCAAAATAATCTAGGTTTCACAAAGATAGATACAATATTAAAGCCGATAAATCTTTGCAGGAACCTTTCTCACGTGCATGTTGTGAGTCGCCAATAGTCCCCCCGTGCTGGGAGAACTATTATCACACTCCTTCCTAAATTACTTAGTAGTGTGGAAAGTTTGGTGGCTGTGGCCCTTGTACACTTTGTTATCACAATGTGCGCTGATTTATGTAGAAATAAAACAAGGTAAAAATTAAATATTACCATTCTAAAAAGAGACTGAAAAAAAACGAAAGACGTTTACAACTCCCTGTAACGCTGAATTAGAGCGCAGCTCTTAAGGAGGAGGAGGGAAGAGCACTGAGGTTCACGTGTTCTTGGAGGGGGGGGGGGGGCTCACGTGACTTCGGGGGGGCACGTGACGTTGGTGGGGTCACATGATTCCTCCCCAAGGTCACGTGGGGGTCACGTGACCTTGGGTGTGCCACGTGACCACGGGAGTCACGACCCCCCAGAGAAATTTTTCCGCTAGATTTAGCGGGGACATTTTTTCCGCACCATTTAGCGGGGAAATTTTTCCGCTAGATTTAGCGGGGAAATTTTTTCGGCTAGATTTGGCGGGGAAATTTTTCCGCTAGATTTAGAGGGGAAATTTACCCATAATGCACAGCGCGGTTACGCCGACGGCGACGGCGACGCCGACGCCGCTCAAGCCGGGAACGGGCGCCTAAGAGCTGCGCTCTAAAATAATTTTTTTACAGCGTTCGAAGATGATGAAATACCCTCGTTTTATATTTATATTATATTTGAATATTGTTCTAAAAGGTGTAATTGGCCTTGTAATTAAATACAATCTTGTGGAAATATTCAGTGAAGAAAGGTAAAAAATGCAGGCGAGCTGGTGTATGACATCCACAGTAACCCTGAAACGTAGGAACAACAACAACAACAAAAACAAAAACGGACAGAACAACGAAGTCTTTAATACAGCTTGAAGCTGTGTTAGAGACTTCGTTGTTCTGTCCGTTCTTTTTTTTTTCCTACGGCTCAGGGTTACTATGGATTGATTGTGGCAGTATATTGTATTTGTATCTAAATAAAATTTTCCAAGTACTTTGCCCATCCCTGCTGCAATCGAGACGCCACATGAAGGATGCCACACCCTTCACGTGGCGTCTCAAATATCATAAAATAATATGACGCCTAGGTCTCAAGTACGTTTCCAATCGTTCATCTTTTCTACGGATCTGTGGGGTAGACAACAAGGTAGACGCATCCGGCGACTTCCCCCGCGGTGGCTTTTCTGAACCTAAGTTCATTCCTTAGGTTCCCCGAGCGACATGATCGGTTGACCCCTAATGTCAGCAGCGCACTCTGGTGCTTGGATTTGTTCGCAGAGAAACCTTCGCCATAGCGCGACGAAAAGATTACGGACTAGGTGATCTACGGACCTTATCGTAGTACGATTTTAGTAGATGGTGTAATCAGCCATATGGTTTAATTGATTCATCTCATTCATGGTGCAGTGTATCGGCAGTGGAGGGTAAGGAGTGCACGGGCTTCGTGTTATATAGTATGTAGTGTCGACCAAGGTGGCGTCGGTGACGTCACCAGGAAAAAACTAAGGGACCTCGTGCACGGGCTCTTCGGCTTCCGTACGTGCCTCGGGCTTAACGCTAATGTCGCGTAACGATGTGTGCGCGAGATTGTGTTTTCCGCTCGGTGCTATAATTGTGCCGCGTGTCGTGGCTTCCGAAAACAGAAAGACCGCCCGTCCTTTCTCCGGTGTCGTCACTCGCGGAAACTTCTCCTCCTGACATCATCGGCTCTTACGACGCGGAACAACGAGTCCTTGTGGACTGCTTTTCTAGTCCTGCACAGACATGTGTACTTCTCGATTACGATGAGATTGCTTAGCGCGAATTAAGTGGCGAATCCTGCCAACATCCTCATCGCAGTTACGTCCCGTCATGTTCGCTGCCTATTCTTGGTCTGCGGCACTTTCAAGAATCCGGGTTATCAGACAGTCGTATACTGCGCTTGTCAAATTGCCTTTCTGAAAGGAGGCAAACATTCACGACATAGAAAGTCTGTAATTACATAAATAAAGGGATATTAACCGCGGTATATCCTTTATAACAAGCGGTAGCTTGGGGCTGCCTATAGCCTAAAAACTCCATGCCCAATGTTTCCTCAGCGAATTAAACACTGCGATTTTGCAGCGGATCCCCGGGTGTATTTCCTGTAGGGTCTGAGTCATTTCTCAGCTAAGTTTGCCGGTAAGCCTTTTTCGGCTAGATTTAGCGGGGAAGCATCTCCACCATACTTAGCGGAAAGCTCTCTCCGCTAACTTTAGCGGAGAAAAATATATTCTAAGGTTAACCACGCTGCATGACGTCATGGACACGATAAGGTCTCGATCTGGAGATATTGCGACGTCACGTGACATCATCATATCACGACACGTGATACCATCGCGTCATGGCACATTATGACGTCACGGGATAGTCACGACACGCGATAAAATTACGTCTTGTGACGTCACATCTCGTCATGGTTAGTGTGTAGTCTCATTATGTGTAGTTCGTGGTACAGCATGCAGTGTGGTGAGCGCCTCGGCTGTCGGCAAACTTCGACAAGAAGCCGTGCTTTTTTTTTCGTAGGAGGAACTTTTTTAACATTTTTTTACGTTCTCCTACTATAGCTGCCATAAAAGCAATCTGACTCTTCGATTTCAACGTTTTCTTTTTTTTAAACACACAATGTGTTTTATCAACCGCATTTCATGAAAAAACGGTCACGAAGAAACGTCGCGTCAATTTCCCCGCTAAATCTAGTGGGAAAATTATTGACACGTGACGTCAACCTCTTCGAGATGGTTGTGCAAGGACGTAGTTTGAGATCAGCACATTCTGCTCTCCTCGCTTTTTGTCAACATGATCAAGCTTGTGCAATTCGTTTTTGTCTTAAGGCAAGTTGTAAAGTTTAAGGGACTTAAAGAGGGACGCTTTTGATGCCATTCACAACATAGTCCCCGTTTTACCACCGCCGATGTGTCGGGAATGTTGGCTCCGCCGTCAGGACGGAGGGATCGTCGACGACCAGACCGTTTCCGAGCCAAGTCTTATTCTTTGCGAGGAAACACGACAAGAAGAAAAGTCCCAGGCGGTCTCTCTAGATGACTGCCGCAAGAGAACACAGCGTTTGTCGGGGATCCGGAAGCGTCCGCGTGAGCACGAAGGCACGCACGCAGCCCGGACTACGAGCAGTCGCCATTCGGCTAATCTGCCATGACCGGGAAGTGCCTTTGCCCTGCTGTGTTGTTCTTCTTCGAAGCTGCGGCGGTGGCGATGAATGCATGCAGCAGTGCCGAGTATGCGAGCCGTTCGCCTATCTCTCCTGCCCGAATTTTTGGAAGACTTGTGCCGATCTCAAATACACTACTCAACATACTGTATTTCGAATACTTTCGGTAGTATTTTGGTATCTTGCAGATACATTTGATCGAGAGCGTTTCCTACTTAATCTTAATTACTTTTCTCAGTGTATTGTACTGCCCATCCCAAATACATTTCTTAACACTTGGAAAAATTGTTCACTGGAATGTTTTACGGGAATAGGGGTTGGCACACCAGAGCTGTACAGATTTCCAACTTGTTGCGGGAACGACAGAATACATAACAGGAAACGAGTCATGGCCAAAGATGCAGGCTCAAAATGCCAAGAAGAAGAAGACATAGAAGGAAATAAGAACATGACGCCAGAAGGCACAGGTTTTCTTTTTCTATTATTTTTATCTTTAGTCTTTTTTACGGAATTGAGGAATGCCGAAATATATATGAAAGTAATTTAATTACACTACTAAGCATTTATACTCTACTCAATATGTCTTGCAGGGATGAGTAACTTGAGTAGTACCGCAAATACTTCCTGAAGCAGGTATTTAGTAACTTATTTTAAATACCTTTGTCGAGTTTCTTGTACAACATTGATTTTGGCATGAAGAGAACTGATGCGGCGTCTTATGGGCCGGACAGATTATCAGCTCCTGCCTTTGTTCAGCGACTGACTCTCCAAAAACCACAAGTTATTCATGTCTCATAACAAACATCTACCAAGTTCTTAACAAGAAAAATCCCAGTTTTTTTGTCGTAATTTGCAAATAAATTAGACTAGGTGGCGCAAGCTACCGCCCTTTATAAAGGGTGCTTGCAGCCCTTAGCATCCATCCATCCATCTGTCGCCTTGCACCTACGTCCCGCTAAATTTAGCGGACGGTGTTTCAGTGGCATTCTGACGTCGAGTGATGCTGTGAGGTGATGTGGTCGTATGAAGTCACGTGATACTAAATTGCCGCTGAGTTTGACTGGCCACGACTTACGTACACGAAATAAACACGGAATCCGTCGCAAAATTTAGTCAATTGCGGCTATTGCCGCAAACTGCATGGAATGAAATACTTCTCAGTCATGAGGATTTGCCTGTGTATTTGATTTTTGAATAAATGTGGATTAGATGGGTACTCAATAGAAATTAAATTTAGCTGGTTTTTCAGCGTATATATTACATCATTGAATGTTTGTGCGACTGTGGGTGCGTGCATTCGTAGTTTCTTCTGCGATATGCAGGATTTAATTTTTGTTTTTATTTTTTTTTTAATTTACCCTTCAGGTCGCACGTGGCCGTGGTACAAAAAGCGAAGAGACCATAATGTCAGAATAAACACACCCTCATGGTTCAGCAGAAGACAAAGGGTAAGAAATGAACTGAATGTAAGGGCGCAAACGAGCTGGTGTACATAGACAGAAACCTCGAAACTTTCAGTGTTTGTCTCGTGTTATGCCTGCGTCTCGAGGTTTTTGTCACGGTCAGAAAGAGCATCGTTGAAACTTGAAAGTATTGGCTCAGGGATTGTCGCACTTCGGTCAGAGAGGTGGTTGCATTCTACAAAAGTGACACGAATGAAGGAGCGAAAAAACACGCATCTACGATATATGTCATGGAAAAACTCCAACCTCATTTTGGTGACCTAAGCGACTTTATATAACGGGGGAGGGGGAGGGGTGTTAATAGGTTGGGACGTAAGGAAGAATGAGGGTAAATTTTGTGCAAAAGGCATAAATTAGAATGCTGTCTACGTAAAGCAGGATCTTGTAATGACAGTGAAACTTTCATGAGGTTACAAGCAGTAAGATAATATAGTTAAATGTATAAAACGTCCGGATTTGTCGTTTTTAACCGATTCAAATGACAAAGTGAGGTGTCTCATATACATACGAACTCTCTCACCACCCGTAACAGTTAGGTACAGCCGCTTACCACATAGATGTATGTGTACGCAGACCTATATTTTGGCGACATTTCAAGTGGCGTTTTTTCTTTATATATAGTATCTGCGCAAGAGCTGCTCAACGAAACGGATTTCCCGCGAGACCGCGTGGCCTCGCGCAATAATAGTATCGAGGAATTTATTGAGGACGCTATAATACTAGTTAACCACAACCTGTCGTCCATTAGGCTGTCAATCACTGCACTACACTTTGCGAATGCCATTGGTGTACGAGTCATTTCCGGCTCACTGCACGTTGCACGGGCACTCTTCCCGTTGATTCTAATTTCTCAGTTGGCAATGGTTCATTTGGCTACAGTTCAGAATGCCTGCACAAACGTGTCTCTCTTTTGTATATGCACTGAAATACACATATACCTGTGTAACCAATTACTCTTTGGAGTAATTGAGTATTAATTTGGTTACATATTTGACAAAGTATTCGCAAGATTAATCTGATTACTTTTGGAAGTACTAAAATTACTCGTAACTGTTGCTATTTTTCTCCTCCCTTTACTAATAGCTTCCTTTGAGTGTATAAGTTTCCTACAAGGGCATTTACTGACCAGGTCTCCGGGAGGTAGATTGTTTACCGCCGAATTCGTGGATTGCGAAGATAAGTAGTTTATAATTCGGCAATTCTAATGCAATAATGGACAACGCGAAATAGCCACCGTTTACGAACCTGCAGAAAAATCTCGTTTTGAAAATAGACAATAATCCGAAAGGTATAACGGTTACTTTATCAGGTAACTTTCAATTACTTTTCTTATCAAATAGTCAAATAATTGAATGGAATACTTTTTAGCCAAGAATAATTGCAACTCTCATCGATTACATTTTTTGGAGTAACGTGTGTGCAAGACTGTTCAGTACTGCATGCTTCACGGCACCCGCAGCTTAGAAATGGGGTATCACGCTGGTCACATTGCTTACTCAATGGTAAAGAAATACGGTCTGTATTTTGCTGCATTACAATTGTAGTTCGCACAGCAGAACCTTTATACAGGGTGTATATTTTATGTCAAAACTATTAAAGAAAGAAAAAAGAAAAGAAAAAAAAAACAAAAAAAAAAACGTGAACGGTTTTTTAATGTGATTTGCGAAGGAAAGTTACACGGTAATTAACTAAAATCCTCTGTGCGGGATTGAGTAAATTTTGTTTTTTCTCTTTTTTCTTTTATAATTTATTTTAATTTCCTTTGTCCTCTTTATTTTTATAATTATTTTTTTGCACAACAACTTTATAAACTCCAGCTACATATGTATAACGTTACCTCTTTAACTTTCCGTTCTTTTTTAAAGTTTTTTTCTTTAGTTTCTTTTTTTATTAACACGCCAGTTTAAAGTAGCGCTTATCCTGTCCAGTCTTATACTTGTCCTTGTCTTTTGCGATAATTTTTGAAAAATGTTTTTTATTAGAAACCTGCTGGGCGCCATAGAAAGCCACAAAATCAGTGAATTTAGAACGAATTTTACGTTTACGAGCTCGATGTCCCTTCACAAGAAAGACCCTTCACGAGATTTCACGAACAAAAGATCCCAACTGCGACATCTGTAAAATTCCGGAGGACACGAAACACGTACTCTGGACATGTCGAAAACATGATAGCGCCAGAGCCACACTTCTCAACACTCTACAGACTGCTAAGGCAGCGGTTATGACCGTACCACCTGCAGCTAATCTTCCCGACTGGAGGAAAGCGACGCGTCGAACTTACTTATAACTCCCTGCTAGAGTTCCTTCAAAAGAATGACCTCGCAACTCGGCTCTGATCTTGGCACCCCTCACGCTGTGACTTTTGATGTAGCCCGAACATCTCCATGAGAGGCAATATCGACTGAACTGAACGCGCAAGACTATACCATGTGGCTGCCGATGTACGACAACAGTGAAACAGTTCCCCGAAAAACTTTGTGCTGACGGGAGTGTAATTTTTCTTTTCCTTTTATCTCTTCTTTTTATTTATTTCTTTGTTCCCGTCTACACTGACGTACAGGTAAAGAGACCCGGCAGGCGGCATCTAACGTACCCCATACAAAAAACATTTCCTCAAACCAATGCACTTAGCTATTAGAAGCCCCTTACACGCATCGTAAAAATCTTCTCACCCAGCCACCACCTCTTCACTTTAACTCCTTTCTCCCCCGTCCGTGCGAGTCTTTTCCCCGTCATGGGAGAACAACATTTCCGCACGGGCATTTCCCTCTTTCCCGTAATTTACAATACAACAACAGAACGAATTGAAACACCCTGAAATTATCAAGCGCAAGGGACAAACGAGGACATGAAGTTGACAGAACAGCGCTATGGTCACAACTGACGTTTTCGTAGGAAACTAAGGAAGAGAAGAAAGAACTGATAGAAGTTACACGGAAGTTATACAAGCGCAGAGCTAGCGGCTGGGAAACGCGGATGGCAAAAAGCGGGCATTTTGAACTTTTGCGGAGAGAAGGTGCTCCCTAAAGCAGAGGTCACACTGCATGATTATAAGTTATACATCATATACAGAAACGAGGCTGCAAACATCCTTCGATATCCGTGATCCGAATGCCGCGTGCCAAGTTTCTTCTTGAATGTGCGGAATTCGAAGCACGGATCTCGCCGCGGCGATCCTCTCGTTCGAATCTGTTTTGCAGACTGTCGTTTGTGTAGGATGCCTAACCGGCGTGACCCCGGCTTAAGGCCACAGTCACTGCTCATGCATGATACAACAGGCACGGGTGTCCTCTGGATACACGATCATCAGCATTATCTGCGTGCCTCGCCTGGAGCGTGTTCGAAAGCATGCTTGCTTCATACCTGCTTCGAACCTGACAGTTTTCGTACGGCCAGTGTGAGAGGTATTCGAGCGAGACACACGCCTAGGACAGTGTATACAGAATGTATTTTTTTTTATGATGTACGAGTGCAGTGTGCATTCCTACTTGGGGCTTCATGGGAAGGGCATCATCTACAATACGGCAACGCCCTATAGTGGTGGTCAGAGGACGTAAAACCTCGTGAAATTCATCAATAAATGCTAAAACGAAGGTTATAAAAGGCATTAAATAAATCGGAGTTATTTGACTTAAAGCAGATATATTTGACTTACATCAGATTCATTCAATATAAACTACTGTAGCTCGAAAACAATACTTCCTTGCGACGATATGTATTTTTTAACATGGCGGATTAATTGGTGAATTCGTCCGATCACTGATAATCATCCGGAATAAATAATGACCGTAGAATTCAGGTAGGCGACATTTTATTGATGTAAACCCGCCATGTGTAAAACACCGGAAACGGCTCCTCGAGGTATAGAAGAAAATAAATGTTGCAAATAAATGTTACCAGAAACTGTTCGATTTTTTAAGTTAGTTAAATTCTCATTTTGTTTTCTTTTTTGTAATCAAGTTTGTTTCAATAAGAGATTACGTTTCTTGTTTTCGTTTCTTTCTTTTTGCATTCTGACTTGCTTTGCGTAACTGACAGGCGAGGTGGGAGGTAAAAGAAAAGCTCAATGTTTCGTTTTCTCAGAAGAGCATTCCTATTTACTTGTGTTCAGGCGGATATAGTTATACCTGTTTAATGATAGTAACTCATTTAAATATAAACAAATGCACATAAAAAGAAAGCCTTACGTAATAATAAATAATAATAAAAAGAATATTTAGAAGGGTTTGATTTAAATCGTAATTAAAATTAGTCCGATTTAGGACAGGATTTAAATTTTAAACCATGTTTTAATTAACGATTTAAACTATTTCGATTTTTATTCTCCGTACAGGCTAGAACAGTAGAGAGATGCCTGCATTAGCGAGAGAGGAGTATATACGAGTGGATCGATCCGTTTAAGTAATAGGCGTACTGCATGTAATCCGGGATCAGTGATCAGCAATGGCACGGTCTTCTCCGCACGGCCGGAGACTGATTACGGATTGATGTATGACCGTTTTTTAAACGCGTCGAGCCACTCGTGCTGTATAATATGTTCCCCGTTCTCGATCGGCGCAGAAGACGAGACGAATCCCTTGCACGGGTATGGCAAACACCGAGCCTCGTGCAAAGCACAAAGAGCCTCCTATATGTACAAGGTGTCACGAAAGAAAATTTACATGGTGTTCTTTACCGCAAAAATAAACTGGGCATCGCCGAACGCTCATTCTCCGCCCAAAAGTAGAGCCAGAGGTCACAACCAGATGCCAAAGTTTCAGCCCGATCCAATAAATTAATCAAAAGTCACAAGGGATTTTCTGAAAATTTCAATGGAAAATGGAGCCCATTTTTGCCCGTTTTTGGTTTCTGGTGCCATAGAGCCCCATGAGTTTGAAAACTCCGTCGGCCGCCATTTTCCCATTGAATATTTCAGAAAATTACTTATAACTTTTGATTAAGTTATCGGATCGGGCTGAAACTTTGGCATCTGGTTGTGATCTCTAGCGCTACCTTTGGGCGGATCGAGAATGAGTGTTCGGCGATGCCTAGTATATTTTTACGGTAAAAAAGACCGTGTAAATTATCTTTTGTGACACCCGGTATATATAGGTCGATTTTCTCGCTAACAGTAGCCTTCACTCTGAAGGCCTTTACATGCCCTTGGAAAAGAGGTATATAAAGGTAGATCAAGGAAGGGTATTTTGAATGCACTGCGGGGCAGTATTCAGGAAGCCATTCCTGAGGGTATACATAACCTTTTGGTGGTAATCCCAGGACGTCACAGAACCACCCGTGTACTATTCGCGTCTCCAGCTCCTTGCTCGCCCTCCCGCGGCGGAAACGAAAAGCGCTCTAGTGAGGGTCCCCCGATTCTCCTGCTCAGCGGGCACGGCGGAACTGCTCGCGATCATGGCTCGGGAGATGTCATTTCCGAATGCAAAGAGCACTCTTCACTGTCCCAACGTATAATGCTGCAGCCAGTATGAGATTGTGCCTTACTGGTGAGTTTTAGTATGGCGCATAGAAGCAAACGCAAGCGCTCTGCGTTAGAGTTGCGTGCGCCTCATCGCCATGCGACAATCCAAGACCGCAATTTTGGGCTCCGCGCACGCGCAGTGTGGAACACGCAAAGCTAATGCAAACACTCAGGGCTTGCGTTCGCTAGTATACGCGATACTAAAGCTCACTACTGTTTCACCGGCTTCAAACGCCAACAAAACGTGCTGCCGTGAGCAGACGTGTAACCAGGTGGGCGTTCCTTCGAACTGCAAAGGCTGCAAAACGACGGCGCGTAAAGATAAAAGTAACTAACTGTTGTAAAGATATTGGTAATTAAAAAAAGAAAAACGTTTTTTTTTTAATTTTTGTTTTGGGGCATTTGGTCTGGAGGGATATTAGCGGCGACTTTGGAAGTCCTGCCGGTTGTCAAAAGTCGCGACTTTGATAGCACTATATGCTTTACCCACAATTAATGTAATTTTACATGAATTTCTCACATTAGCTAGAATATTCTCACTGATGTTAGGCTATTTTTATTTTATTACTTGGTGATTAAAATTGCTGAAATTTGCATCAGTGATAATAATTATCACATTTTTTATTGTTATACTTGTACGCGCGTTTGAAATTAGATCATAAGCAAAAATTATATTAGAGCTTGAAGAAGTACGTATTAAAATATCTTGATTTCATTATTATTATATTTAAAAGTTACTATAATGTAGGCCCCCAGTAAACTCCACGATCACAAGCATATGCCATCTAAAAGGAATAGTATAGTATATCTCCATAAAGGTTTCATATTGTTTTATTTTTAGCGAATGAAAAACTCTGTCATTGTTATCAAGATAGACAAACCGTCAAACAATGGATGTAATATAAAGCCATATACATCATGCGTTGCTTTAAAAGAAAACACACACACAAAACACACACACATACATTTCAGCTCTTCGGCTCGCAGTCCGTCTTTTGGTTTGTGTAGTGTTAACAGCGCTTCTTAATTTATAGTCTTTTTTTATATGGTCGTAATAATTGAATCGATTCTGTTATTGTTGTACAGAGAATAATGTTAAAGAAATTAATCATCTAAATACCCCAAGACCCCTAAAAGGCCCGCAGTTCATTATTTCACATGCAGTTATCTGAGAAAAGGCAGCTAGAACGCGCAAATATCAGCACTGGTGTTTTCAACAAATACAATATTTTATGTTGCAATAAAGGGACAGTGAACTCTCCAAAATATTTTGAAGATCCTGGATCGAACACGTATGTCACAAAATGAAGTTTCCGCGAACAACTTCTTTAACTAAATAATTAGGATGTGAGACAGATCCTGAGTTATGAAAGTATCCAAAATTAAGACCCTTACCGAAAAACTAAATCCAAAATAGAAGTTCATTTCGGTTTCACTCCAAAATTAAAACGTGTTTCCTGGCGTAAATATTAGGCTACACACCGTTTTCGTTTTTAGGTTAAGAAGTGGCCTGCACTCACAACACTCTAGCTTCCTCGTATTAACAGAAATAATTTGTGACAGTGAAGCCAGCACATTAGACAGGCCCAGCAGCTGCACGCATCTCCGTCCCTCACTATAACCGCCATTTTTGAAAATGGGTGGCCCCACCTACTGTGAATTGGAGTCGCGAATAACACCCCCTAAGCGTACAACCAAGGGACGTGCACTATTTGCATGTCGGCGTCGTCGAAGTGAGATAGGAAAGGAGTTCAGCATCAGCGTTCGGTTGGGCCTGGAGTTCAATAGACCTTCCGCTAAATTACTCAAGCATATAAGAGAATGATGGGAACGTAGGTACACGCGCTGCACGCTCTCACGTTTCACGTATAAAATATTTCAAGAAAATAACCACAACAAGGCGCAGACAGAACGCAAGTGCAAAGTGCCATTTGTTTCAGGCTTTTGGTTTAGAAGAGTTCGCTGCAAACACCAGTATGTACAGTAGGTGCACCTGCGTTCACGGCATTCTCGTCAACGTACTTCGACAAGTACTTCAACAAAGTGTCTACACACGGTGCTTAAAGCACCCAAATGCCGTCCGCGTACCTGATTCCTCCCGACCCCGACCAACCAACCACGGCGAGTGCTTGGCTGCCTCGTGATCGCGCGTTCCGTATGCATTCTTATGATGTCTATGATTGGCGAGCCCCTCCAGCGTTCTTGTGCGCCAAAGGTGTATATCGGAACGCTTGCTGGGGGACGGGTCGCCGAGTATAGAGCATGGTGCAAACCAACTCGGAGCTTGTGGAGCGAAAGCTCGAGCTGCACAACCCAGAGATCCTGGGCTCAATCCTTACCGTTTCGATCTGTATGGGCATCGTGCGGTCGTAGGGTTAACCTGCGTGATGCAGGTTAACCCCAGGCTGGGGTCGTACTGCACTGGCTAAATATCTCATCTACAGTGCAGCGTACACCAGTGTCGCCGAATCTCAATAGCGGACCGACCTTACGCTGCAGGTATAAACACGAACGTCAAAGTTGGTTTGGTCTGGAACGCTTGCTCGCCGTATGGCCGGGTTGGCATCAAATGAGTGTGACAATGTTGCGCGAGGACGGAGCGGATTCTATTCACATATTATTGGTGTTGGTATACCTGTCGGCCGAGTTACACGAGCCGAGTCACCGGGCGCTCGTATCCGAGAGCGACAGCAACAATAAATGGCATGCGGTCGCATCCCGCGTTGGCTGTTGCTCGCCCCTTTTTCTTTTTTTTTTTTCGACGTGTCTGATATTGCATTGCGGCCATTGTTCTCCGTCGTTGCGGCCGCGCTCATGCGACGACGTGTCGGCGACCCTATAGCTGCTCGACACCTTTGTTTGGGAGATGCTCTTTTGTCGACGAGGACGGCGTATTATGCGACGCGGGTCACGAGTGCGCGAGACACGGCGAGTCGTTCCGACGCGGCACGGACGTCGCCGCCGGCGCCGCGTCACGCTGCGTCACGCCGCTTCGTCGACGCTTTGTCCACGGCGACATTATCAGGGCGCCAGAACCAATCGCTGTGCGCCGGCCGCTCAGTTTTTAGTGCCCCTTTCCCCGCCGAGGGACGGCTGCGGCTGCTCGCGAACAGGCTTTATGGCGTCTTTGCGCGCTGTCCGCACAGTTATTCTGGGCATGAAAAAGAGTTCCAGTTTCCCGAGTCGGTACCTTTTCTTTTTGTGTACTGCTAACGGTCGCATCCGCACTAGAATGTGTGTGTTCAGGCGCGTGTTATTTGTAGAGCTCAGTCGATGTAGGTTTGTTTTTATGCGCTACTTATTTTTACGTACTCTGCCTATTTCGCGTTCCCGCATGAACTGCGGGAGGGCTACAACGTGTGTATTGGTGCACGTAATTTAATTGCTTGATTGTCACCTCAGAGAACGTTTTCAATCCTAGTCATGTTTTGTTGTCAAAATAAACTGTTTAACACCACCGTTTTAAACAAAACTTCCACGCGTCACTTAAAAAGGTTACTCACCGCCTCCCAAGTTAATTGGGAGGCGGTGAGTAACCGGTTCGGTTACCATCCCCCATTCAACCCTGCCGAGCTAAACTTCTTTTCAACCGTCGCGTCGGTTTTTAACGCTCGCCCACCGCCTCCCACTCAGCTTCCCTTCTTTAGACAAGGGGTTCAGTCTATGCTTGACTCCGGGATTATTGAGAAAACTCATTGTGGACCCTTCCTGGACCCAATTCAAATTGTGCCCAAGTCTGCCGAATTTTCAAGATTTGCTCTGGATTGTAGCCACCTCACGTCATCCCTGCCAAGTCCTAAATTTCGTCTCCCCGCTCTTCCCGGCCGCGGCTTTGAAGATTGCCCCCTTCCAAGGGACACTTATTTTACCAAAGCTGACTTGCAGGATGCCTTCTACCATTTTGGTATTGCACCCGCTACCCCACATCTCACGACTTTTCGGCTAGACGGCCAATATACCGCTACAAGGTCTTACCCTTTGGGATAAGACCCGCACCTTTCTTCATGCAATCCCTCGCAACAGCAGAAACCCGCGAAACCCGTGCCCGAGGTGCAGGGCACATTTGGATAACTTTTTGTTTTCTCATTCCGACCCCGAGTTCTTGGAACTCACCACGCGTACCTCTTGTGACGAGCTTTTTGAAGTTGGCATCCGCCTTAACCATCGGGATTCACTACTCCGCCCGGTCAGAACCATTCGGTTCCTACGGTTCCAACTCAAAGCCCGACAAGAAACCATTGCTCAAACCCCACAACGACGTCTGGACTTGGCCGCAACACTTGAGGTAATGAGACAACCACTTTCCCAAAAGACGTACCAACGCCTCGTCGGCATATGGACCTTTTACTTCAGCATTTTTAAAGGTCATTACCATGCATTACGGCCCCTACATATAGCGGCATCTACTGGCAAGCCCCCATTTTAGGACTGGCTTTTTCTTTTTGGCCAGATTTTCATCGCCTACCAACTGAGGTTCCCTGGAACATCATCCACTCTTAGAAAAAAGGGGACCAAAAGGAGGTAACAGACCACCTTTACCACCCTCCTCCCGGCCAGGGGGGAAGCGCTCCGCTTGTTACCTCCTCAGGCGCAGCGGACACTAGGAATGCGGTGCTACAGGGTGAAGTTCGCCTCGAAGGGGCACCAAAGAGGTAAATATTACCTCCCAGAGGGTGCACGTGTTCGAGCACTGCCAAAGCCTGGGCGCTGCAATTGGCTGTGGAAAGGCGCAAACCAGTTCGCTAATTGGTCTCCTCGTATGACACGTCATTCTTCGCGCATGCGTGGGAGCAGTGTTGCCAATTTGGCGGTTTTCCCGCTAACCTTAGCGGTTTTTGGTTCTGTTTAGCGGGATAAATTATTGTTTTGCAGGCGGCGGGATTTTTAGCCGGTTTTATGTAATCTTGGCGTTTTTTTTAGATATATCGAAGTTTTATATCGATTTTTTGTCGACTATGCACCTTTCATATCCGTAATAATAAGGATAATAAGCCACAGTCAACGTTACTAAAACACTGAGTTGGAAAACTCGCCGTCGAAACCTGGGCCGCTGGCGTCCACCGAGACCGAGCTAAATACGACAACAGCGCCACTCTTTATCATTTGCCTGTACTGTGGTCACCTTGAGCTTTTAGAAAGCCTGTTTTTGCGTAAAAACAAACAGAAAAGACTCTTTTTGTATGAAATTTGTTGGAGTTTAGTACAAAATGACGGGCGCGTGATGTTTTTATAATATTTAGTTTGCAAGGTTTTGCGGAACAATTAATATTGTTTTTACACAACCATGCCTCAGCGGTCCTTTCAGGAAGCGCGTCCCGACCTAGGTGCATTTTAATAGTTCGACGCGGCGCGTCCGCCGGGGAGACGGGGGTGGCACCCCTGTAACCTCTTCCACTATATCTGTTCGTAAAGCCAAAATAGAAGTCGCGTGCAGTTCCTCGAGTGGCCGCTGCGGGAGAAGTGGTGGCGTTGCGTTCATCATTAGCTCGGGGCTCGGAGACAGATTGGGGCCACTTTTTCAAAGCCGTCTCTATGGGAGTTTCCCAACTGAGTGTTACTAAAATAATGTTCTGGTTTGTGAGAGTAACGCCTGTGACGTCATCAAAACATTAAGACGTCGAATATCGGAACATGCCTCCCCGTCTTGTGCGCGCACGTTTGAACAGCATGAATGTTCCAATTTCCTTTGACGTTTTTGTCACTGTTTCGTGAAATGGGCGCGGTGAAGTACGCTCAAAAGTTAAAAAAAGACTGGCTATAAGACCCCAAACTTAAAGACTGGCTACTGGAGGTTCCTGGTGATAGCAGACGAGACTTGTGCCGCTATTTCAAAACGGAACTACCTGCGAAGTATGTGGATTTGGTCTTGCACGCTGCAACGAAGAAGCATGTTTCGGTTGCTGCACCTTTCTCCTCTGGTAGCAGACGACTTTAAAAGTTTAACGGGTCTGACTGTTCACGCACTGCTGAAGGATCCCTTGCCAAGTTCGTATGCGCTCACTCTGCAATTTTGGCTTCGGATCACCTGGGTGGACTGTGGCGTGGCGTGACCGATTTCTGGTCAAAACAGAAGGAAAACTTCCTTTCAGATGGCATTGATATGATATATACTGTTATTATACCTTTGTCAAGAATTAAAGCAAAAAAAAAAGTTTAAAAAGTCGTTTTGCGCTGTTTTTTGGATTTAGCGGTTTCTTTAGCGGTTTTCGGGATTCCGACTGCGGGTTTTCAATTTTTGAGTTGGCAACACTGCGTGGGAGAGCTCTCGCCCGGCCGACCGGCGCTCCCGGTCATAACGGCATAACGGTCTTTCTTCTCGAACGTTCGACGGAGGCGTCCCTGCGCAGGAACGTTCCTAATTGTTCTGTTCGGCTCAGTCTCTTCTTACGAGGTCACTGAGAGCACTGCATTGACTTCAGTCGAAGATCCAAGTCGTGTGCACCGTATGCAGGTAAGGAAATATTCTGCGCGGGCGGCAGTTGGCGTCGGTTATGACCGCCCGGAAAGGCGACCTCCGTCTTCCTTAGACAAAGGCTTGGCGGACATGTTGGCACGTTTGAAGGCGTCGAGCGTTCGATAAAATTAGTGTGTGGCGCGAACGCAGACACGGTTTAGACCATCGAAATTCATAAAGAGCAAGAACAGGAATGACTGTCGCTTGCACTAGCGCATATTTAGAAGGTTGACATTCGCTAACCAGTGGCGTAACCAGCAGCTTTTCCCGGTGTATGTGTGTGCGGGTGGAGGAAGGGGGAGAGCGGCGCTTCGGCGAGCCGGGCGGCCGGGCGACAAGACGCCTTTTGAATCGGGGGTCGCCTAGGTTTAAGGCGTGAGGGGGTAGGAGGTTTTCTCTTTTTGGGGTCGTTGGTGTGTCGCGTCGGACGTTAAATTGAGGATCTGATCAAATATTTGAAAATCTCTTAAGGTGATTGGTGTCTTTTTTTTTCTTTTCACAGAGCAGTAGTCGATCAGGCATTCATTGGCGGCACCGGCCGACCGGCGCGATTAATTCTCAACGTCGTTGATATTTGTAAAGGTCAGTGTTGAACACTGATTTTCAATAGCAACGTTTTTGTTTGTTTGTTTTTAATTTAACGAGGTTTAATAAATAGTTTGGCAAAATGTCACGTTATAAAATACCGAATATAAATGTCTGAGCTAATTATTCGTGCGCTTCACAAACATTAATAGTAGTATATTACGGAAAGAGGTCATGAAGGTGTTACCAGCAGCGAGACTAGCAATTATATTGTCTTGGCATTTTCTTTGCGTGTGATCAGGCATTTCTAAAACTGATCATTCAGTAGGCGAGTTAGATATAACTCAAGTTTGCATTATTTGAAGTTGATTGAATATATTTATTTCATCCTGCCGCAACGTTGTAGGGTGATTTCGTCGAGGGTACTGGATGCCTGCTACCTTGGACTCATCTCGTGACAGTTCTTAACACTGTTAACTGCAGGTAAGCGTAGTTCGATATTTTATTTTGATTTTCTTGTTCCCATTTGTGCACTTGAAATGGGGCTCTTGATCTTTATGTTTATTTTGTGTGTGTGCTGTTCTTTTCATTTCCGAGAGAAAATTGAGGGTATACTTCGAGTAAATAAATTAGAGTAAGACACGGCGCTTGAGTGCGTCTTTTTCGGTGTTCTTTTTTGTGTTTTCGTCCTTGTGTGCTGTTCTTCTCATGTCTAAATAAAATATACATTCAATTTTATATTTTAATCTGGCAAAGTTCTTCGGCAACAAAATTTACATATTTGTCGAAGTTCAACATTCGGCAGTTAGAAATTATTCGTGCGCTTCCCAAACATTAATAGTAGTATGTTACTGAATAAGGTCATTAAGTTATTGTCGGCAGAGAGACTAGCAAGTATATTGTTGTCTTGGCATTTTTCTTTTTTGCGTCTGATCAGGCATTTGTAAAAGCTGATCATTCAGTAGGCGAGTCAGATGGCTCAAGTTTGCATTATTTGAAGTTGATTGAATGTATTTCTTTCCTACTGCGTCAACGTTCTAGGGTGATTTCGTCGAGGGTACTGGATGCCTGCTACCTTGGACGCAACTGGAGGTAAGCGTAGTCAGATATATTATTTTGATGTTCTTGTTCGCATTTGGGCACTTGAAATGAGGTTTTTGATTTTAATATTTTTTTTTGTGTGTGTGTGGTGTTCGTTCATTTTCCAGAGAAAATTGAGGGTATACTTCGAGTAAATAAATTAGAGTAGGACACAAGGCGCTTGAGTGTGTCTTTTTCGGTGTGTTCTTTTTCTTTGTTTTCGTCCTTGTGTACTGTTCTTCTCATGTTTAAATAAAACTTGCATTCAATTTTAATCTGGCAGAGCACTTCGGCAAAAATATTTGCATATTTGCCGAAGTTCGGCAGTTAGGGTTGGCGGTCATGTGGGTCTGCTGTGGTGCTGTGTAGCTAATGTGGTGTAGCGCTCTGTGGTGTACGTTCTTCCTCTGTCCTTGTCTTAAAGCGCACTCATGTATTTTCACGTACAATACCAACTCGCCCAACAATCAGCACTTGTATATACTAACCTGCTACAGTAGTTGTACCCCTTTGACTAAGATTTGTTAGTCTTCTAAGTAAATCGGGGTGAAAAATTTAAACATGACCGGCGAATACAAAGTGCTTACTAATCTACGATTACCACCAGCCATGTGATAATTTTAGTCAGTGGTGGTTAGTCAACAGTTAAACTAGTCACGTCTGGTAAGTATGGTTGATGCTTTATAATGCTAGAATCAGTGGCCCATCAAATGCTCCAAATGCGTCTTAGAAAAATCTAATATTTCTTCACAGTTTATTTAAATTGGGGATGATATGTTTCAACTTCATATCACATGATTTCCACATTTTTTTTGGTTCCAGGCAGGCAGTGCAATCTACCCGGTGGCTGTCAGCTCAAGCCTAAGTAATCCTGAGGCGCCCAGCGATGTGGCAGTGGAGGGAGACCTCGAAGCCGCGTCGCCTGCTGAGGCAGTCCTGGTTGCATTCTGCCTCTACTTCATCTTTGACTACACGTATCACCACCAGTTCAGGCGCAGATTCATTGCACTAGAGTACTTAATTGATCTGAAACACTCAAATGTGGAGTCACGTGCAACGAATTGCTTTCGAACCTAAAAGAAATGCCAAAAAGTAGTTTCTCTTTTAATGCCTTTTTATGCAGGTTTAGGAAATTTTATGTCACTTGTTTAATGCTTTTTTTTTTTTTTTTGTCTGACATAAGGCAGGATGGTTGATTCTGAGAGTTACAGAAGGTCAATGATATTGCTTTAGAGTCACATTTTTGTCATTTCCGAACTCACAGCTTTTTGCTTTGTGCAGCATTGGCATACTTAATTTATTTCAGTGTACTTCATACCATGTGCCTGAAAGCATTCGAGGGTTGTGGTTCCATGTTCACATTGATTTGTGCTTGCAAGGTTTAAATACAGCTCATTAGCAGCAGGAGATACAAGCCCTTTC
Organism: Ixodes scapularis; assembly: GCF_016920785.2. Lineage (NCBI taxonomy): Eukaryota > Metazoa > Arthropoda > Arachnida > Ixodida > Ixodidae > Ixodes > Ixodes scapularis. The sequence goes on from NW_024609846.1 coordinate 121,674,735, forward strand.
TTCTTTCCACATTGGAAGAGCAAATCCCGGAGTCCGCTTTCCTCAACTCCAGCGTTCATTCCACTACTGTGGATAGGACGGGCATAGTGTACTGCTCTCCTTGAGTTGCAACGTACTAGTCATTGCTAGTCGTGTATTGGTTTGTATTGCTGTTTGCAATATATGTGATAAAGAATCTATTTTATATCACAGTGCGTTCATTTTGATTCTGGTTTGTACAAGACTCAGTCATTTGAGTTCACCCCAGTGAAGCTTCGCTATTCCAAGCAGTGTTCCAAACATTCACTGTTATTTTCCGGGTAGACACCGATTGTTTATGTACTTTTTGTGATAATTTTATTGACTGTCGCGAACTAGAGCCCCGAAAGTGTTGCTCCAGATGCCTTTATTGCGCTTAGTGGTTTCATCTTAGAACTTTTATAAGATGTATAGTCATGCCATTGATTTTTATGCCATTTTGTTTGTGACAGCCACAATAAAACATTGTCCTTTACTTTCAGAACTAGGCCGTCTTCATCTATTGTAAGGCCCACCATTGAAACATGTACTATCACACCCGCAAAGGGCCATAGTACCTTGTTTTAGGGTGCAAAAGTGATTCCATCAAGTGTAGATTTAACCTGTATTAGGGGATGAACTGGGCCAGTTGGTTGCTGTTATACATGATAGGAAAAACAGCTCGGAAATCGCGGACTACGAAGAACAAGCACGACAGGACAGCACTGTCCTGTCGTGTTTGTTCCTCGTAGTGCGCGTTTTCTGAGCAGATTTTTCTCGTCGTGTACATTTAACCCCAAAGTGGATCATAGTTCCCTCCAAAAGAAGGTAAAAGCAGCGCCCTCAGTTACGTCGTCTTACCTCTCAAAAGGGTTGAAATTGCCCCCTAAAGGAGGCAAAGGCTGACCCTGAAAGGATGCACTTTTAACACCAAAAGGAACTAAGGTTACCTCCAAAAGGAGGCAATGTTGCACCCTAACCAAGGAGGTAAGTTTGCACCCTCGTTGTAGGCGGTAACGTTACCTCCAAAAGGGGTTGCCCTGTGTGCTCGTCGGTTTCCCCCCTCAAGGAGGGTACTACAGTACCCTTTTTTTTAAGAGTGTCCCCGCATCCGGGACAGCCTACGCGGACGCTAGCTCTCACGGACTTGGAACATGCCTTTCCGAGGGCAACGTGGCTGTGATTTTCCCTACACCTCCAGGCATCTATGCGCGCGAATTCTGGGCCGTGCTCATCACCATCCTTCTAGCACCCCCACAGATCCTTGTATTCACCGACAACATGGCAGTTGTTCAGGCCATCACCCGAGGCCATGGATGAACCCTTTCACCATGGGAAGCCATCGCAGCCACTGTATTGCTTGTTAATAAACAAAGGTGGGTGGCCTGGGTGCCGACGGACCTCGACCCTCCCGACAATCCCTCTCGCCTCCTCCTCACATAAACCCTGCAGCGAGGGGATGTGCCGCTAGGGGGCCGTACCTATAAAAGGGCACGCGCCTCGGGGATGGGGGTTCAGTCGAGGACTTGCTGCCCTAGCACTACCAGGTATCAAAAATAATAAACGCAATTATTTAATCGCTCAAATGTAACCAATTAAATTACTTTTTAGGAAATTTCCGAAGTAGTGCGTTGCTTTTCTCGCAATTTTTGAAGTCTATAATATTACTGGTGGCCAGTCAAAGCTATGTGTAAGAGCGATCACCACGTGATGAGCTTAGCTACTGTTAGAGCTTAGCTGATCCTTTGTTCAAGTCTGAAAGCAGCCTTTTTGTACCTATAGTTTCGACGTAGCTTTCGGTCCAGGTATAAAGCTTTATCCGAACCATTATGAGCTGAAATGTTTTGACTGTCGTTATTGTATTGTCTAGAACGCGTACCCAGAGAAAACAGAAAACCCAAACCCGTTCCCAAGGGTTTTAAGAAATATTTCTACTTCCAAGATGTACATTCTTTGGCGTTGTGCTCCGTTTGTACATATTTCTACTACCCTCGGCGGAAAAGATGAGGGACCAGTATTGTACCTCGCTGCATTTTTTATTCAGATTAGACAGCTTTTTCATATTTGATCCAAAAACATAGTCCCATGCAAATTACACTTATATTACGCGTTTCAGTTACTTCAATAAGAGAGAGTAGCTGGCGCCTTGACGGTATACTACAAAGGTGTTTATACTTTTTTCCTGTTTTCTTCTAACCTGGTGCCTTCAGCTCACGAGATCTGAATTTGCGCCAAACAAGCCAGTAAATGAAATGACGTGGCTTCTTTGAAAAGTTCCGAAACGTTTCAAAGAAGTTTTGAAACGTTCTGTTTCTATCTGCCGTTTAGATTACACGAATCTCAGCAGTAACTTTGAAAGTGTCTCACAATTTTATAAGCCTCCATTTTTTTTTAACGCTTAACGATTATTTGATCGCTTAAACTTGAACCGATCAATTAATCGGTAAAAGGTCAGCGATTAACCAGTTAACATTTTTTTTTATCCGGTGTACAGCTGGAACGATATTTATTTCTTGCCTTTCTGAATGATGTCGGGACCATGCGCTTAATGGTTCTTTGCGAGCAGTGATGCTAAATTCACTCCCATGTTCCATGCAATGCAAAACATAAAAATGCAAGCCTTCTTTTTTTTTTCTTGTTTCTTTTCAGTTTCATTCTTTTGGTTCGGTGTATGGTCACAATTAATCTAAGTATAGCTGTATTCGCTGTCCCCTTCCGTCTTCGGTTGTTCAGAGTTTGCTGAGAGCGAATGTATACACGTATCGATATTCACAATATTTCAATCCATTAAATAGGGGGGAAAAAGAAAGAGGCCGTCCAGGAATAGGTTCCATCTCTATATGCGGAGTCAGGGGAAGGACGACGAAGAAGGCGGGGAGCTGCAGCCCTTGGCAGATGCGACATGAGCGATGGCCCTGTGCCCGAACCCCGGACATACCGCGCTGGATGCGGAGAAATCGTGCGTGAGACGCGGCCAAGACAAATGAGCCGACTCCCAGAACAAGATGCCGACCTCCCGCCACCTCCCCCCCCCCCCCCCCCCCCCCCCCCACACACACACACACACACGCTCCGCAGGGCCGGACCCTTTGCACAAGAACACGGGAGAGCTTTGAAAGCGCTTCGGCGACAACGAGCTCCATGAAGCTGCTCCGTCATTTTACGATGGACCACTGAGGAACCTACGAGCCATCCCAGCTAATCCAATGCCTCGTGGGTGTCACGTGACGATCGGGAGGAATGCAGGGACCATAGAGGCAGCGACTTTCGGGTGCGTAATCGCGTGCTTTGTCTCGTCACCCGATTGGCTGGGATGGAGCGGTTGCTGCGGTTCATCGTAAGCGAAAACGGAACGCTCGCGGCTGACGTTCGGACTAGAATAGCGACTGGATGGGTACGCCGCCTACACTCGCGGAGAACGCGGTCACGTGGCGTAACGTTGAGACCGGTGATTAGTCCACGCCTCCGTACTAACTTCCTGTCCAGGAAGACGGGAGTTTCGCGTCTCGCGGAGAAGGCTCATCCTGCTCGCTCCATTAGCGCTCTGTTATATGTGTCGCGCGCTCTTGCATGTTCTCCATTTCCTTTACAAGTCCTCCGCGGTTCGGAATACTACACACGCTGACATCGACGCTCGTGCTTCCGGAGCCATCGCAGCTCGCTGCGGAAGCGGCTGCTGAAAATGTGACTGCGTCTTTTTTTAAAGATTTTTTTATCGTCTTTTTTTTTTTTGTGATACTGGAATGCTACTTGGCATAGTCCCTTCGCTGATTTCACTGGGGAGAGGGGGGGGGGGGGGAGGGGGTTGCTTGACAGAATCTACGTGATAGCTAATCTACTTTGGTCTCAAACAATAAAAGTAAAACAAGTATCCATGTTCGTCTTTTTTTTGTCGTATTATAAAATTGTATCAGACAGCTGCGGAGAGCCTCTACTCCGCTTCACATGCTGTACATAACAGACTGTGTAAACTACAGGCGCGAGCAATCCAGCATTATACCGTCTTTGTGCCTTAACTTTCCTTCCCCTTTCCTTCCCCCCCCCCCCCCCCCCCCCCCCCCCCCCGCATGCACACCTCTTTTTTATACTCGGCGACTTTTCTTGGCAATGCAGTGGAAGGTACGTCCCGCGTCCCCTCTCCCATTTTGAGTTTACGCAGGCTCTCCTCCTCCCCCATTTCCGGGGAGAGGAGGAGAGCCTTCGTACACTCAAAATGGGAGAGGGGACGCGGGTCTGTACCTTCCACTGCATTGCCAAGAAAAGTTGTCGCCGAGTATAGTACTTCGCCATTTTGGTATTTTCACGAACGAAACAAGGTTGAGGTTGGCACTCGTCGTTCAGCTTTTCTCGTGTATACACCAACTCATGTTTACAAACAAACCGGAGCGCCCGGAGCGCCCCTAGCGGACGCCACCGGCGCCGCGCATGCGCGATGGGGGTGTGGGCAAGAAGCACGCCGTCGCCCATAAACAAACTATTGAAATGCGATGTTGTCGGCGTTGGTGTGAGTCCCCGCGCTCTTTTTCGCGTTGGAATTGTTGATTTTACGTCCTCCTAACGATGTCTGACTACTTGAGCGGCGTCAGCGAAATTAACGAGACTCGTTACACCGCAAAACTTTGCGTGAATAATCTGACATGCGGCGATTCATTCCGCGTGGACGTCGCGGAATGTACGTTAAAGCCTGATTCACATGATAAGATTTCGCTCGCAATTTTCATTAGCGACGTCGCTCGGACTGCAAAAGCGTGAACCGTAGCTGAGATGGTAGACGTCGATACTGAAAATCGCAAGCACAATCTAACCAAGTGAATCAGGCATAACAAGTCGGTGATGGCCACTGGTAACAATGATCAACATCTCCTTGTATCTACTGTTTACGTCGAGCCTGTTTACCAACCTTCTGAGGCCTGCACTTACTTCTTATCGCAAGTACCGGGCCCACGTTTGGTCTACGGGCCGGTGTCCCCTAAGAGAGCAGACGACAAGCAGAGACGTTTGAAAGAGCAGACGACAGTTCGAACGATCAGGCGACCGTTTGAACTTGAAGACGCACTGAACGTAGTCCGCAGGTGGTCCGTACAACTTGACGGTTTTCCGGTGTTCATTTTGGAACAAAACAAATAAATCTGATGGCCAGAATGATCCGTGAATTCAACCCAAAATGCTTCCCGCCCAAGCAATCGTGGTCCGACGGCGTCTGGTTTTCCCTTTTCACGCACATATCCGCGGTCTCGGACGAACCGAGCGCATGGAAACTGACCTTCAAACCTTTCTCGACCCTTTTGGTACAGCCCCAGTCGCAGCATTTTGACAAGAAGACAGGTTTTTGTCTGGTTCCCTTCAAAACAACGCAGGAATGCACGTCTCAGACGGGCACTTCCGCCCACAGCTCCGGACCGGAAGTGCGTCCGACGCGCCACCACCGCGCCGTGACGTAACAGAGATGAGTTCGTGTATATGGCTCTGCTCGCTTCGTCATTCTTCTGTGCAGATGCCCAGTGAGGGTTAGCGACGCTAAACCAACAACAGATTCGTTTTTAACGTGGGGACCAAGAAGCTAACTAAGTTTCGTAGAGACTCGTGGACGATGGCTGACGTCACGTCGGTGCATAGATAGCCATTTAAGTCTGCGGTTGCGTTGCGCCTGTAGCAACGACTACAGTTGCTCGATATCTCGTTCATTCATACACCAGAACACCTTCCTAGGGAAACCTCCCTCGCGCCTGTACATTTCATGACGTGGTTCACAACCCTTGAAATGGTGGAACTTGTCGCTAGCAGGTTCTTCCTCCTCCGTTTTAGAGCGCAGCTCTTACGCGCCCGTTTCCGGCTTCAGTGGCATCGCTGTCGCCTTCGGCGTAACCGCGAGGCCACGTGACCCCCCAAGGTCACCCCAAGGTCACACGTGACCCGCCAAGGTCACGTGACCCCCCCCCCCCCCCCCCACCCCCCATTGCAGCGGATCTGGTCCTAAGAAGTCGCAAAAGGCTTAAATTCCGGTCTGGTCTCTCTCGGTCTTACTCGGTCGCGAGAGTGTGAACGGGCCTTATTTGTTTCGATCGGTAGAAGAGTTCTCTTTCGAAGATTCGCCGGTACCGCGAACAACAGTTCTGATGCAGAGGTCGCACGTCCGCCGCCCGCCGCCTTCGCTCAGCCCGCTTCGTTCAGCCGTGGAGCCCGCGACTACCGCGATACGACGCCATGTTGAGAATTACGTAGAGAATGCACAGAGTGCTTCCAACTCTCTGTGCAACATTTTTTTTTTTAATAAACGTATTTGCAGTAATTTAGAATCCAGAAATATCGGGTATTGTATTTTTTTTTTCTAGTTTTGATTAGATTTGTTGTGTGTGTCTAAACATGCATACAAAACGGCACGTGACCACAGAGAAGAGAGCGAGCGCGACTCAAACCGGCCACTTCTCGATCAACGGTTTCCGGGCGAAAAAAAAAAAAAAATAAAACGAATTTTGAGCCGCAAATTGTGTTCTGGCTTCTGGGTATTTGAACTTTCATCATGTACAAGCAAAAACCTTGGCAAGCATAAATACCCTGTCAGCGTGTCCCTTTATGGAAAACAGATGTCAATGTCGCATGGTTCTCGATGTGAAGGGGAAAATATAAGAAGCGCATAAGCGCAGCTGGCTCTGGAGTGAAGCAATTAGGCGAAAATTCATTCGTTAAATTGCGTGTTAGGAACGAATGTACACCTTAGTGTACCTCCTAGCTCGCACGCAAACTCGTTAACATAGGTGCATGCTCAAAGTTCAAACACCTGAATGTAAACACCGACCCGCTCACACGCACGAACAGAAAGGCATCCACACACTGGAACAGGATCAAACAAAGAAATATGCGCGCCTGATGCTCCCCCCCCCCCCCCTCACAAATATGATATGCACACACATACATATATACATACACACATACAAACACAGAGGTACACATCTCAGTCACATAAGGCCTGACACGTGTATGGTACGCCGTTCCCCGCACGCTCCATGTCTGGCGTGTAATTTTGACTCGAATCTACGTGGGCGCTTTTCCTTCAATATATCTTTTTTTTTTTTTTTTTTTTTGCGAGTCTTTTGCTTTTCTTTATTTGTATTTTTTTAATTTTTAAACTGAGTCCTTGGGAGGGACGCGCGGCTTCTCCAGCTTGCTCGTGTACCAGCCTGGCGCACCAGCATACTTTCATCGGCTGTCTTTGCGGCGCTGAAGAAAGCAGCGTCGGCGCTCTCCGAGTCGGCGCCGACGCGTTGACTGTTACAAAAGGAAAAGCCGCCCCGCCGTGGTGGTGCCATCATCGCTTCCTCCTGACAGCTCGGACAAAACGGGGGCCCCAATTCTGGAGTGAAGGCGCCGCCGCGCGAGTGGCCCCCTCGCCCGCGCACTCCAAATTGCCCTGGTCGCGCTGCAGGATCGCGCGTCCCTACTGAGGCCGGCACGGCGTGCCCGGCTTCTTCCTTCGGGACCCGTCGTCGGAAGGAAACTCGTCGAGCTGGCTGAGCTTTGTTCTGCGGGGACGAAGCGCCCCGCGGTATTAATGCGGTCATGCATTCTGATTGCAGCTAACTCTGATTTAGCCTTGAAAGTGAAGAGTGACACAGCAGAAGAGAGTGGGCCGCCTGTCAAACACCTGCGCCGCGAGCTGCGCAAGCAACGCAATGCAACTTTAAAAAATAGAAAAAAAAAAAAAGAAACAGGAAATGGAGGATAGAGTACTCCGATACGCTTTGAGAAGGCACGGCGTAGAGTATTCGCAACTTTCACGACCTATAGGAAGTATTCACTGGCGGCCATGGCTGTGTGCGCGGCTGCTGAGCACGTTCTGATGGCGAGCTTCCACAGTCCTTTGTAACGTGCATTTCGCACCCTCAAGATTGCCGGTCCTAGCAGGCTATTAAAGGGGCACTGACACATCAAAATCATATTTTTTTTTATTATCCGAAACGATCGAAAACGATGCCGGGACATTACCCTCAAAATCTGAAATTTGGGAATTCAGTATTCGTGAAGTAAAAAGCAATTTCCAAATGCCGAATTCGAAGTTCCCGCGCGATCGGCGCCGGTGCCTTGACGTCAAAAATTGCGGAGACCTGAGAGTCCCCTTTTTTTCACGACTCCCTGCTGTTGCCATGGCGACCAAAAGCGAGGAGGAAAGGAGCGAGCGGCGGCGTTCCGGCGGACCGGTTTTGAGCGGTGTCGCCTGTTTTCCGTTGGAGGATACAAATCCAGGAGACGGCACCACAACGAACTCCCGATTTTTGGTATTTCAAAAAGAAGGGCCTTAGTGTGTTCGCAATCGCGTTAAAAAACATGTTTTAGGATTGCCGTAATTAAATGTTATAGAGATGTCGCCTACAAAGCTTCTAAATTTCATGATTCTTGACGTCACCGATCAAAAGAAGCGAGGAGGCGAGAGGCGGGAAAATCAAACGCCAAAAATAAAAAGGAGCGCGCGCGCGCGGGAAAGCTTTTTTCGCGATGCGTTTTTTTTTGCGTGTCTATGACTGCAACTTGCATCGTTTTAGACAATAAAAATAAATACGACCTTTGGGGTGTCAGTGCCCCTTTAATGTAAGCTCGTTCTGAGCAATCGCCTGTTACATTTAGCTTCCTTCCCCTACCCTTCCCAAATGCCCTTCCCCCGTCACGATTGGATGACTTTATAAAAAATATCGTGATGTATCCCATTCCTTTAATAAATACGTTTTCTCACTCACTCATGTGCTCTAAACAGCACCCACAAATATGACACCGAGTGAATACTCCTTATAGGGGGCGCACTGGCGTCTTTCAAAATGGCTGTCATCTGGATGGTCGTCGTGGAACAGCAGTACAGGGCTGGGTCTGCGACGCGTAAGTAATTTTAGTTTTGCTATATACGAGCAGTATTAGAGCCAGGCACGTAGCCAGGGGGGCGGGGAGGGGGGGCATGGGGCCCGCCCCCCCCCCCCCCCCCCCCGAAATCTTCCACTTTTCTGGAATCTCCTCTCCTCCCTCCCCCTAATACAGCATTTTGTCATGAGCGACGCGGTATCCTTCAAGATGGCGTCCGGGGCTAGTTGCCTTTCAGTGCGATAGGTGGCGCTCTTTTATTTAAAGGGTTTATAGACAGCCGAACCATCCCCACTTTGAGCCCGGTTTTTTTCAAAAAGAATGCGTTTTTCAGTATTTGCCATGCACCAGAATGGGCTCGAGGGCTCCAAATTTTATGTTCTGCCTTTAGCTAAGAACTGATTTGTCCTCAAAATGTACCCTGGCGAGGCGCGGGTGCCCAGATTTCAAATGATGAACGGATACCTCAAATCATCCGAACCATCCCATCCCCACTTTGGGACAGGTTTTCGCAAACAGGATTCATCCTGTACTTACCATAGTACCAGGATGGGATCATGGGCTCTAAATTTTATATTCTGCCTTTAACTGGGAACTATGTCGTCCCCAAAATGTTCCCTGGCGAGGCGCGGGTGCCCAAATTTCAAAAGATGAACATACGCGTAAAAACTGTCAAAACCACTTTGAGACTAGTTTTCTCAAAAAGGATTCATTTTCGAGTACTTGCCGTAGTTGTGGGACGGACTCGAGGGCAGTGTAAATTACATATTCTGTCTTTATGTGAAAACTGGGTTGTCCTCAAAACGTTCCCTGGCGAGGCGCGCGTGCCCAAATTTCAAACGACGAACGAATGGGTAACCTATTGCCGAACGATCCCAAATTTGATACCGGTTTTCTCAAAAAGGATTCGTTTTAGACTATTCGCTATTGTACCAAGATGGGCTAGAGGGCTCTACATTTTACATTCCGACTTTTGCTGGTGACTGGGTTGTCCTCAAAAAGTTGTCGGGCGAGCCACGGGTAACCAAGTTTCCCATAATGAAGGAATGCCTAAAAACAGACGAGCAATCCCCAATTTGAGATCGGTTTTCTCAAAGAGGAATCGTTTTTGAGTACTTGCCATAGTACCAGGATAGGCTTGAGGGCTCCAAGTTTTATATTCCGCCTTTAGCTGGGAACTGGTTTTTCCTCAAAAAGTTCCCTGGCGAGGTGCCGGTACCCAAATTTAAAATAGTGAACATATGCCTAAAAGCTGCCGAACCATCCCAAATTCGGGACGGGTTTTCTCAAGAAGGATTCACTTTGGCGTACTTAACAAAGAACCAGGATGAACTCGACTGCTCTACATTTGATATTCTGACTTTAGTTGGGACTGAGTTGTCCTCAAAAAGTTCTCTGGCGAGGCGCCAGTGCCCAAATTTCAAAAGACGAACAAATCCGTAAAAACGGCCGATACATCCCCACTTTGAAACAATGCTACTCGGTATGAGTTGATTTGTGATGATTTGGCATAATGGATGCAGATGATAACATTATCATCCGCTTTTTCGCATCACCAGCCTTGTGCCCTTTGCACGAGTGGTAACTTTAGCGCACCACTGCGTTTCCCATGTGCTGCGATTCTTTCTAAACTTTACTCATTTAGTGGTTTTTGTTGACGTGAATTTGATCAGTGTGTATTTTTATATTTACTAAAATTATTTTAAAAAAAGGAGGTTGTAACGATTCCGCATCGTCGTATAACTTACGTGATTATACTACAATAATGCAGCCTTAACGGATTAAAAAAAAACACGATGCGAAAAGTATAAAAAGCACCCTATACTCATGATATAAATGTAATAATTTATCATTAATATTGCTCTACATTCGGGCGTGCTGTAAATGTCGCATAGGCGATAGTTTCTATACTCCTGCTCACGGGCAGTCAAAGGAAGCGCTCGATTGACATCATGGTGCAAACTTCAGTCCGCCAAACGAAGGAAGTGTAGTCTAACTTTTCACCGCCGAAATAGCGTGGCTTCGAAACGTTCAACCAGCCGGATGTCTGCCCTTCTTGGAACTCAAGTCGACATATCCAGGCAAGGTCAACCAAACGGGCCTCGGACACTGCGAACATTACGATAGTATCTCGTCCAGCCTGCCCCAAGACACCTGGAAAGACGACCCCTTCGAAAAGAAACGGAGTTTGTGAACGATAGATATGACGCCACCGAGACGGTCGACTTCGTCGGTGCGGTGTTCGTGAACGTGTGACGTCACCTGGACAGAATTTTATTTCGAGAGGGTGTCGGTGATGGAAACTGGTGCACCACAGCAATTGGCTGACACCCGACTGCATGCCAACCGAAGGACTTTAAAAGAGAGCGAACTATACCGCTACTAAGGACCTCACCTCCTGAGGGAAACTCACGCTCTGAGCAACGCAGCTAGTGGTTTGGCCACATCGCTTGCTCCGAGGTGAGAGGGCTCGTGTATACGAGGTAGAGACGCGAGCGTCGTGTCTTACTAAGCTTAAGGTACTTTTATACTCCAACGTAACGTCGACGGGCGCGGCGTAGCGCAGCGCAGACAGTTAATGATTGGTCGCAGACATCGAGTTACCGGTTGCCGGCCAATGAAAGGCGCGCGTTCTGCGCTCCGCTAAGCTCACTGCGCTCAACGTCGGAGTATAAACTGCCCTTTGCTCGGCTAGATACAAACGAGGAGTCTGGCCCGGTTCACATCGCTGACTTGAAGGGATAGTATACAGTCGCAGTGGGGAAGAAGATGAACGCGAGGTTGCGGTAGGACACAGAAACTTCCCTGTTCTTGGTGACCCAGGAGCAAGCTCCGGAATGCGGTCTCGCCGAATTAGCCGCACGGACTCCGTCTGCAGGCAATTTTGCAGTAGAGGCTATGGCCGCTGCTACAATCTGCGGCAGAGTGTTTATTCGTTGTGTGTGGTTTTAACACCTTGTTCTGGGCTGAATAGCTACCTGGAAAGACCATCATAAACGGCGTCACCCAGGAAGTCCACCTGGAGGAAACACGGGCCCATCTGTTTTCCCAAGTGCTCTGTGTGGTTGAAACTTGTTCGGCCTGGCGAACGGTTCAAGCAGGCAGTTCTACGCCCGCGGCCACCTCCAGCGGAACGTGGCAGGTACGTCCGCGTCGGGGGTACAAGCTTAGAGCAGGCCCCCTGCTGCATCGTGGTGAATGGGACAGCGAGCGACGGACAGGTCGACACTGTCTGCCGGCTTCGCTAGAAGAGCCATCTGACGCCGGCACCAAGAAAGACCGACGCCGAGGGGTCGGCGGACCCGGACTCCCTGCTCTCGAAGGCGGGCAACCGGGAAGTACAGTAAACCCATTCGCTGTCTTCTTGTTGAGTTATGTCAGTCTTTGAGAGACGAACGGCGCACTGACCGATCGGGCGGCGATTATCATAGCGCGACCCCACAAAGTCAACTATAAAAACCATAGAAATGCGTGCGATGATTTCTGCGAAATTGTTTTAGAAGTTCCGACTTATTCTTTTGATCGCAGTATTGCCGTGAAATGATAAGAGAGAATGATAAATTTATCGGTATGTTGCAACCGCCAGACACTCATTATCTCATGTTCTTTTTTTAAGTTACTGTTTTTTTTTCACTCTGCCCACATACCATTTGATGGGACTTTGCAAGCGACATAAAAGTTAAAGGTGAATACGCCACGTGGGGACAGATAAGTGAGCGTCTGTCATAAATTTCTGGCCATGTATTGTTGAAAGAAAAGCAAAACTATCCAGTTCTGCGACGTACCGGGATCATTGCAAAAGCAGCTCTCACCACTAAATATGGCTCCTGCAGCAATATTTGCTGCTAGGATTGTTTCTAGGTGGCTCCTCCAGCAATCTCAAACAGTATGTCGGTCGTCGACGCTTGCAGTGGCGGGGCGGAGACGCTGCCATGTTGAACACAGGGCCGCGGTATCACGGTAAGCCGACCACGGTACAGCGTTTCAGGCACGTGACGCCGGTACGAGTCAGGCAAGCGCATTCGGGCCCACAGTAACGGTAGTACGGTAACGGTTCGCTAAAAGTCCCTAATAACAGCCACCGGATTCCTTGCCGATTTTTTCACCAAGTATCCAGATTAAATCACCTGGATAGGTTAGTCGATTGTTCGCCAAGTGTTCGCCGCATGTTCGCTCCATCGCAGCCTTTGCTTGACCTCCCAACTGCGGCGTGCGAGTACAGTCTGCCGCAAATCTGCACTAGCAAGAAAAGAAAAAAGACCTGTTTTGAAAATTGTCGTTTTCAATCAGAAGACGGCTCAGCGTTTGCTTTGCAAAACAACAGTCATGCATCTAATATAACTCTTACAAAATCGAAGCGATCCTAGCGGCGTACTGCAGTGCAAAGCATCTTGGGTACCCCGGACACAGTTTCGGTTTCGAATTGCCAACCTCTCTTCATGACCTTCCGTCACGACCAAGTATGTGCTTGCATATTTTAATATGTGACTTTATTTGGGTATTTATAATACTATAGGTCTCGCCTACCCATCCCCGCAAAATTGTGGAGCACGTTTCTTTTCATTTTTGAAAGGGGGGGGGGGGGGGGGGGTTGTTTCAAAGTTTGGGCTATGGATTGTGCCAGAGTTTGTGCTCGTGTTAACAGAACTACGAAGGCACATGAATGAAGTAAGACACGCCCTCACTACGGCTGCTGGAGGACAGATACGAAGATGAATTGGGGCATTGCAAGCGAGCGCAGACGTTATTTTCATGCATTGCTGAGGTGCACTACTTCGTGAACGGCGCATTCGAAATCGACACTATGCCACTTCTCTTCATTACCAAAGAGATCCAATGATGCAACGCGGACAGTGTTAATTGCATGCAGGGGTTTTGGAAGTAGTCTTAAGGCCGGTTCACACATACAGCGAAGCGCTAAGTTACCGCCACGTGAGCGCTCGAAGGAGCGCTCATGTGGCGCTTCCTAGCGCGTGATGTAGCGCTCGGTTAGCGCTTTGTTAGCGCTCTGTTAGCGCTTTGTTAGCGCTCCTTTAGCGCTACAGAAGCGCCTTGTTATCACTCTGTTAGCGCTACAGAAGCGCTTTGTTAGCGCTACAGAAGCGCTTTGTTAGCACTCTCACGCTCCTTGTGCCGTGCTTGCTGCTGCGGAACAGCGCGTGCACGGCGATTTCTTTGTTGTTGTTTTCCTTTGGCATTGAAAGAAGAGGAAGTAAAACAGCCCCTCTCCAGGCATTTGCCTGGAGAGGGGCTGTTTTACTTGGTCGGGCAGGTGACCCCATGGACTTTGAGCGACTAATTGATTGGGTACGACCTCATAGCTTTCTATATGCGTGACCCTGGTTTCAAAGACACGCAGTTAAAAATAACCGCCTTTGAATGAGCTCTGTGTCTCGGTCCCTCAGCCTAGGAACAAGGTTCACCAGGTACCTGTCGGTATCTTGGTGGCGAAAGATTTCGCGCACCCAGAAGGCTCTTCTGGGCGTTAAGCCGTCCACACACATATGCATTAATCGCGTACCTAAGAGCATTTGTTGCATTTCTATTTCAGCATCCCACATGTCCGCCATGGTGCTGCTGATGCACACCCAACCACAGGAACCGGAACCGCAGTGCACGCGCTAATCCGCAGCACCACGGTACAAGAAGCGCTAACACGGCGATAGTGAAGCGTTAAGAAGGCGCTACTGGAGCGCTAACAAGGCGCTACAGAAGCGCTAATCGCGCGCTGTGTTAGAACTAAGTCACGCGCCAGGAAGCGCCACATGAGCGCTCCTTGGAGCGCTCACGTAGCGCTAACTTAGCGCTCCGCTGTATGTGCGACCAGGCCTTTAGTGTAATTATTGGGTAAAGCTGCGAGAATTGAAACACCAAGCCGAAAGCAACATTTTGACCCGAAACTTGAGTCTGCGATCTGTCGCTGAACGTGACGCGTGCACATGAAAACTTAAAACTCACGGACGATTTAGCTTTGGTGACTTCCGGTTGATATACACTGCTTCTCCGGACTTCGTAAAAGGCAGTGACTAGCTCTCCTGGCATTCCGAGAAGTAGTTCAGGCAAGCGCCGATTTCCCCCATATGTGAAAGTCACGACGTATTCTCAATTCCGAGGTTGACATACATGTTTCGGTCTCGTCACTCGCCGAGGTCGCGCCATACATTCATCGGTTCCGCGAGTGCTCAGAACACCCGAGCTTTCTTTTGCGGCGCTTGGATGGAGTTACGACTCCAACCTTCAATGCAGCTAAGTATACCTAACGGCCCAAACACCGCACGTTTGCGGCAGGCTTCCAGTAGCACTCGATATTACGTGTAAAAAAAAAAAAATGCAAGTAAAAGTAGACACGAGGACGACGGAGGTGCTGCGGATGCTGGACGGTTCCGAGAAGCGCGCGTTCGTCCCGCGAGCGGGCGGGCGTGAAGACGATCGCAACCGCCGCCGCCGCCGCGGGAGATCGATTTATGCGTCCCTAAGCGCTGCCACGCCCCCCTCGACGGGACCCCCGGCAGCAGCCACCCCTCTCCCGGGCCGGACCCCTGCGAGAAGCCCGCACTCGGTCTCAGCTTACGATGGACTGCAGCGCACGCTATGAGCTCCGTCCCATGCCGTATAAAAGAGTCACGTGACCTTCCGGACGGGTGCAGTCACGTGCCAGTCGCCTAATCACGTGATACGTTCACTGCGTTGGGTTGACTGGGATGACTCGTAGAGTCTTACGTGGTCCATCGTAAGCTAAGTGTAGAACTCCCGCCGTGTCTCGTCCGATCCGGGCAGCCCCGAACGTCGCTCATGGCATGCGGCGTGCTTCCAAGGCGCCGTCATCGAACGGATCTTTTCAGTGTGCCGCCGCGAGCCTCGGCCGGGTTGCAGCGCTGCTTCTTCCGCCTTTTTTCGAGGGTTTTTGTTCTTGCGCGATGATCGCGCGTACGCGCATTCCTCCGCTTTGTGTCGCGCGAAGAACCGCGTTCGTGCGTGTTTAGTTGCGTGTGCGAGCGGCACGGCTTGTCTCGTTACGCGAGGGCGAGGAAAGTGCATCTGGCCGCCTCAGGCTATAACCCTGTGCTCGTGATGGCAAATCTGCTACAGTTACCTTCACGCGCATTCTGAATGTGCCTGCGTGTGTGGGACAACACCACCCTGAGTGCTACGCTTGCTGGGGACTGAGGCACAAAGCCAAAGTACTGAGTAATCCAGAAGTCTAAATACACAAACGCCACTCCCTTTGCCTTCCAAAAAAAAAAAAAAAAAAAATATATATATATGTATATATATATATATATATATATATATATATATATATATATATATATATATATATACATACAAACACACACACACAAGGTGACACAACACGGGCACTTCCCACCATCGTACGTGGTCTTCGAGGAGGATATAAGCGAACATATGCAGATGAATGAACCGTACTTAATCCAATAAATCAAAGAATTAAAGTTTTCAGGAACCCGTTGAAAGCCAAAATCCTGGCTCCGCCGTTATTTTGGCTTTCGGCGGGTTCCTGAAAACTTTAATTCTTTGATTTATTGGTTTAAGTACGGTTTATTCATCTGCATATGTTCGCGTATATATATATATATATATACAACACGGGCACTTCACGTCATCGTACGTGGTCTCCGAGGGGGATATAAACGAATATGTGCAGATGAATGAACCGTACTTAATCCAATGAATTAAAGAATCCAAGTTTTTCAGGAACCCGCCGAAAGCCAAAAAATGGCGGAGCCAGGATATGAACTCTGGGCCTCCCAATGTCCGGTCGGGTGTGCTAACCACTACACCACTCCACCTTAGCTTTCTGGCGTTTCCTATCTGTCTTATTAATGCACAAGAAACGAAATGTGTCCAATCGGAGGTGTTCTGGAAACACACGCCGCCGCGTGGAACGCGGTACGACGCTTAGTGTCACGTGGTACGTGCTCGTTTGTGCTCCAGAAATCCTCCCACTGCTTGTCTCGCCCCGTGTACATGTAGTATTCTTTGTTTATGAGCTTTTAGAGACACTGTATCATCATCATCTACGAGAATCAAGAGCCACGTTATTGAATATACAACACGGGCACTTCACGTCATCGTACGTGGTCTCCGAGGGGGATATAAACGAATATGTGCAGATGAATGAACCGTACTTAATCCAATGAATTAAAGAATCCAAGTTTTTCAGGAACCCGCCGAAAGCCAAAAAATGGCGGGTTCCTGAAAAACTTGGATTCTTTAATTCATTGGATTAAGTACGGTTCATTCATCTGCACATATTCGTTTATATATATATATATATATATATATATATATATATACAACACGGGCACTTCACACCATCGTATGTGGTCTCCGAGAAGGATATAAACGAACATATGCAGATGAATGAACCGTACTTAATCCAATGAATCAAAGAATTGAAGTTTTCAGGAACCCGCCGAAAGCCCGCCGAAACCATATATATATATATATATATATATATATATAACAAGAAAACGCATCGAGATAAAGTCAAGATATGCATGCAGACACTCGTACATCTAAACATTTAAAGCGTCAAAAAAGAGAGATGCAGATTTCAGAAATAGCCCAATAGAAAACAACAGGCAAACTAACACGGAAAGACTAATGTTTTCCAACGAGCCAAAAGTAACACCGTGCTAGGTATGCTGAACGTGAAATACCGGCAATCGAGGCATTGTTTAAGCCCTGTGCCATTCCTGTAAGCCCCAGTGTTTCAGTCCTGAGAGCTGCATTGTTCCCCGATGACAGATTGAATAGGGATGTATACGTTCTCACTGGTGGCCATTAAAGCCCCCCAATGCTGGGAAAAGTGGCGCCATTCATTGTTGTGCGAAATGCTCGAGACACGTACCGCGCGCCATTTCTGGGAAGATCATGGCGTCTGAAATGTAGCTCAGTGTTGCGCATCGCCGCCATGATATTCCTAAGGGCTTCACGTTGCACGTGCCTCGTGCATCGGCGCACCTTGCGGTATACTTTTAAAACATTTTATTTTATTTATTTATTGATCCTTTGGGGGGGGGGGGGGGGGGGGGATGGTACAAGGCCGCTGTGGGGGGTAAGGGGGGTTGAGGGAGGGAGGGGGGGGAGTGTCTGCTTTTTTTGAAATTGGCACCAGTTCCGCCGTTTTTGGTCTTTGGTGTCTTCTGCAGCAATCATGCAGGGTATCCTGGAGAAATCGAAAGATGAAGTGGACTTAGTGGTGATAGCTGTGTTACAGCTGTGTGGTTGGAGGTATAAGCGTGCTGGCAGCCTGGCAGCGAGCCTTCGCCAGATTTCTTTTACACCGTCAAAACTGTGTACACCATGGCAAACAATAAGTTGGTTTAGTCACAGCTCGCCCTGATGACGGCACGTGAATACCTCGCTGAACGTGCGATGGTTCAAGACACGGTTTCTTGCATCGGCTGTGATTATTTAGAGACATTCAATAAACGCAGGGCAGACCGGACGCGTTTGTTAAAAACCCAATCAAGCGGAAAACTGACGATCAGTTTGTCGATCAATTCCGAAGCATACCGCCGTTATAATCGCTATAAATTTGTTCCGCAAGGCGCGGCGAAGACATCTCAATGCCTCGCATTTCGAAACACGAAAATTTAGTGACAAGGAAAAAACACTCGTGGCGCTCGAACTCGTCGAAGATGCGTAATTATTTGTAAGTTCTTATCTCTCTTAGGTTTTCCTACGTCCCACTTCGACAGGAAGTGACAAGTCGGCGAAACGGGAAGTCTGCAGCAGTTTTTAAAATTTTTTATTTAGGATGCGCAAACAGGTAACACAACGTTGTTTACGACGACAAGGTTTGAGTCAAAGCGATGGCAGCTTCTTTCGACAGCTGTTTCTCCTCAAGGCCAATAAACCGTCTTCAAATGACGCTTTAAAGCTCAAGCGGGGTGCTCGAATAAAAGAAACAAATACATAAAAAATACAAAAAACTAATATAAAATTTTTTTTTATTGATTATAACAATGCTATACAAATACTGTGGGATAAAAAAAAATATCTTAAATGGCTGTGCAAACACCACACCCTTCTTAACGCATTCCCGAGAACAATGTAGCGAAAGATAAATAAAACAAGACTTCGACACTATTCAATGGATCTGTTCGCGTGTCGTGTTCATCTTTGGTTTCGGCATTTGGTTTGTGTTCGTGTTCGTCTTTGGTTTCGGCATTCGTCATCTGTTTATGTGTCGCGTTCGTCTTTGGCAATTGTTGCGAAACTACTCCATACCGTTACTTCTAAGTTCTACCAGGGTACATAATTATAATCGCATGAAAATGAATCGATTAGCTCCTAGTATGAACTCCTTTTAGCAACTTCGATTTCTTCTCAACGTATTTTTATTAGTGCAATGTCATTTCACATTTGATTCACACACTTTGACACCATACACCTGCTATCATCGAGCATCCTAATTTTACAACTTTTATGCGAGGCAGCATAAAAGCTTTTATTCTAAGTCCTTGTCTTAAAGCGCAATCATGTCTCCTCTCGCCCAACAATCAGCACGCGAGTCAATATGCCACTCCTTTTTCCTCGCAAGTTTCAGCCAACGCATAGATGGCCAATCACCAAGTGTATATATATATATATATATAGACCACACAGTTAATACAACTATTTAGTATTTAGTCATCAGATATAATGATGCTTTTGAATCGTACGCCACCCTTGGGTCTTCTCTCAACTCCAGCGAGTTAGTCGGAAGACGTTCCGGTCATTCATTACTTGGTTTAATTTAACTTCCTCAAGAGCCGAGGTCATTGCAGCGATGAGTAGATAAATATTTAACGTAATACATAAACTGAACAAAGAAGAAAAAAACAAAACAAAAGGGGAAAATACGAAGTCGCAATTGCAAAAGAAATTACTAATTTTAAGATCAGCATTGTCAGTTTGTCAGACTATTTTTGCGGGGAGGCGATTACAATCAACGAAGGTCTGTAGCGCAAACGAGGCAAGTAGCGCATTCCTACTTTTATGGAAGCAGACAGAAGAAAATAATAGCTTCCTTGCAGCAAAGAGAACTGTCCATTACGATAAAACACTAATAGTTAAGCATTTACAAAAAAACGAAGAAAAACAAGCATTAAAGTGATTTGAGCGGCATTCAAATTAAAATGCAAATTCAGTTTAATTTCGTCTATACAATTGTACAGGCGACGGAGGAGTGGACAGAAAGCCTGCATATATGTTGGCTTGACGATACCCATCCCCGTTTCCGTGGCAAAGGCAAACGGATGATAAAAAAAAAGAATACACACACACGCGCGCACCCGCACACACACACAGACACATACGATACACACACGTACACATGCACGTACTCAGTGGCGTAGGCAGAGGGGGGTTTGTGGGGTCAAACCCTCCCCCCCCCCCCACAAAAAAAAAAAAGGATGTCAGAACTAATTCCCCCCCCCTCCCCCCCCCCCCCCCCTCCCCCCCCCCCCCCCCCTCCCGGCCTGCGGGGCCCGCTCTCTCCCCTGCTCACGCAGTCGGTTTTGCACAAGGAACGGAGCAACGGGGACCCATCTCCAACTTATGTGCTTTCGGGAAAATTGTTTGTGGTTTAGAAAATGCTCAAATTCATAAAATATACAATATCTCTCAATTCATGTTTATTCGATGGGTTGCGGAACTTGATCTCAGATATATAGAGAACAGATATTTCGAACCATTTGTGGGGTGAAGGATGGCGATTTCACGGCAAAGTATAACAAACAATCTTCACTGAAATACACAGTTCAATCGAACCCCAAGTGAGCATAAAAAAACGATCACACGGTGTTAATATAATACAATTTCAGTGATGTTAAGCTGAAACGAAGCATAGACCGAGCAGTCGCTCATTCGAAGTGGACGCTCT
This sequence comes from Ixodes scapularis, assembly GCF_016920785.2. Classification (NCBI taxonomy): domain Eukaryota; kingdom Metazoa; phylum Arthropoda; class Arachnida; order Ixodida; family Ixodidae; genus Ixodes; species Ixodes scapularis. Next base: position 121,695,472 of record NW_024609846.1, read on the forward strand.
CAGGTACGTTTTCAACCGTCGTAGTGAAGAGAACGAGCGCTCAGCTTCCGCCGTTGTTAAGGGCAGGGTCGCTATAGGATCATGAGGAGACGATGGACGTTCTGAAACAGGTCCTCCGGACAGAGGCCGACCACCTGCATACCGCAGACGTGACGGGCGCTTCACGTTTCTCCCCTTTGCATTGGACGCCTAAAATTTCCCTATTTTTGGCGAAGTTTCCCTCACTTTGCGAAAATCGTCGCTCACGGATGCGACGAAGTCCGTCTTGCTTTCTGCTTCGTATGTCGAGGTGGCGTCCGATGAAATTCCTTATTAGATTAATCTCTTCGTTGCACGGAACATCAGAAACTCCGAAGAGACAAGCCTGCATATTTTCGCTACGCATAGGCACAAGGGTAGTCAAGTTCCTTTCCACGTTCAGTGTGTAGTTTCTGTGTGGTGCGTCATGTCATTTCTCCGAGTGACGGAACGACGAGTTCGGACTAGAGATGCAAAATGTCATGAAATTTTGAGGGGCTTAAAAAAAAAAAAAGGTTTTTTCATGTTTTTTTTTTTTTTAGAAAAATAGAAAAATTAAAAAAAAGACGATTGCGCGCTGAGCTATGAAAAACCCGATACATTCCATTGGTTTACACTTAAAATAATTTAATTGTTCCATTACGGCACCACAAAAGTTCCAGGCTCTAGCAGAGCTTCCGGTTTCTAACTCTAGGTACGATTTCACGTCAAGGCATTGATTTCACATCAAAGCGTCAAGACTGGCATTTATATCAATCCGTGTCCGATAATTCCGATTCATTTACGCTTGACACGTGAATGCTTCGCTGTGCAGTGGACGAAGCATTCCGG